>NW_028281589.1:0-315000 GCF_059751285.1 Brachycentrus maculatus | reverse complement strand
ATATACGACGTTGTTTAAAGGAGTGAGAGAAATAAAATATTCCCGATGAGTAATTTCCATTACTCGTTTTGGGACATAGTTAACAAGACTGAAATACAAATAAGAATGTTTATAAAAAAATATATAATTTTTTTAATTATATTTACAATATTACATTTGGAACATTTATGCAGTATTACCCTAGACTGGTACCTGAAGCGGAGGGCTGATCACTTTTCTTTCATGTGTTCACGATCAAGATAACACTGCGTTTATATGATACAGTGCCCTATGCACCATTGGGGTGCGGATAAGGGTTCGAATCAGTTAAGGCGACTTTGAGTACTTCGAAATAAAGCTGTATTCGTGCGTAGGCGCATAAGGGTCGATAATAGAATAAAATTTCACGTTGAAAATAAAATTCGTATTGATTTAGTTAATTTATATAAATGTCAAAAAAAAATAGCGTGAACGCTACTCGCTTTTCTTTAAATCCATAAATACATATTTTTTTATGGTGAATATTGGATTTCGCTTGAATTTAAATGGCAAAGTTGAAACTAGAGATGTGACTGATACGTAACTGTTACTGTTTCGGTTACGAGATAACGATGGTAATCGTAACTTTACTCGGTTTATATTTTAATCCAGCAAACACAATTAACATTTTTTGGCAGAGACCCACCAAGCCTTGTCGTGGAGTGTCTTGTCGGTGGAGTTCTTTTTAAAAACGTTTTAATCATTAATCTTAACCTAATATACACACAAAAATATTAAGAAAAGAAAATTAAAAATGATGAAAGTAGACTGAATGCAGTCGAAATGCGATCTCTCAGAAGAATGTGCGACAAAACGATGTATGATAGATGTGCGAATAGTGAAATAAGGAAGGAATGCAAAGCTGAGATAAGCATTATCGATAAAATTAAGAAAGGTGTGTTGAGATGGTTTGGACATGTAGAACGAACGAGTGAGGAAAGAACGGTAAAACAAATTTATTAGGCGAATATTAGTGGGAAAAGAAGCAGAGGAAGACCGAGAAAAACATGGCACGATTAGGTATGCCAAATACTTGAAAGTGGTCAAGTTAGGGGTCGTAACAATCGGCGGGTATGTATGAGGAGATGCATGAACGTGGAAGAGGCGAAGAATGTTTGCAAGGACAGAGTGGTGTGGCGCTCTATTCTCTCTGCCTACCCCTGCGGGGAAGCGGCGTGATGGTTAGTTAGTTAGTTTTTTTTTTAATTAAAAATAAATACTGTTTTACAATTTGTATAGAATAAACTCTTGATCATTTACCCTTTCCTTAATTTTGCCTTTGTTCCATATTTTATTTTGACCTCCGTCGCCAACAAATTGACATTGTTTGAAACTATATAATGAAGTATGCTACTCCCTTTTTTATTATGTATTAAATGTTAAATCAAGCACTGATTTTTTTAATCTACCAATTTGTATTTTATTGTTAAAAAACACATATGCTAGGTAGTTTGAAAATGCCATTACAACTGTCACAAAATTGATTTTTATATGTTTTTTTAAACATTAAAATACACTGAAGTAAATTTAAAAAAAACAGTTTTTGTTTTAACATTTTATACATAAATTAAAATGAAATTGTACAAATTAAACGCCAAATCTATAAATTACCATTTTTTATTGTTTATTTAGATAATCGAATCCTGTAATCGATTAAAGTAGCGACTTGTTTAAACAAGTCGTTATTTCATTCGATCGCCCGGGTCTAGTCGAAAGGGGATCCAATATAAGATCCTGCCACGACTTACAAGGTCTGGCAATGGTTTGTACAATTTATGTGTTGCAATTAATTGTTTTCAGAATGGAATTTAAAAATTGGATTCCCGGGTATAATTAAACGATTCTCGCGTTTTTCCCGATCATTTGATCTCCTAGCGGAGATAATCGGAAGCTTTTTTGAACCTTTTTAATTGTCTATTGTATTTGAGAATTTATCGCCCAAACGTGATAGCCCTTAAAACCTCCATAGTGTAGTGGTAACCATATTTGGCTACAATGCTAGAGATCTCCGGTTCAATTTTCAGGGGGTATTTTTATTTTTATTTTTTTTATTTTTTTTTATTGGAAGGAAGACAAACAGTTACAATATATGATACATCAGAAAACAAAAATAAAATCATGAGTTCTAATTATAGTTCTTCACAACTATACATAATAGAGGTAACTAACTAACTAACTAACCATCACGCCGCTTCCCCGCAGGGGTAGGCAGAGAGAATAGAACGCCATACCACCCTGTCTTTGCAAACATTCCTCGCCTCTTCCACGTTCATGCATCTCCTCATACACACCCGCCGATTGTTTCGACTCCTAACCTGACCGCTTTCAAGTACTTGGCATACCTGATCGTGCCAAGTTTTTCTCGGTCCTCTTCTGCTCCTTTTTCTAATCATATTCGCCAATTACATTTAAAATTACATAGTTTTTTCAATTACATTTTTCGCCAAATAATTTTTTTTTCAAAATTAATTTTATTTGACCAGCAACTGGGTTTCGTCGTATCCGACATCATCAGACTGGTGATGTCTGATGATGTCGGTTATGACGAAACCCGGTTGCTGGTGAAATAAAATTCATGTGGAAAAAAACTACATAGTTGGTATTTTATTCTCTGAATATAATTGAGACCTTCGTGAAATGTGAGTAATATTTTTTCAGAATTAGTTTACAAACTAGAAGATGCCTGAAAACATGTTTTTTTTTTATCCTTATAGTTTGTCGGTTTATTTACAATATTTTGAGTGTGTCTAAATCTTTGTTAACGAATCTGGGTTTGTACACATAGGATATATTTATATTAGCGTCTCAAACATAGACGAAGAAGATTTTTATTCGTCTATGTTGAGATTTTTAATAACTTATAAGTTTTACAAACACAAATTTGTGAACAACGATTTGGACAAATTAAAAATATTGTGAATAAACTGGTCAAATTATAATTTTAATTAAAATTTTAATCGTGTGCATACCCGCATAGTCTAGCAAGTAGATTCTAAATACACCTGTCCTAGAAACATTGTACAAGAATCACTACAATTTTCACTAGTGACATCTATTGGGTACCTTAGTACATATAGGATGAGATCTACAATATCCCACGTACATAATGAAACCCTTATCCGCACCCCAATGGTGCATAGGGCACTGCTTCATGTAAACAAATGGACCAAGGCTTGCAGTTTGCACATTTTAGCTGATCTGAGCTGTCATTTCAAGATTCTCAGTTTGAAAAACGAAGGCGTTTTGACATTAAACTTAGTTCCTACCGGAAGTGACTGCTTTAAGAAGAATCTTCTTTATATTTTAACCCTAATCCGCACCCCAGTGGTGCATAGGGCACTATAAACGTTGGTTATCTCTACCGTTTACACATGGAGGAAAGGTGATCAGCCCTCCGCTACAGGTACCAGTCCGGGGTAATATTGAATAAATACATACAAACACACTTGAAATATTCCCTGAATGTCCATTTTCAGCCTTCAGTCTAAATGTGTGCGAAAATAATATTTATTTTGATTTAATTTAGCAGCTACCCTTTGTGTATACCACCCCTAAGCCTTTGTTCATCTGCTGTGAGGTTTCTTAGCCATTATTATTGTTATTTGTGTTTGGGGGTGGGGGTGGGTCCTCGAAGAACACCCTTCTCGTCGGAATTGATAGAATAAGAGGGCAACAAAAGATGGCTCTGTAATGCTACAAGGGAACAGAATCTTCTGGGAATAGCTAGTCTTGTTATATTATATAACGCGTCAGTAATGTAGTGTGGCAAATCCACAAAATTCAAACGATATCCTGAAAAGGACAGATTTGAAAAAAAATGGTTTAAATCCCTCGGAAACTCCTGCTGCCTTTCGCGAAAAAGATTTACTCCCAAAAATTATTCAATGTATGTTTTATATTTTCCTGAATTATTTTACAAACTAGAAGATATATACAACATTTTGAAAAATGTTGTAAATAAATTATCTGGTCAAATTATAAGCTTAAATAATAAAAATGAAAATGGTATTTTCTGGGGTTTTTCATGTGTGTGATTATAATCCAGGATTCGGACCTCACATGCTAATATAAGAGTTTCTGCTTAGTAAAAAGCTTCTTTACATCTCACCAATAGATGTCTCTAGTGAAGTTCTAGCGATTCAAGAACAAGGTTTCTAAATTGGTTCATATATATATAGAACTTCCAAGAATTTGAGTAGTGTGGTTGTCAATAATGGGAAGAATTGGTGAATGTTACACGTGTGTAAAGTGATCACTTAAACCAGCCTATGACGGTCGTCAGCCCCGTAAATGCCCAGACTTCCATATTTTTCTTCATCTTTGATGAGATGTCAAAGCCGCACGCTTCCTGTACCAGTACAGTATGATGTTAGATAAATATGTGGTAGTGAAAATCACCCATATTTATTTTAATCCCCTGGGAATCGAACCCGGGACCTCCAACACGGTAGCTAAGCGCACTGACCACTACATTACGGAGGTGGAGACATTTTTCACATTTCGTTTTATGAACATAAGATTATAAACGTCAAAATTTTAAAGCGTTTTCCCTCCAAATTCAAATTTGACAACGACGCCTGTCAGAACCGTTCTATGGCAATTTGAATACAAATTTATTCCATAGATATTTTGTGTCTTGAGGTGTTAAATCGTATAAATAGGTCCACACCTCCTCGTCCCATCCAATCGCTCTCGATTGCATATTGGTTCCAGTGACAGACTTCAAATTCAAATTTCGTACACATACGCACACAAATATATCGTAAAACTGACGCGCATATATGGATAAACTAGAATCAGGGCTGTCAGAAATATTAATTATTTACTATTAAATTTTTTTAAATGAAACTTCTCATATATATATTCTCAATATTATTAATATTTAAAGCATTTACTTTGTTGTTAGTCATTTTTACTTAATTTTTTTTACAAAAATGTTAATAATAATAGTATATAACCATTCACCGAGATTGTTATGTCTACCGGTTTCGAGACGTACCCGTCTCTTCGTCAGGACAATCACTGACACAGCATGCAAACAATACCACCCTTCACCACCATAGCACCATTTACACACTCAAAACTACACAAAATGTCTAACACATGCGATTTTTGGTCGACCCGAAGACCAACATGCACTCAAGTTTTCGACACAGACATGCGTTACGAGCCGAGGTTAAACATGCAATAGAATTAGGCCTATAGACGAATCAACTTATATACTTGTAGGATGAAAGGAGTGGGCGGGGTTCGAATTGGATACTGAGTATTCAGTATCCAATTCGCAATCCTGTCATTGCCAATCTAAATAAATGAAATTTTGTAAATCCGTCACCAAATTTTCTAGAAGTACCCCGGTGCAGGCAGTGAAAGGGATTAGTATTTAGTTCAATTAGTCAGCTAGATCCGACTCCGACCCGACGCTGGCCGGTACACAGACGCTTACAACCCCGACCAGCACAGCAGACAGACACGGAACAGTGCAAAGACATTTACAGTGAATGGTCAGAATCTATATGTAGGACGAAGAAAAAAATAATTTCAATTTGGAGTTGCAGCACTATGGATCGTATCCGACACAATGTAAAGCTTGCGTGGAGTAGCCAACAATAGATCTCTCGCGGCACACAAAGAAACCGATTATCCAACAGCGGATAATATTTGTTGCTCCCTATTGTTGTCTTAGTACTCGGAAAGGTGTTCCGAGGTCACATAATATTTCGTCCTTTTAAGTCAAAGATGGATAGGGGATGTTACGCACTGCCTGCCGCGCGCAAAAGAGGATACAACGCCAATTTATCACATCCCTTTATGCGCAGGGTCGTAGGAAAAATGTACAACCTCTGGCTGCGACAATGGGTGCGTTTTTCGCCATGATCAAAAGAAGAATCGAAAGATCAAAGTTAATCAAAAGTTAATTTTTTTTTATACAAAAATGTAAACTAACTAACCATCACGCCGCTTTCCCGCAGGGGTAGGCAGAGAGAATAGAGCGCCACACCACTCTGTCCTTGCAAACATTCTTCGCCTCTTCCACGTTCATGCATCTCCTCATACATACCCGCCGATTGTTACGACTCCTAACCTGACCGCTTTCAAGTATTTGGCATACCTGATCGTGCCATGTTTTTCTCGGTCTTCCTCTGCTTCTTTTCCCGCTAACATTCGCCTCATAAATTTGTTTTACCGTTCTTTCCTCACTCATTGGTTCTACATGTCCAAACCATCTCAACACACCTTTCTTAATTTTATCGATAATGCTTATCTCAGCTTTGCATTTCTTCCTTATTTCACTATTCGTACATCTATCGTACATCGTTTTGTCGCACATTCTTCTGAGAGATCGCATTTCGACTGCATTTCAGTCTACTTTCATCCTTCTTTTGCCGACTCCATGTTTCACTTCCATACATTAGAGTTGGAACCAGGACTCCGTTGTGCACTGCCAGTTTAGCTTCCGCTGATAGGTTTTTATTTGCTATAACTGATTTCAGTGCACCATTCCCTTTGTTCCCAGCATTCACTCTCCTTTCTATGTCTTTATCAATCTTTCCATCCCTAGAAACTACCACTCACCGAGATGTTTATGTCTACCGGTTTCGAGACAAACCCGTCTCTTCGTCAGGACAATCACTACCACAGCATGCAAACAATACCACCCTTCACCTCCATAGCACCATTTGCACACTCAAAACTACACAAAATGTCTAACACATACGATTTTTGGTCGAGCCGAAGACCAACATACACTAGTTTAACCTCGGCTCTCTACATAAAACATCTTTTTGGCATTGTTTTACATCTTTTATTACTAATTTTTTCAACATTTTTCCCTCGAAAAGTGATGATGATGAATGTAGAAAGGACAAACGTAAATTACCAATTTAAGAAGTGCAGAAAGACGCATTTGTAGCAACTTGCAAATAGTAGATTGTTTTACTGGCAATAATGACACATCCCTAAATAAACTGCACATTTTTCTTATAGTGGACGAATTTCTCTTTGGAAAAGTGTCATAAAACAAATTAGTTCAAATCCGCTTTGTAAAAGGAAGAAAGTTTTATTAACAATAGTGTCATAAGTTAAAATAGTACAGTAGATGTCACGCTTTTACTGTGCAAGAACGTCATAAATCAATATAAACCAGACAGGACGCTATTTGTTTTCTTTGCAATACTGACACAAAACAAAATAATACATTCTTGATACAAAACTATTAATTAAAAATGGTCTTACCTTTTGCGCAACACTGTTTTATGCCGAAATAAAAAAACTATTGCACTAATCGACAAGAACGTTCCTGCTCGATGGGTCAGTCACAACTAACTTATGACGGTCTTGATAAGAAAAATAAATAATTTCTTCAAAATGCAAAAACAACACTTTCTGCCCTGTAGCGGGTAAATATTAAGTCAAAAATATGCCGCTTTTGCTAGGATATAGTACATTTTCTAGGCATTCCGAAATCATGCATAACTCAAAATTGACGAATTTTGATTTATGACGTTCTTGAAAGGAGTGGGCGACATGTCTGTGCTGAACCCTTTAGTGCATGTTGGTCTTCGGGTCGACCCAAATACATGAGAAAAATATAAGAAAAACATATTTTGATGTTTACTTTGCCAAATTTCATTATCTATCCATTATTCTAAGTGGGTACTAAGTTTTAAAAATAAATTGAATATCCCAAATACGGTTTGATTCGCCATTTTAACTTTTTTTACATCACCACATTCATTAAAAAAATCTATTTCATTATTTAACAAGATGGTTAAATATTTTATTTATTGTTTCGGCATTAACTTTGTGGTAAGACATGTTACAATGATTAAAGAAAACACTTCGTTTTTTACCACTTAAATTTTTTACCATTCTCATAAATTAAAATTATTACACCTTGTTTCATATAAAGGCCAAATTATGAATTATATTGAAAATTTAGAAATACAAAAAAACCTGAATTCTAATAATAATTTATTAAATAATATATTGTTTCAAAATTCTTCGCCATTGCTTTCCATTTTTCCTTTGTTTTCAAACTCCGTCCCTTGACTAACCCCTTCCCCTTACTTTCCCCTCTCCTTATGTATAGAACAATTTTATATTTTATATTTTAGTTACTATACAGACCTGAATGATGGAAGTTTAACTTCTGAAACATGTAGTCTATAATAAAACTCAAGTGGTAAAAAACGAAGTGTTTTCTTTAATCATTGTAAGATGGTTAAATAATAAAATATAAAAGTTAAAAAATACGAGCTTATAAAATGATTAATCCAAATCGTGATGAGAGTACATAAAAGAAAATGGTTATTTAACATCTTCGAATCAAATTAAAAATCACTCCATTAAATCCCGAAAGCCATTTTTTGTTTACTTAGGCTATGACTATAAGATTCGAAAATCCTACAAGAATAAAAAAAAACGTTTTTTTTTCTTTAAGACGCCAGTTAAATCTAACCAAGTGTTAATGGGTGCAATTTCCTTAATTTTTAAACCGGTTTTCGGTTGATCCGAGAGCGGTTTGCTTTCATCTCAGCTCTAGTTAACTTGAATCTCAGGAATTTTGGAGGATTTTTGTAAGTCTTGAACGTAAGGGTTGCGGTTTTGTTTTGCTTGAACAAAAGTAAGAATCGGGGTGCTTAATAGTCTGAAGCGAGGGGGTTGGCAATAAATAATTCATTAGACACAAGCCCGCATCGCTCCCGTTAATTCTCACCCTAACGCCCTTAAATCGGAACCTAACGAGTCCGGAAAAAGTAATGTATTGCTCCGCAGCGAAATAAGAGCTTTTGGAAAGCTTATTTGTTAAGATTTTAGTCATACAATCGTTAGTTTCTCTTCTCTGCCGATGTTTATATACTAGTTAGTTCCAAAACACATCTTTCGTGCCCTATAAAGAACTCAGTTCACGTTTTCATTTTTTTTTTAACAAAAAAATAGTATACAGGTTTATTTTTTAGTATGATTGATTTTTTATGAGATTCGTAATTGAGATGGTATGTGATAAAAATTCTTCTTTACCAAGACCTTTAAAATGTTGTTAATATAATAATTCTGCGCGGCGCGCTGTCACAGTCTGTGCGCGCGATGTGTACTCAAATTTTCAGACAAAATTTTCAACACTTCTTTGAATCACGAGTTCTACTTAATTATATATATTTTTTATATATTATAAAATATTTTTTATAAATTCTAACACTTATATAAAATACAATACATATAACGTCTATTTTGAAGTGTATATATCGCTCACTCCTTTCGAGAACGTCATAAATCATACTACTTGATTTTTCAGGAGAACGTTTTTAAAGTTAAAAAATATAATACAATGTATTAAAAATAAATATCAAGCCAGTTATTGAACTTTTTAATGTGCAACAGATCTTTTTATGTAATACCTGAAGGTTTTTTCTCCATTTAAAAAATATTTATAATATAAAAAAAATTAAACAATACGCTTTCTTCAAAATGCAAAGACAACACTTTCTGCCCTGTAGCGGGTAAATATTGAGTTAAAAATATGCCGCTTTTGCTGGGATATAGAACATTTTCTGGGCATTCCGAAAACATGCACAACTGAAAATTCACGATGTTTTATTTATGACGTTCTTGAAAGCAGTGAGCGATATATATATTGTATATATATATATATATATATATATATATATATATATATATATATATATATATATATATATATATATATATATATATATTACAAATTTACAATATATATATATATATATATATATATATATATATATATATATATATATATATATATATATATATATATATATATATATATATATATATATATTTTACAAATATACAAATTTACAAAGAAAAACTTGTTTTCGCTGAATTTTAATACCAGGCGAACAGAAGTTTCTCTTCCCCCCCACGATCGTCAAATCACGAATTTGTTTGCTATTCATAAGGCAGAAGCCGGCAGATAATGTTTATGGTAATCGATGATGTTTTTTTGCGTGAATTCTGCTTACAGCACAAATATTCCGCGATGAAATCTTGATAAATTCGTTTTTGGTGGCCATTCCATCTTATGAACGATCGTTCAAAATATTTTTGATTGTGTCCAAATGTTTTGTTGGCAAATACTGGATTTGATCCATTTTAGAGGTATTTATATCAAGATTTTTATTGATATCTGTTGAGATGTCTAGAAGTCTATGTTTATACATAAAAAAGTTTTTGTTGATTCGAGAATATGGAAGGCTGTGTTTTTACAGGGCTTGAGATTTGATATTTGCTAGATTAAGCGTTGGTTTATTTACAACATTTTCAGTGTGTCCAACTACTTATTCAAAATCTGGATTATCTCCAATTACAGGAGTTATTTTCATATTGTTTTTGACATCTCGTCAAAGATGAAGAAGAATATGGAGTCTGGGCATTTACGGGACTGACGACCGTCATAGGCTGGTTTAAGTGATCACGTTACACACGTGTAACACACACCAATTCTACCCATTATTGACAACCACACTACTCAAATTCTTGGAAGTTCTTTATATATGCAATTTTAAAACATTCATTCGAACCCTTACCCGCACCCCAATGGTGCATAGGGCACTGCATCACATAAACGCAGTGTTATCTTTATCGTTAACACACGAAGGAAAGGTGATCAGCCCTCCGCTTTAGGTACCAGTCCAGGGTAATATTGATTAAATATTAGAGTGAAAAAATCACTTTTATTTATTACACCCCCCTCTGGGAATCGAACCCGGGACCTCCAGAACGGTAGCCGAGCGTGCTGACCATATCACCACGGAGGCGGACAAACTTATTTTAAAACATTGTTCTTGAATCACTAGAACTTCACTAAAGATACCTATTGGTGAGATGAAAAGAAGCTCGTTTACTGAGCAGAAACTCTTTTATTAGTATGTGAGGTCCGAATACTGGTTTAAGTGATCACTTTACGCACATACTAACAAAAGATCTCACATACTAATAAAATAGTTTCTACTCAGTAAAAAGCTTCTTTTCATCTCACCAATAGATGTCTCTAATGAAGTTGTAATGATTCAAGAACAACGTTTCGAAATTGGTTCATATATATATATATATATATAAATATATAGAACTTACAAGAATTTCATTAGTGTGGGTAGAATTAGTAAATGTCACACGTGTGTAAACTGATCACATAAACCAGTCTTTGACGGTCGTCAGCCCCGTAAATGCCCAGACCTCCATATTCTTCTTCATCTTTGATGAGATGTCAAAAAATAATATAATTTGCGAGTGCAAAATAACCGCCGAGGGCAGAAATGTAAACAAGACTCCGTACGCAAAACAGCAATCCGCTTAGTACAACAGTCATGGAGTGTCCCAATTACGGACCCCCACAAAACTCGCTGCGGTGCCCGAAAAAGGTCCCTGTACCCGAATAAAATCGGCCCTTTTATGGGCCTCTGAGATTCGAGGGGGCGACCGGAATACAAAACGGACCATCGACCCGAATTATTGCCAGAGTTGAGAAAATGAAATTTTGAAATATTGACAGACGTTTTTGCTTTCGGTTAAAGCTGAGCGTGACCCGGTAGATGGCGTGTGGCTTTGACTGGGTTATCTCTCAGTCGGATTAATCTCTTGCAAAGGAGATCGAAGGGTATTTAACAAATTTACAAAAATATAAGCTTGGAATTTAAATAAATAATACTAATGATGAAAAAAATGTCGAATAACATCCGACATGGGACCTAAGAGGAAAAAATCGATGTCGAATGAGATTCGACATTGGACCAGTAAGGGTTAACCGAACGGTTTCAACAAGAACCTTGTCATCATCAGGGTTGATTAAATTCTAAAACATAAAATTATTAAAATACTCATAGTTAATTTCATTCCCTTTCTCTTAAATGTTATTTTTTACTATGCATTGCGTAGAAACTCATATAACAAGCCGCGCGCGCATACGCAAAATGGAACACACACACAAAAACCTACTGTGCAGAATTTTTCCTTCTATGAACAGAAATTGGAAAAATATCGAAAATAGGACTGTTAATTTAATTCAATTGATTATTAATATAAATTAAGTAAATGTAAAAAATACATCATAAACACCCAGACCAATTAAAATAAATCTTTCTTGTATTATATTATTTATTGATTCGGCATTAGCTTTGTGGAATGACATGATTATTTTATTAAAATTAAACACTTGAATATACCAATTTAATGAGTTTTATTTCTATTTACGACTAGTTTCGAAAACGACAGATGTTTTCATCTTCTGGTACAAATTAAAACAAAAAGTTTTAATTTTTACCAGAAGATGAAAACATTTGTCGTTTTCGAAACTAGTCGTAAATGAAAATAAAATAAAGAGTTTCTGCTTAATAAAAAGCTTCTTTACATCTCACCAATAGATGTCTCTAGTGAAGTTCTAGTGATTCATGAACAAGGTTTCTAAATTGGTTCATATATATAGAACTTCCAAGAATTTGAGTAGTGTGGTTGTCAATAATGGGTAGAATTGGTGAATGTTACACGTGTGTAAAGTGATCACTCAAACCAGCCTATGACGGTCGTAAGCCCCGTAGATGCCCAGACTTCCATATTCTTCTTCATCTTTGATGAGATGTCAAAAAATAATATGAAAATAAAACTCATTAAAGTTGTATATTCAAGTGTTTAATTATAATAAATCTTTCTTGTATTAATTTTGCAATTAGTAAGAATCGTACCCGCGACGCCAGTTTCGCAGTCGATCGTCTACCCAACTACGCCACGGCCCCTATGAAAATACCCTGGTATTATTTCAAAGATAGCCGAAACCATTGTCCGCTACATTGAACCATATTTACGATACACATAGAAGTAACTCATCCGCTAATGGCTCCTATAAATCCAACACCTTTCCTGGCCTACACGGCCATTGCGCCAAGAAGCGTTTAGTAGCGATCCAAGGTCCGTGAATCATCGCTCAGTGGGGCGCGATGGACAACAAACACTGCTTCCTCCGTTTGTGTCTGCGCTGGCTTAGTGGTGGTGTCGAGTGTCACTTCCTCCGATTGTCTTCTGGTCGACTCCCGTCACGGGTGGACGGCTATGAACTAATGCAGGGTTGCCAACTCGTCGGGGACATTTTATCAATTTTTTTTGAGAATTTTACAGAATAGTCGCATCGATTCATTCACATAAACAAGTTTAACAAAATAAGTACTTGTACAATTCCAATTACAAAATTCCACCAAATAAATAAAAATAAAGCCACTTGAGATCTACCCAAGCTTCTTTCCCTAACCGTCAAAATATTATGAATATTGTTTAGTAGATAGTGTTTTAGTATTAATCAGTCTTGATAAAGAAGCGGTTCGCTTCGAAACCGGTAGATATTATAATTAAATTATAATTAAATATTTATAGTGATTTTAAAACAAAGTTACATTTTAATTATAAAATGGAAAATCACAAAGTTGGTGCTTCAAATATAAATTATACAAAATTTAAATTTTTTCTTGAATGTTTTCCACAGATACTTTGTGGCACATTTTATACAACTTTATAAAATGAAATAACTTTGTTAAAACCACTCTTTTTATTAATACAATTTAACCTACCGGTTTCGACAAGAACCTTGTCATCATCGGGGTTTATTTTAATTCTAAAACATTAAAAATATTAAAATAAACCCCACCACTCCACTAACCAAAAACTTCCACACACTCTGTAAAACTCCTCAATGTAGCATTTATTTATTATTTCTATCATTTATTTTAAAATCCTGCATGTAGCATTTGTAACATTTGTATTATTATTTAATACGTTATTCTATTCCTCAGTAGTGGTCATTACGCTCGGCTACCGTATTGGAGGTCCCGGGTTCGATTTCCAGGGGGGTCAAATAAATATAAGTGATTTTTTTCACTCTTATATTTATTCAATATTACCTTGGACTGGTATCGGAAACGGAGGGCTGATCACCTTTCCTTCATGTGTAAACGATCAAGATAACACTGCTTTTATATGATGCAGTGCCCTATGCACCATTTGGGTGCGGATAAGGGTTGGAATGAACGAATATTCTATTCCTGAATGTCAATTTGCTCTTCATATTATATTTAGTCATTGTGATGTACGTAAAAAAGGTTTAGAATTAATTTCAGTATTTTTTTGGCAACCTTGTTCTCAGATTCAAGCCTGTCATTTATTAGTCATCAAATTGTGGCAATCTGGAGTAGAGAAACCCACAGCAATCACCATCTAATTCAACCTGTCTCATTGTCTTTATACAAAAGGTTCAGGCTCCGAAATAATACAATGCGTCCTAAAAAAAACGAAATCTTGTTTGTAATGGGTGATCTATTTTATTCTTCTAATATTTATTTATCTGTGTTTTTGTCATCAAATTTATGATATTGTGTCATTTTATTTATTGATTTGGCGATTAATTTGTAGAACTCCATTTAATTTTTGTATTCATTTTAAATCAAACAAAGATTTTTGGAGTCTACTAAGATGTATTTTATTTTAATTAAATTAACCACTTGAATAATCCACTGAATTGAATAATATCAAAATAAAACTCAATTCAGTGGATTCTTCAAGTGTTAAATTTAATTAAAATAATCACATCATTCCACAAAGTTAATGCCGAATCAATAAATAATATAAGTTGTATTTTATTAACAAAAATACATAAAATTGTATTGTGACAAAGGTTTCGCCTTGTTGGACTCAAGTAATCTGTGTTTGATTTGAAATTAATACATAAATATTGTGTCATTACTTGAATTTCCCGTGCCGAGGGCTCATACTACATTTTTTTTTTTAAATATTTTTTTGATTTGAAGTGATTTTGCCTAGAGTTTTCACTCATGAATTACATGAAATTATAGTAACTTTAAATGGAAAGAGTAAATCCACTCATGAGTAGGCATAGGCTAATAAACTTAAAAAATTGAACCCTGTGTCGTGATAATCGGTGTTGCATAAGCCGCAGCTAGATTTCAGAGTCACTAGGACGTTAGGTAATTCAAAAAAATTATTGCAAACATGTATTACTATATACATATATATATATATATATATATATATATATATATATATATATATATATATATATATATATATATATATATATATATATATATATATATATATATATATATATATATATATATATATATATATATATATATATATACATATATTTATATATATATATTTATATAAATATATATATATATATATATATATATATATATATATATATATATATATATATATATATATATATATATATATATATATATATATATATATATATATATATATATATATATATATATATATATATATATATATATATATATATATATATATATATATATATATATATATATATATATATATATATATATGTATTGAATATATTACCCAACAATTTAAGAACGACTACCAATGCCAAACGAGTAACCGAAAAAGTAAGGGTTACAAATTTGCCATAACTTTATTATTTTTCCATAATATATTTGTTTATTCATCATTCATTACTTTCATCTGATCTGGTATCACTATTATCTTAGTTCTCCTCTCACAGTTCGTCCTTTGTGAAGCTGTCTTTATAGCTACTATCCTGTGGTAATATGGCTATGTTCCCTTGGCCCTCATTTCCCCCTCCTACAGTCTCTCACAGGACCTGTGTTTGCTTATTACCAGTCTCTTAAGATGGCTTAGTTTTTATGCCATAGTTTAAAGAAAACATTAAACGATCCCTTGAAATTGAGTTTTTTGACTGGATTGTTATTTTCTGTTTTTGCTTCTTGGTACACTTTGTACACAAGTCTGAAGATGCTTGGACGTGGTAGAAAGCACTAATTGATTAAATAAATAATTCGGTAGTGTCAAGGCAAAGGGGTATATCTGTCTCAGACCAAATTTAACAGGAGAGCAAAAACAAACTTGTGAAATTAAATAACTCTTTACAACATTTTAAGTGTGTCCAAATACTTGTTCACAAAATCGGGATTATCTCCAATTACAGGAGTTATTTTCTTATTATTTAAATAATATGAAAATAACTCCTGTAATTGGAGATAATCCAGATTTTGTGAACAAGTATTTGGACACACTCAAAATGGTGTAAATAAATTATCTGGTCAAATTATAAGCTTAAATAATAAAAATTAAAATGATATTTTCTGGCGTTTCTCATGTGTGTAATTATAATCCAGGATTCGGACCTCACATACTAATATAAGAGTTTCTGCTCTTTTCATCTCACCAATAGATGTATCTAGTGAAGTTCTAGTGATTCAAGAGCAATGTTTCAAAATTAGTTCATATATATAGAACTTCCAAGAATTTGAGTAGTGTGGTTGTCAATAATGGGTAGAATTGGTGAATCACTTTGTAATGTGATCTTTTAAACCAGTCGTCAGCCCCGTAAATGCCTAGACTTTCATATTCTTCTTCATCTTTGATGAAATGTCAAAATATAATATGAAAATAACTCCTGTTATTGGAGATAATCCAGATTTTGTGAATAAGTTTTTGGACACACTCAAAATGTTGCAAAACCAGTTATCTAGGTTTAATAGGACATTTTTAATTATTTTTTTTTCATTTGACAGGTTCTTTCGTTATATCAGAAGTTCGTCAAATAGAGGTCCGTTATATCGAGGTTTTACCGTGTTTTAAATTGTATTTTTATGTTATTTACCTTGTATTTCAAAAGTTCAACATCAAAGTCGTAACGCTAGTGCCCTTATTTCGTAAATAATTCCATAATTTGAATAACTCTCGACGTAATTCTTTGAAACGTTAATCCGAGATGAGCTTTGTTTAAAAGCTTCAATATTAAAACAACTTTATTAGCATTTCGTTTATTCAAATCAGCAAATCCTACAGGATTAACCGAATTCGGTTAAGTCTTCAGGATGCGTATTCCCGAGTCCCTGTGCCGCGTTTATTCCCGATTGTAAAATGTAGCACAGCCGAACGCTATCTTCAAAATTAGCCTAAACTTAAGAGAGCTTTGATACAAACGTTAATTAAATTCGTGTAAAAAAGAAGAAGGAATATAACTTTTAGAATTATCGTATTCATTCATTTTAAATAGTTTGACTAACTAACCATCAGGCCCCTTCTCCGCAGGGGTAGGCAGAGAGAATAGAACGCCACATCAATCTGTCTTCACACACAATCGTCGCTATATATTTATATATATATATATATATATATATATATATATATATATATTATATATATATATATATATATATATATATATATATATATATATATATATTTATATATATATATATATATATATATATATATATATATATATATATATATATAATATATATATATATATATATATATATATATATATATATATATATATATATATATATATATATATATATATATATATATATATATATATATATATATATATATATATATATATATATATATATATATATATATATATATATATATATATATATATATATATATATATATATATATATATATATATATATATATATATATATATATATATATATATATATATATATATATATATATATATATATATATATATATATATATATATATATATATATATATATATATATATATATATATATATATATATATATATATATATATATATATATATATATATATATATATATATATATATATATATATATATATATATATATATATATATATATATATATATATATATATATATATATATATATATATATATATATATATATATATATATATATATATATATATATATATATATATATATATATATATATATATATACAGTGGGTGGCCATATTATTAGGGACACTTCGAATTTCCTGTAATTTTCATTATTAAATGAATTTAATGAGCAAATAATTTGGTTTTTTGAATATGTTTTTATTGATTTAGGTGCTTTATTTAGAATTAAGAAAATATATTATCATGGATTTAATAATACCAATTTATTTTTATCATAAAAAGTGATTATTCAACAATTTCAAAAAAATCTTAATTTTTAGTAATGACACCGTTTGCTGCGATTACAACCTCCAAACGTCAGGGCTTACTTTTTAATGCAGATTTTTGCATTGTGCCAGAGACAAGGGTTATTATGCCATACTCTGATAAGAGTTTCTATCATTTGCCGCTTGGTGGTGATGACTTCTTTAGCAATCTCACGTTTCGTTAGTTCCCAAAGGTTTTCAATGGGGTTCATATCCAGCTAATTCCCCGGGTAAGGCAAAACACAGAGGTTTTTTTCAGCCAGGAATGTGATATCACTCCTGGTTTTATGACACGATACCAAGTCATGCATTAACACATACTCTTCATCGCCAGGGAACCATTCTTGAGCTTCGGCTGGAGTCGACTTTTCAGTACTCGCTGGTACTGGTCTTGCCTCATGGTCCCTTCCATGATAAAGAGGCATCCCATACCCTTAAATGAGATCACGGACCACAACATTATGCTAACAGGATGTTTTTAACCCTCTCCACAAGGCAGTCTGGGTGGAATTTTTCTCCTGAGCCACGTCGTACAAATGAAGTTTTTCCCACCAAAATTTTTAATGTTGACTCGTCCAAGAAGCAGACCTGTAATGTATTACCATAATTGCAAAAATACATATATTTTTCATCTTCTTAATTTATTATACAAATACAAGTCATAAATATTCGATTCCAGTCCGAAACAGTCACATTCCGGTGTTCTTTGGCCCATAGGAGTCGTTTTTTCTTCATGCCTCAGTCAGGCGTAGTTTTTTGGTTGGACGTCGACCCATTAGATTTACCTCAACCAACCGTCTCTGAACTGTCCTTTTGGATACGTTGATTCCTTTATCGTTTATCAACAGAAATCAACAATAATTAGTCAATCAACAGACTATTTACGATTTTGGAAATAGATGTCCCTGATTTTATGGGCACCACGCGGAGTTGTGATGCTTTTTCTGCCTTTTTTTCCGACGCGGACTGATTCTAGACGCAGGTTTTTATCAATTTTTCTTTATATCCGATGGACTCCTGACTTCGGAACATCTGTAAGTGCTGCTATTTCTCTCTGGAAATATGTGGAATGAAGTAATAAGGTTATAACTTCCCTACATTTTCTCGGAGATATGTTTGAAGACTTGCCCATTCTTAAATTGAGAATATTATGGTTCAGTTCAAACTAAATAAAATTTTATTTAAAAATTAATTGAAATTAACTTATTGAATTAGCAAAACTAGTAAATTACTAAATAACACTAACGTTTTTATGGTCTTGAACTCAAAAAACTTACACAAAAATGGTTTTAAAAAATATTAACTGAGCTTACACCAATATCATTTTTCACTAATCAACATTCAAATGAAAAAAAAACTTACTTTTTTGATATTTCACAGTATTGATACATCTTCAAAACAATAATTATGATACCAGCAACAAAAATACATAAGAAAAAATAATTATAACTTATTCATTTGACCAAAAAATTCATTTATACTTGAAAATAACAAAAAAGTACAAGTGTCCCTAATAATTTGGCCACCCACTGTATATATATGTATATATATATATATATATATATATATATATATATATATATATATATATATATATATATATATATATATATATATATATATATATATATATATATATATATATATATATATATATATATATATATATATATTTATATTTATATATATATATATATATATATATATATATTGATGTTTATAATAGTCCTTGATAAAGATGAGATGCAAGAATGTGGAAGAGGTAAGGATTGTTTGCAAAGATTGACTGATGTGGCACTTTGTACTATCTGCCTATCCCTACGGGGAATAATCGCGGTGGTTAGTCAGTAATTTAGCTTGAAAAAAAATCTCTTGTAATTTTCACAGTAAAAGGCGAATATTTTACTCGTTTTTTTTCGAGTAAAATATTCACTTTTTTACTCATTTTTCCATGAACAAATGTATGCAAAGACAGACTGATGTGGCGCTCTTTATTCTCTGCCTACTCCTGCAGAGAAGACGTGCGATGGTTACTCAGTTATTTAACTTTAGAAAAATTATCTTGTAATTTACCCAGTAAAAAGCGAGTTTTTCACTGGTTTTTTCACGATTTTTCTGAATTTCCATAAAGATAGCATTTTCTCATAATTCTACATCGGCGCTGGTGGAAATATCCTTCGCGGAATAAGTTTTGATTTTAATAATAGTCTTTAATAAGCGCCCGACCAAAAGTATCTCTCGGCTTGGTAAAAGCTCGGCTGCATCGAGTAATTTTAATTTCCACAAAGTTCTACTTCTTATGAATATCATTACCGAGTCCAACCCTGGTTTTGACTCCACCCCTTATTCCGATGTTTATGTATTTTTTTTCTTCGCACTGTGGGGTATTTTTTCATTAAAATCTGTCATTATGCTTTGTATTTGGTATAAAATGTGGTGCAATTCGCTCACTCCTTTTAACAACGTCATATATAAAAAATATTAATACCTAAGCGACTTATACGAAGACATGGGCTGCTTGACGTATGAAGAGCTGAAGAGGACTTCCGAAAATAGGCGAGAATGGCGAAAGAGATGTCATCTGTTGCTACAGACCAATCCGCAGGATTGAGACCAAAGAAGATATAAAAAAAACTAGATTTTTCAAGAGATCGTTTTTAAAATTTAAAAATGTAATAAAATCTATTAAAAATATATATCAAGCCACTTATTGAACTTTTTACTGTGCAACAGATCTTTTTAAGTAAAACCTGAATGTTTTTTCTCAATTTGAAAAATATTTAGTATATTTAAAAAAATAATTTAACAATACCTTTTTTTCAAAATGCAAAACAAGACTTTCTGCCCTGTAGCGGATAAATATTATTTTAAAAATATGCCGCTTTTGCTGGGATATAGTACATTTTCTGGGCATACCGAAAACATGCACAACTGAAATTTGACGTTTTTTTTATGTATGACGTTGTTGAAAGGAGTGAAAGAATTATGGCAATTACGTTCGACCATTATTGTTATTATGCTATAAATTTGATTTTAAATACAATTATGGCAACCATCTCGTAGACTTGCCTGATATGCTTCTTAGCGTCTTCATTTCCGACACTATTAGCGCGTTTTTTGTTACTGCAATGTCCGCTCTGCATTCGATCCAAGTTTACTTATCATCAGTCATAAACTAAAACATATTTTATTTATTGTTTCGGCATTAACTTGATATGGTAAGACATGTAACAATGATTAATATTTACAACATTTTGAGTGTTTCCAAATACTTGTTCACAAAATCTGTGTAATTACAGGAGTTATTTTCATATTATTTTATCACTTAAACCAGCCTATGATGGTCGTCAGCCCCGTAAATGCCCAGACTTCCATATTCTTCTTCATCTGTGTCAAAAAATAATACTCAAACATTTGTTTAAAAAAACCTGAAAGTGTGACTTTTGGCCAAGTTCTATGGGGGATGTTCCAGCGTGCGAGGGTTGGTTTTAGCTACACCATTCCTCCCCCCTTGTATATATATTTTTTCTCGCCGCTTTGAATACAATTAGCAGTCCGTGCAAACCGAGGAAAAAGTACTCGGCAATTAGTTGGAACTTTGCGGTGAAAATTTTATATGGGCACACAGCCATAGCATAGCACATTATTTGCGAAGCGAGCCCGACACCGGTGCAGCGGAAAAAAGCTTGCTTAAGCTTAAAAAAAGCGTTTTAAATGTTGCGGAATGCATCGAAACACGTGTCACGATAGGTTTTATGAATAAGTAGTTTTCACCAAGTAAAACTTAAATTAAAAATATTTAAAAAAAAAAACGTTTTAAATGTTTCGGAATGTATTGAAGCAAGTGTCGCAATAGATTTTAAGAAATAGTGGTATTTACCAAGTAACTTGAATAAAAAATATCAAAAGGTGTTTTAATTGTTGCGAAATGCATCGAAACACTTGTTATATAATATATATTAACTATATTAAATAATATTGTGAATACAATAATTATTAATATATTTATAATGCAATTCCACCAAGAAATGTCAGTACGAAACTAAAATCCAATAATTTCGTCAAATGAGGAAATCATCCCTCATACGGCTTCGTTTTACACCCTTCAGCTCAATTACCAGCCGCGGAAGAGAAGTCGCCAAGTTTATTTGAGTGCAAATATTAATTTCCAGAACAGAATCCCATAAGCCGGCGGCATACGATTCCCGGATTACGTCGAACGGGAACGGAATGGCGTCCCGAACAAAACGGGATTAAGCGGGATCAAGGAAGGCTTCCAATTAATCCTTCAGTACCGACTTACACTCAATATTGCAAATGTTAGTAAATTAAAGTAATAAGCAAATGAGGCAACGCTGGAAAGAACCTCCAATTGAATTTTACCTCTAAGCTGCTTGATTTCGAGTGTCAAACTTCCGTGCCTTGCTGGATTATTTTATATATATATATATATATATATATATATATATATATATATATATATATATATATATATATATATATATATATATATATATATATATATATATATATATATATATATATATATATATATATATATATATATATATATATATATATTATATATATATATATATATATATATATATATATATATATATATATATATATATATATATATATATATATATATATATATATATATATATATATATATATATATATATATATATATATATATATATATATATATATATATATATATATATATATATATATATATATATATGCTCTTAATAGATCCTCAGGATCTGTCTGTGCTATCTCTCCACCTTTTTGGAGGTCTGTCTGCGTCGTTGTCTGTTGTCGTCCCCACCTCACGACATCTTCCGACTTACACATGTTCCGGATATCAGTGTTTCTATGCGGTCTCGCAACGTGTTTCCGGTTATAGATCGGAGAGTTTTCATCTCAAAGAATCGAGAAGAAGTCGAGATTTTGTTCTAGAGGTATCTGCTCTTGCCTCAATCCCATAAGTGGCTATTGGTCGAACATATGTTTTGTATGTCTTCATTTTACTTTCCATTATCATGTGTTTGTTCCTCCACACTGAGTTTCTGAGACAGCCTTGTTGATTTGTTTAAGAGTCTCACCATAGAGATCACCGCTGCTACTAACGTCTTCTCCATATATATAATGTAATTAATGAAATGGAGGATCATTTTATGTCATTTGCGTTTTTTTTTCTTCATATACATATATGTATTTCGTTGACATTCGTCAATCGATTACTCATTATTTTTGTCTTCTGTTTCAGCCGCTCCAACGTCCGTGGACATCGTAGGATATTCTCCAAATTCCAAGATAGAGATTCAAGAAAATCAGGACTTGACCCTGGAATGCAGAGCTCAAAGCGCCAAACCAGCTGCCAAGCTGGTGTGGTACAGAGGCAAGGAAGAACTCAAATTGGGTGAGTCGCAAAAACGTCATTATTACTTATTTGTTCACAAATGTGTTAATAATATTATTATATAACCACTCACCGAGATTTTAATGTGTACCGGTTTCGAGACGTACCCGTCTCTTCGTCAGGACAATCACTACTACAGCGTGCAAACAATACCATCCTTCACCACCATAGCACCATTCACACACTTAAAACTACACAAAATGTTTAACACATGCGATTTTTGGTCGACCCGAAGACCATCATGCAGTAAAGTTTTCACCATTTTGAATTACCTAACGTCCAAGTGACTCTGAAATCTAGCTACGGCTTATACAACACCGTTTATCATGTCCCTACTCAGGCTTCAACTTTAAAAGTTTCATAGCCTATGCCTACTTGTGAGTGGATTTACTCTTTATGTTTAAAGTTACTATAATTTCATGTAATTCATGAGTGAAAATACCACAGACATGCGTTACGAGCTGAGGTTAAGCATGCAATAAGGTTAAACGTATTAATGAACCAGCTTATATACTCGTAGGATGAAAGGAGTGGGCGGGGTTTGAATTGGATATTGACGAATCTCTGACACGTCATTGTTGTCCAACTTTTTTAGCCCTCTGACCTCCACTGCTGAATATAGACCTCTTCCCCTTCTTTCCATTTCCTTTAGTCGGTTGCTAGTTCATACCCCCCACAGCGACTATGTCGTCGGACCATCCCTTTTGGGGTCTTCCGACACCACTTTTGTTCTTTCAAGGTCTCCATCGTGAAATTCTTGGGTTCATCTTGTCTTGCAATATGTCCTGCCCATTGCCATTTGAGTTTTGCCACGCGATACATGATATCCTTTACTTTTGTTCTTTTCCTGGTATCTTCATTGTCTTACATCGATGTGTGTTGTGCTTGAAAACTAAAATACCGGCTTGTTCAATTAAAGTGGGTGCAAATGAAATACTAAACTGGCAGTTCACAACGGCAGCTAAACTGGCAGTGCACAACGGAGTCCTGGTTCCAACTCTAATGTATGGAAGTGAAAACATAGAGTTGGCAAAAGAAGGATGAAAGTAGACTGAATGCAGTCGAAATGCGATCTCTCAGAAGAATGTGCGACAAAACGATGTATGATAGATGTGCGAATAGTGAAACAAGGAAGGAATGCAAAGCTGAGATAAGCATTATCGATAAAATTAAGAAAGGTGTGTTGAGATGGTTTGGACATGTAGAACGAATGAGTGAGGAAAGAACGGTAAAACAAATTTATGAGGCGAATGTTAGTGGGAAAAGAAGCAGAGGAGGACCGAGAAAAACATGGCACGATCAGGTATGCCAAATACTTGAAAGTGGTCAGTCAGGTTAGGAGTCGTAACAA
This sequence comes from Brachycentrus maculatus, assembly GCF_059751285.1. Classification (NCBI taxonomy): domain Eukaryota; kingdom Metazoa; phylum Arthropoda; class Insecta; order Trichoptera; family Brachycentridae; genus Brachycentrus; species Brachycentrus maculatus. The sequence continues at coordinate 290,162 of NW_028281589.1, read as the reverse complement.
TCGGCGGGTATGTATGAGGAGATGCATGAACGTGGAGGAGGCGAAGAATGTTTGAAAGGACAGGCGGTGGTGTGGCAGTCTATTCTCTCTGCCTACCCCTGTGGGGAAGCGGCGTGATGGTTAGTTAGTTAGTTAGTTAGCAAATGAAATGCGACTCTGTAACGTGTCTGTACGGGCCAAATACACACATACATGCTTACAAATAGCACACACACACGCGCACCACCAGTGGGTAAGAGTGACCTTGATTTATTTATGTTACGATCTTATTTGTTTATATTACGATGTATTTTAAGAATAATGTAACACAAGTGTATTATAGAGTGCCAAAAAGGCACAATGAATCCCATTGAACGTTTTCGTTTAGGAAAATAAATCGTTTCTTAACTAAATACATGATAAAAGTAATCATTTTAAAAACGGCGAAATACCGCCGCGTCTCTCAGGAACAAAGTTGACGCGGTTAAAATGTTAATACGGAGACTGATGTCATATCGCTCACTCCTTTCAAGAACGTCATAAATCAAAAATGGTGAATTTTGAGTTGTGCATGTTTTCGGAATGCCCAGAAAATGTACTATATACCAGCAAAAGTGGCATATTTCAAACTTAATACTTACCCGCTACAGGGCAGAAAATGTTGTTTTTGCATTTTGAAGAAAAGGTATTGTTTAATGATTTTTTTTAAATATACTAAATATTTTTCAAATGGAGAAAAAACCTTCAGGTTTTACCTAAAAAGATCTGTTGCACAGTAAAAAAATCAATAAGTGGCTTGATGTTTATTTTTAATACATTGTGATTTCTTTTTAAACTTTAAAAACGTTCTCCTGAAAAATCAAGTTTTTTGATTTATGACGTTCTTGAAAGGAGTGAGCGATATAACAAAATGTACTTTATTTGGAGGAAAAGTGTCTGGGTCCTTTTTAAAGTAGTCACCTTCCCGACGCGTAAAGTGACCTTGCTGTTTGATATCGACGCCCTTGCTTCCAGTAATCCTGCATTGATAAAGGAATCTAGTTTTGTGCACACTTTTGAAGTTCGCTGTTTTTTGTGTAATCCACTCTCTAAAATCAGGAAAATGCGTAAAAGATAGTTGAAATTCGTTATCTGTCGAATGTTCAATAAATGTCAATAATGGGTAGAATTGGTGAATGTTACACGTGTGTAAAGTGATCACTTAAACCACCCTATGACGGTCGTAAGCCCCGTAAATGCCCAGACTTCCATATTCTTCTTCATCTTTGATGAGATGTCAAAAAATAATACGAAAATAACTCCTGTAATTGGAGATAATCCAGATTTTGTGAACAAGTATTTGGACACACTCAAAATGTTGTAAATAAATTATCTGGTCAAATTATAAGCTAAATAATAAAAATGAAAATGGTATTTTCTGGCGTTTCTCATGTGTGTGATTATAATCCAGGATTCGGATCTCACATACTAATATAAGAGTTTCTGCTTAATAAAAAGCTTCTTTACATCTCACCAATAGATGTCTCTATTGAAGTTCTAGTGATTCATGAACAAGGTTTCTAAATTGGTTCATATATATAGAACTTCCAAGAATTTGAGTAGTGTGGTTGTCAATAATGGGTAGAATTGGTGAATGTTACACGTGTGTAAAGTGATCACTTAAACCAGCCTATGACGGTCGTAAGCCCCGTAAATGCCCAGACTTCCATATTCTTCTTCATCTTTGATGAGATGTCAAAAAATAATATTCAATAAATGTTATTATTAGATCGTCGAGATGTGATCTTACCACTGATAACCTCACTTTTGGCAGTGTTGTTGTTGCTCCAGTACGTGCAGTCTATGAGCAGGAAGGTATTTTGTCTCAAAATCTAGTGCTAGACGGATGACGAGATTATCATGGTCGCTAAAATAATGTTTAAATGCGGCGATGCTTGAATTTAACAGGACGTTTTTTTTTTTTTTTAACATCTGATAGAATTTTTCCTTCGTAGTGTAATGGTCAGCAAGCTCGGCTACCGTTCTGGAGGTCCCGGGTTCGATTCCCAAGGGGGGTAAAATAAATATAAGTGATTTTTTCACTGTAATATTTATTCAATATTACCATGGACTGGTACCTGAACCGGAGGGCTAATCACCTTTCCTTCATGTGTAAGCGATCAAGATAACACTGCGTTAATAAGACACAGTGCCCTATACACCATTGGGGTGCGGATAAGGGTTTAATTATTATTATTTATATCCGAAGTTCGTTAAATAGTGGTTTTATTGTACTGAATTCGTTACCCAGAAGGGTGGCTATTCGCTGGATTCATTCCGTTTATTGCACCCCATCCCCTATAAAAAAATGTTCGCTCAAAGTTTTCACGGGGAAAATTTCTAGACGTTTTTTCGCTGTATTATGCAGAGTATAATGAGGCGAACACCGACGAAGAAAAATCTCGAAATAATTGAAGTTTAAGGAACATTTCCGTAACTTTCATATTATGTTTGCAAAGATTAATTCGATCCATTTAATATAATTCTCGGATATTTGTATTTCAAGTAGTAGTGAAGGAATGTTTTGGATAATAAACGAGTCGAGTAGTTTGAATAATACAGGGTGATTATGACCAAAAAGGCTAAATGGAAGGTCAAAGAGGTGTGGGCAGAATTGGACGGGGATCAGGCCAGTCGAGGCGTTGTTACTGAGTTGAATCATGGACTCAATATCAGCAATATGAACCAAATAGAGGCTGTGATCACTTTACACACGTGTAACATTCACCAATTCTACCCATTATTGACAACCACACTTCTCAAATTCTTGGAAGTTATATAAGTATGTATGAACCAATTCAGAAACGTTGTTATTGAATCACTAGAACTTCACTAGAGACATCTTTTGGTGAGATGAAAAGAAGCTTTTTATTGAGCAGAAACTCTTATATTAAAAATATGGATTATGATATTCCAGGATTCGGACCTCACATAATATAAGAGTTTCTGCTCAATAAAAAGCTTCTTTTCATCTCACCAATAGATGTCTCTAGTGAAGTTCTAGTGATTCAAGTACAATGTTTCGTAATTGGATCATATATATAAAGAACTTCCAAGAATTTTAGTAGTGTGGTTGTCAATCATGGATAGAATTGGTGAACGTTATACGTGTGTAAAGCGATCGCTTAAACCAGCCTATGACGGTCGTAAGCCCTGAAAACGCCATGACTTACATATTCTACTTCACCTATGTTGAGATGTCAAAAAATAATACACATCGTCTGTGCTGAGATCGATTTTAAACAGCAAGAGGCATTGAAAGACACCAACAGATTGTCGAATGTAGAAAAATCCTGTTCTTATGGCGTTCGCAGTTGTTTTTCCATGGAATCCTTGCTGCTTTGAGGCGATAAATCATAAGATATATGATTATTGCCACTGTTTTATTATTTTCTGCAACTTTGGCGTATCTCCCCTCAAAACAATGCCCCAACCTTACATTAATCGCTTTCTAAGGGATGGGTGGCTTTGTGCAAACGAGATTTCTTCCCCATTTTATACTTTCTTTTCAACCACCCGCTGGAAGCGTAAGGCACTATATAACTAAGTAAAACACTGTTTCCCCTTGGGGTAGGCAGAGAGAATCTAGCACCTCCAGAAATTTGAATTTGTATACCTTAAAAATAAAAAAATATTTTGTAATTTCATGTATCCTGTTTTTTTAAACACAGAAATACTTGTGTTTTATTATTTACACAAATATTTCAATTTCATACTATGTCTATGAGCCTAAGCGGTTCATTATTAGAAATATGTATCAAATTGTGGTAGAGTGGATTCGAACCGAAAAACTCTGACTTAAGAGTCCGCTACACTAACCACGGGACCACAACCCGACACTTTTATTTTATTATTAATATTATATATACCTGTCATAGTTGTTTTTACCTTATGACGTTTTTTCAAACAGCTATTTTTACCGCAATCGCATTGCCGTCTGTTGAACGTTAAATTAATCCTGAAATAATATACATTGCTCATGGCGGACAGCGTGCTTCTTGCAGCTGTCTCTAAACATTTTCAATGGTACATTTTTCATATCAAGTATATATCATACCTTCGAACCGAGAAACTCTGACTCAAGAGTACGGGACCACAACCAGACGGTTGCATTTAACATTCTTCTCCATTCTTCAATTTGTTTTATTTGCCAATTATAAAAAGTGGTTTTCCATTCTTCCCGAAACGTATTTGTTATTCTGAACCGCCTTCGGATAGTGCCGCCGGCTCGCAAGTTGGAAATGTTTCTAGTTCGTTTAGATAAGGGATCCGGGGGTATTTCAAGTTGGCACGAAGCACAAACTTGCCCCTACGATTCTTGGCACCCTTGGCACTGAGCAATCCGGATATTTCTGTAAATACATTTTTTTTCTTCTCTCAGTCTTGCGATCGGACCATCGGGATGCAGTTTGCGAATCCAGTATCGGACAGATTAATTGAAACAAAACTTTTTTGTTGTATTTTCGTAAAAAATATGTAAAATACTTTGTTTATTAGTACTTGCGTACTTGGACCTATGGTAGATAGTACTTATGTATACGTGTAAAATATATTTTTAAAAATCGAAATATAATTTGTCGTCGAAAACTGCGTTTGTAAGATGTCAGATTTTGAGTAGTTTTTTTTATGGTATAGTGGTGAAATGAAGCCGGTTTTGTATTTCATTATTTTTGCGCTTGGTTTGATTCCGTCCAGGGGCAAAGAGGAGGACGCTCCTTGCAAATGGACAAAGACTCTCGTATCAGAACAATTCTGTAACGGAACCTTGGAATGGTTTGCCGCCGAGATCGGTAATTATACGATTGTGAAAGAAACCTCGCGGTCGCTTCTGCACTCGGATTCAAACGGATTTCTTCTCAAAATTGACACGCCTGGCAGCATTGTACTAGATATGGAAACTTTCAATACCATCCATCTAAATCAATCAATTTTTTACGAATTTTCAATAAAGGTACATTTGTTATGTTCAATTAATACGTAGTGACAACATTTTGAGTGTGTCCAAATACTTGTTCGCAAAATCTGGATTATCTCCAATTACAGGAGTTATTTTCATATTATTTTTTGACATCTCATCAAAGATGAAGAAGAATATGGAAGTCTGGGCATTAACGGGGCTGACGACCGTATCTCTGTATTATCCGTATTATCTGGTCAAATTAAAAGTTAAATAATAATGATTCAATTGAAAATGGTATTTTCTGGCGTTTCTCATGTGTGTGATTTAAATCCAGGATTTGGACCTCACATACTAATATAAGAGTTTCTGCTTAGTAAAAAGCTTCTTTACCACCAATAGACGTCTTTAGTGAAGTTCAAGTGATTCAAGAATAATGTTTCTAAATTGGTTCTTATATATAGAACTTCCAAGAATTTGAGTAGTGTGGTTGTCAATATTGGGTGTAATTGGTGAGTGTTACACGTGTGTAAAGCGATCGCTTAAACCAGCCTATGACGGTCGTCAGCCCCATAAATGCCCAGACTTATTCCATATTCTTCTTCATCTTTGATGAGATGTCAAAAAATATGTAATATGTTGTGATTCTGAACCTTGTTGAAGGTAGAGAGCACTTTTGATCATAATTTTTAGGGGAAGAGTTAAGGGATGGAGGTAGAGGGAAAAACTGAGGGAGGAGGTTTGATAGATGGCTAGGATTCTAAGGATAGATTTTTTTAACTCTTACCTCTCTGTATGCCAGACATTCCGGCCCGTATGATTCTAGTAGGCAGCTCCGTGGGCCACAATGTCTGGCCCGGCGCAGGTATAACTTTAATCACTGATTTCTCCATCACCCGAGTATATTCTACCAAAAATATTTCAGATAAATACAGTTAACCTTAATAAACATGGTCATACGAATTGCCAGACAGAGTGTCCCAAAATTAAGGAACCAATATATCTGTTTTGATGGTAGAAAAACGTCGCATTTTTTTGATCAGATTAGCTGATCAGTTGTGAGAAGAAATGGTCAGAGAGGAAAAGAGTAAAGAAAAATATTTGTGTTCTTATTATTTGCACAAATATTTCAATTTCATACTAGTTCTGTGAGCCATTATTAGAAATAGGTGTCAAATTGTGGCAGAGTGGATTCGAACCTAACCACGGGACCATACAGTACTATAAGGAGGGAACATACATAGTATGTCTCGGACGTTTCTTAACCTTTTCCACTCTGACCATTTTTTCTTACCTGACTGATTATAAACATTGGTTTTTTTTATTCATTTAATATATTTACATTTTTATTTATAACATAATACATTTGAATCATTTATACATATGGAGAACTTTTATATTTCGATTCGCTGTGCCTCTCCATAAAAGAGTCTGTGCTCTTGTGCTTGGAGAGGGACTTACACTCGTGGTTTAATGTTATATAATAAAAGATATTATAGTTTTTTTTAAGATTTAAATGTATAGAGCTTTAATTTTTTTCTTAAGGATTTTTATATCATCTATTGTTTTTATTTCTTTAGGGAGTTTATTGAAATGTTTGATTGCCAAATATTTGAAGTTTTGCTGAAATTGCTTGGTGTTGCATTTTGGAGTAGAATCTCGATGATAATTTTTTGTTAAATTTAAATAGTTGTCACCCTTAAGTATTTGAAAAACTGCGGTTTTTTATAAATGGACTCTTTATTTGGGACTTGAAATTTTTTAAATAATAATTTTGTTGGAAATATTTTTTTTTTCAAGATGACCTTAATTATGGTTTTCTTTATATTTTCACTGAGTTCAGTGTGTTGCTGTATGAGCCTCCCCATGCAACAATGCCATACTGTAGTAGTGAGTGTACGATAGCATAGTAAACTCTTTTTAGGTTGTCGATGGTTAATGTGTTTCGGATTCTAATTTTATTTATATTAAAGGTATCGAAACCAGGCTTCGTGTTGAAAATGTCAAAAAATGATGGTGTTCATATTATGGATAAAATTTACAACCATACTACATGTTGGACAACCCTAGCAACAAAAGTGTTACCATTTACTGACGATTTGAAAACGGTAATAAACTATTATCACCACTCATAAGGTATTAATTTTTGACAACATAGATGAAGAAGAATATGGAAGTCTGGTCATTTACAGGGTTTGCGACCGTCATAGGCTGGTTTATGTGATCACTTTACATACGTGTTACATTCAACAATTCCACCCATGATTGACAACCACACTACTTAAATTCATGGAACTTCTATTATATTTATTGTTCAAATTCGAAACATAGTGCTTAAACCACTATAATTTCACTACAGACAGCTCGGCTATCCAAACTCAAAACACAGTAAGGGAATTTTTTGTAGTAGGTTTTTTTTGCATTTTTGGACTAAGTAGATTCTACTAAGTCCAAAAATGCAAAAAAAACGTACTACAAAAAAATGTCTCTTACTGTGTTTTAAGCTTGGACAGCCGATCTATTGGTGAGATGAAAGAAGCTTGTTCTTCTTCTTTTTCTTTAAACCCTCATCCGCACCCGATGGTGCATAGGGCACTGCATCATATAATCGCAGTGTTATTTTAATCGTTAACACGTGATGGAAGGGTGATCGAGTTCTCCGCTTCAGGTACCAGTCTAGGGTAATATTGAATAAATATTGTATCCCGGGACCTCTAGAACGGTATCCAAACGTACTGACCATTACACTATGGTGGCAGACATTTGAAAATAATCGTCCCTTTATTGGTACATTCACAAAATGCCGAACCCTCTTCTAGTGGAACGGAAGGTCTGCTGATGACAGTCAACAGTCCACCTTCTCCTGAGGAGTGCAATGTGGTTTCCTCCCAGCAATGAGCAAATGCTGAGAAGTTCCTGATTGGTCCACACTAAATTATCCCTCCTGTTTCCAACACAGATTCAAATATAAACACATTGAATTAGTTAGAAGAAACAAACGTACACAATAAACAAGGTAAATAATAAATGCGTTTCCCATCTAAAAACAGTTGACATTATTTTAAACAATTGTCATATAACTGGTACATTGTTTTATTACAGTTGACATTATTGTAAACAATCGTCCTACAACTGGAACATTGTTTCATTCCAGTTGACATTTTTGTAAACAATCGTCATATAACTGGTAAATTGTTTCATTCCAGTTGACATTTTTGTAAACAATCGTCATAACTTGTAAATTGTTGTATTCCAGTTGACATTATTGTAAACAATCGTCATATAACTGGAACATTGTTCCATTCCAGTTGACATTATTACAAACAATCGTCCTATAACTGGTACATTGTTTCGATCCAGTTGACATTATTGCAAACAATCGTCTTGTAACTGGTACATTGTTTCGATCCTGTTGACATTATTGTAAACAATCGTCCTATAACTGGTACATTGTTTCGATCCAGTTGAAATTATTGCAAACAATCGTCTTGTAACTGGTACATTGTTTCGATCCAGTTGACATTATTGCAAACAGTCGTCTTGTAACTGGTACATTCAATTTAATTATCAATTTCAATTTTAATTTATTCAATTTATTCAATAAAAATATATATATATACATAACAAACAATATTCAAGGCATATATATTAAAAGTAAGCAATAAGACTTAAAGGTGTAGAAGAATCCCGCTTCGGAAAACTCCTTCAGACACATGGAACAGATCAATATCCAATGTGATATTGTTCAACATAGCGGTAGCTCTTCCTACAGGCATAACCATCGGCAGGTTGGTCCTGTGTATAGGAATGTGAAAAAATCTATGCCGACGCTGTCTTAGGTAACTATCGGGAACATACAGACCAATGCTCTGGATAATTTCAGGATTATCGATCATACCGCGCAACAATCAATAAAAATGCGTTATCAAATACACATTCCTTCTAGTCTCTAAACTATTGTAGCCAAGCATACCCTGGAGAAACTGGGTCGGGTAGAGCCAAGGATAATAACATTGTTTCATTCCAGTTGACATTATTGCAAACAATCGTCCTATAACTGGTACATTGTTTCGATCCAGTTGACATTATTGCAAACAATCGTCCTATAACTGGTACATTGTTTCGATCCAGTTGACATTATTGCAAACAATCGTCTTGTAACTGGTACATTGTTTCGATCCAGTTGACATTATTGCAAACAATCGTCTTGTAACTGGTACATTGTTTCATTTCAGATCAGATTTGATTTCGACTCTATATCAGACCAAGATATCAGCACGTTTGTGGATGGTATAGATATGTTATGTTGCTGCGGTAATGAATTTGCCGATCACGAAGAAGATCAAAGAGTGTTCAGGAAAATGGTGCATAAAAACACCCCGAAATTGGTTGAATCACCACGAACCTTCTCTGATGATGAACTGCGTGTGGAATGGTTGCTTTTTATAGCTCTCCTGCTTCTTTTTGCCGCCATAATTGTCGAAATGATATTTTTCATATTTTTCTGCTGATTTAACTTAACGCATTTGACTTGGGTGCAACAGTGTTGGAGTTCACTCAGGAACATTCCGACAGCCCCTACGTAAAGTACTCTATCTGCAAATCTGATACTTTACAGGAGAGGGCTTAGAAGATTTTTTCAACGTATTCTTTTTTATTAATTAACGGTTTTATCTGAAATTATAAATTAGTATTATTTATTCAAAAACACGATAAAATAATGTATTAAATCATTTTAAAACTTTATGCTTTATCAAAATTAAGTAGTTAGCGTTTAATGAGTTCAGTTCATTTCAAAAATTCAATGTAGATATCGTCTTACACTTCTGAAAACTAGACGTATTTTTTTGTTGTTTATATTTTTAGATAACGGTAAGTTGATAACATACACCAAATATCTCAAAATTAATACAAATGGAGTTAGAGCACTTTACGTAGGGCACGTCGATTCGTATTTGAATATATATATATATTTTTAAATCAAAACCCACTATTCAATTTTTGGGTAATGAATCCAAAATGAAAAAAGGTTATTGGATTGAATTCTACTTTTATTTACATAAATATGATAAATTGTGACGCGTTTCGTTTCATCTTATGAAGACATTATCAAACACATAATAAAACGCAACGCGTCACGTATTATCATATGTCACTCACTCCTTTCAAGAACGTCATAAATCAAAAATCGACAATTTTCAGTTGTGCATGTTTTCGGAATGCCCATAAAATGTATTATATCCCAGGAAAAGAGAACATTTTTAACTTAATATTTACCAGCTACAGGGCAAAAGTGTTGTTTTTGCATTTTTAAGAAAAGGTATTGTTTAATTATTTTTTTAATATCCTAAATATTTTTCAAATGGAGAAAAAACCTTCAGGTTTTACCTAAAAAGGTCTATTGCACTGTAAAAAAGTTCAATAAGTGGCTTGATATTTTTTTGAATACATTGTATTAATTATATTTTTATACTTTAAAAACGTTCTGAAAAATCAAGTTTTTTGATTTATGACGTTCTTGAAAGGAGTGAGCGATATATGTAAATAAAAGTAGAACACAATCCAATAACCTTGTTTAATTTTAAATATATTACCCAAAAATTAAAAATTCAATTCTACCAACTGTCTGCAGTTACAATAAATAACCTTCAATCGATTCTGGATATAAAAAAAAACAAAGGGCGCGGGATATTTTTCACATTTTAAAGAATTATCTTTTATTTAGTTATTTGTACAGTTTATTCACTGCGTTCAACATATCGCTAAAAATCACGAGATTCTGATAAAAAATCAATCAAAGTATATTAAAATATGAAATAATATGATTTATTGTAGATACTGTTTTCCTTGTGTGTAGTATTCATGAGCGGCTCGCGTTTATACTCGCTTTAAGACAAGCGAGTATAAATATGAGTACATTTTGACTTTTCAACATAGATGAAGAAAAACATTGAAAAGATTTAAGATTTTGAACTTTTGCGAACATTTACATATTTTTTTTACAAAGATTTAACTGATATAATAAAGAATTATATAAAGATACACCTTCGTGTATTATTTTGTTTGTGGGGTTTTTATAGTAGGTTTTCTAGGGATGGAAAGATTGATAATGATATAGAAAATAAGAGTGAATGCTGATAACACAGTGAATGCAAAAACAACACTTTCTGCCCTGTAGCGGGTAAATATTAAGTCAAAAATATGCCGCTTTTGCTGGGATATAGAACATTTTCTGGGCATTCTGAAAACACGCAGAGCTGAAAAAAGCTTGACGATTTTTGATATATGACGTTGTTGAACGGAGTGAGCGATGTGGAACGAATGATTGAAGAAAGAACGGTAATACATATAAACGAGGCGAATGTAGTCGGAAATAGGAGCAGTAGATTTGGTATTACCAAGTTTTTTTTAATTACTAAAAAGTGGTCAGGTCAGGAGGAATAATCGGCGGGTTTGTATGAGGAGATGCATGCGTGTGGAAGAAGCGAAGATTGTTTGCAAAAACAGAAGAGGCGGTCTAATTCTCTCCACCTTTTCCTGCGGAGAAGTTAGTTACTTTATGTCAGAACCCTTCTTAAACGCAGTGATATCTTGAACCGTTCTTTTATCCGCCTCCGTAATATAATGGTAAGCACGCTTAGCTACCGTTTTGAAGTTCCTGGGTTCGATTCCCAGGAGGGGGGTCAAATAAATGCAAGTGATTTTTCACTCTTATCTGTATTCAATATTACCCTGGGCTAGCACCTGGAAAGCGGAGGGCTGATCACCTTTCCTTCGTGTGTTAACGATCAAGATAAACGACGTTTATATGATGCGGTCCGCCTCCGTAGTGTAATGGTCAACACGCTCGGCTACCGTTCTGGAGGTCCCGGGTTCGATTCCCAGGGGGGGTCAAATAAATATAAGTGATTTCTTCACTGTAATATTTATGAAATATTACCCTGGACTGGTACCTAAAGCGGAGGGCTGATCAACTTTCCTTCATGTGTAAACGATCAAGATAACACCGCGTTGCATATGAAGCAGTGCCCTATGCAATATTTGGGGTGCGGTATAAGGGTTTTTTATGATTATTATATGATGCAGTACCCTATGCACCATTGGGGTGCGGATTAGGGTTTAGAGATAAAGAAGACCCTTCCTAAAGCAGTCACTTCCAGTAGGAACCAAGTTTAATGTCAAAACGCCTTCGTTTTTCAAACTAACAATCTTGTAATGACAGCTAAAATGTGCAAACTGCAAGCCTTGGTCCATTTGATGTCGTTGACACTTGAATTTGTCACTGTCGACACTGCGACTAAATACATTTGGACAGAATCCTTCTGCAACAGATCCATAGGGCTATTTGAGAAGGAGTGCAGCTCTTCGTTCAAAGTGCACGCCTTTGGCAACAACGAATCCACAAACCCCCCAGACAACAGCAACGGTTACTACTGCATGATCCAACATTCTGGAGACCTTTGCATCGATTTGCTGCACAGGAATCGATACCAAAAACTAAGCCCTAGCGATAATATTTTCTTAACCATGCATATACTCGTCAAACAACCAATAATATTCGTCAACATATCGACGAACAATCGGAAAAAGGTCATAAGAGCAACACACTTAAAATGTGCGAGCAACTGGACCAAGTTTACGACGAATTTCAAGAAGTCACACATCTCAAAAGACAGAATGGTAATTTGTATTAACTAACACTAACTAACTAACCATCACGCCGCTTCCCCGCAGGGGTAGGCAGAGAGAATAGAGCGCCACACCACTCTGTCCTTGCAAACATTCTTCACCTCTTCCACGTTCATGCATCTCCTCATACATACCCGCCGATTGTTACGACTCCTTACCTGACCACTTTCAAGTATTTGACATACCTGATCGTGCCATGTTTTTCTCGGTCTTCCTTTGCTTCTTTTCCCACTAACATTCGCCTCATAAATTTGTTTTACCGTTCTTTCGTCACTCATTCGTTCCACATGTCCAAACCATCTCAACACACCGTTCTTAATTTTATCGATAATGCTTATCTCAGCTTTGCATTCCTTCCTTATTTCACTATTCGCACATCTACCATACATCGTGTTGTCGCACATTCTTCTGAGAGATCGCATTTCGACTGCATTCAGTCTACTTTCATCCTTCTTTTGCCAACTCCATGTTTCACTTCCATACATTAGAGTTGGAACCAGGACTCCGTTGTGCACTGCCAGTTTAGCTTCCGCTGATAGGTTTTTATTTGCTATAACTGATTTCAGTGCACCATTCACTTTGTTCCCAGCATTCACTCTCCTTTCTATGTCTTTATCAATTTGTATTAATAATTTTTTATATCACTTTTTTGACATCTCAACAAAGATGGAATAGAGTATGGACGTCTGGTATTTACAGGGCCTATGACCTTTCATAGGCTGGGTAAGTGATCACTTTACACACGTGCAACATTCATCATACTATCCGTGATTGAAAAACATGGGGTTCCTTTTAGGTTCTATTCCCAGGGGGGTCAAAATAAAGATGAGCGTTTTTCACTCTAATATTGATTTAATATTTTTCTCTACTTGTGTCTGAAGCGCAGGGCTGGCTCACCTTGCCTTTATATAATTGACGATTAACTTTAAATTGCATCAATTTGATGCAGTGTCCTACGCACCATTGGTCGCGAATAAGGGTCAAAAGTAAAAGTATTTTTTGTTCGTTTTCGACATCATTTTCTAGTTATAAATGCGCGTTTATAAAAACATGTTTGATAGATATTCAAATGGTCAAATAATTATGGAATGCAAGGCTGAGAAAAGCATTTTCGTGTGTTGAGGTGGTTTGGGCATATGAAAAGGCGGCAATAATGATGAGGTGAGTGTGGTTAGTAATAGAAGCAGAGAAAAAACGAAGAAGGCACCATCAAGTATATATTTCAAAACACTTGAAAGTGGTCAGGTCAAGAATCTAAATAAGCGTCGGGTATGCATGAGGAGATGCATGGTTGTGGAAGAGGCGAAAATTCTTTACTATTTTATTTAGAAATTTTTGAGGTATCTCTACATGAGAGAGTACAGCTATTATCCTTGGCTCTACCCGACCCAGTTTCTCCAGGGTATGCTTGGCTACAATAGTTTAGAGACTAGAAGGAACGTGTATTTGATTACGCATTTTTATCGATTGTTGCGCGGTATGATCGATAATCCTGAAATTATCCAGAGCATTGGTCTGTATGTTCCCGATAGTTACCTAAAACAGCGTCGGCATAGATTGTTTCACATTCCTATACACAGGACTAACCTGCCGATGGTTATGCCTGTAGGAAGAGCTACCGCTATGTCGAACAATATCACATTGGATATTGATCTGTTCCATGTGTCCGAAGGAGTTTTCCGAAGCGGGATTCTTCTACACCTTTAAGTCTTATTGCTTACTTTTAATATATACGCCTTGAATATTGTTTGTTATGTAAGTATATATTATTTTTTTATTGAATAAATTGAAAATTGAAAAAAATTGAAATTTACAAAGAGAGACAGACTGGTGTGGCGGTCTATTCTGTATGCCTACCCCTGCGGGGAAGCTGCGTGATGGTCAGTTTATTAATTGGGTGATTAAATTTAATAAAACGTATAAATATCTTACAAAAAGATCTCAAAATACTCGGGAATTCTAAATGGTTCCATTGTCCCCCACTTGCACATACGAGCAGTTTGCCTCAACTAGCATTGTCTGTGTTCTTTTCAGATCAGAATATCATTCAGCTTATCTTCCGAGCGATCCCAGATGCTTATCAACTATGTGACGATACACAAGACGACAGACGATAGGAAGTCGATTGAGGGTAGCTACAGAGCGGCCAACACTTCGATTCTGGCAGCTGGTCTAACAGCTCCTAGATCCATTCCCTGGCATACAGTGGCAGTCACTAACCATCTCCTGAGCTTGGCCACCATCTTGCTACTGTTTTGCATATTTTATGAATTGATCTTGTTCACGTGTCTTTGTTGATATATTATAAGAATGATATATGTTTTTTTTTTTTTTTGGCATCTCAACAAAGATGAAGAACAATACGAAAGTCTGGGAATTTACGGAGCATACGACCGTCGTGGGCTGGTTTAAGTTGTCACTTTACACACTTGTAACATTTGCCAATTCTCCCCTCGATTGACAACCACACTACTGAAATTCAAGAATTTCAGTAGTGTGGTTGTCAATCGAGGGGTTCCAAAGAACTTCTAGATATATTGATTAAACTCGAAACATAGTGTTTTAATTCTCTACAACTTCACTAGAGACATCTATGGATGCGAGAAGAGAGAAGCTTTTTACTCAGCAGAAACTCTTCAATTGGAATATGAATTTAATATAATTAAATCGGAAATAATCCAGATTTGTGAACAAGTATTTGGAAACACTCAAAATGTTGTAAATATTTGATTTATGTTATAAATTCCGAAAGAACAGTGAACAGATTTATGAGGCAAATGTGGTTGGCAATAGAAGTAGACAAACGCCGATGAAAACTTGACATGAACAAGTTCTTTAAATACTTGGACGTGATCGGGTCAGGAACCTTTATGATTGGAGAGTACATATGAGATGCACGAATTTGGAAGAGGCGAAGATTGTTTAAAGGAGAAAATGCAATCTCCTCATACATAACCGCCGATTAGTAGATCGTAGGGATCTGTTTGTGCTTCCGCATGTCGCTCTTGGGACGTCGACTCCCAGCTGTCTTTCCATCTTTTCGGAGGTCTGCCTGGGGGTCTGCGTCCTTCAAGGTTGCCTTGGAGGGCGATACGTGGAAGTCTGTCATCTGACATTGTGTTTTTATGTTCCTTCCAGTATCGCCTTCGTTGTCGTCCCCATCTCACGATATCCTCCGTATTACTATAACCCACGAAGAAGAAATACCCCAATAGTACCTTTGTTATTCGTCACTATGGATTCAATTTTTGAACAATCATAGTTGCTTAGCAACATACTTCTTATAAAAAAACAAGGGTTGTTGGATCGCTGAAAGGTGTATTTTTAGGAGAATCTTATAAAGCCAAGAAATGATTCTGTCGCGAGTTCTGAGCGTCTGCCTCTTGGTGACACTGGGTCTGATCTCCAAAACCGAAGTGGACGCCTGGATTATGTGGATCGAGTACTTCTGCAACCAGTCCCTCGGCCTCGAGAAGCTGTCTAAGAACTGTAACACCCCGTTCAAAGTCCAGCCATTCAACAGCAGCGAGATGGGTCTGGACTCTTCCAACGGCTTCTTTCTACCCATCGAAGAACCGGGGGACTTCTGCATCGACCTGAGCTTCAACAGCGTCTACGACAGCATGAACTTTGAGGACAGCTATCTGGTGACGTGGAAACTCAGAGTCAAAATACCGAGTATAGTCATGACGTATAGCTCTGGCGACGTTATTGGCAGAACGTTTCTGAATTATTCTACGTGCTGGGTGCTTTCGAATTTCACGTTTATGAAGGAAGACATTGATCCGAATTCGACAACGGTAAATATTATTTACGGACGAAATTTTGAGTGTCTCCAAATACATACTTGTTCGCAAAATCTGGATTATCTCCAATTTGTACGAGTTATTTTAATTTTTTTTTTGAGATGTCAAAATTAATTAGAGATAATTCTGATTTTGTGAACAAGTATTTGGACGCACTCAAAATGTTGTAAATAAATTATCTGGTCAAATTATAAGCTTAAATAATAAAAATGGAAATGGTATTTTCTGGCGTTTCTCATGTGTGTGATTATAATCCAGGATTCGGACCTCACATACTAATAAAAGAGTTTCTGCTCAATAAAAAGCTTCTTTTCATCTCACCAATAGATGTCTCTAGTGAAGTTCTAGTGATTCAAGATTAATGTTTGAAATAGAACTTCCGAGAATTTGAGTAGTGTGGTTCAATAATGAATTCGTAAATGTTTCACGTGTGTACATCTCCTCATACATACCCGCCGATTGTTACGACTCCTAACCTGACCGCTTTCAAGTATTTGGCATACCTGATCGTGCCTCTCGGTCTTCCTCTGCTCCTTTTTCCAATTACGTTCGCCTCATAAATTTATTTTACCGTTCTTCCCTCACTCATTCGTTCTACATGTCCAAACCATCTCAACACGCCTTTCTTAATTTTATCGATAATGCTTATCTCAGCTTTGCATTCGTACCTCATTTCACTATTCGAACATCTATCATACATCGTGTTGTCGCACATTCTTCTGAGAGATCGCATTTCGACTGCATTCAGTCTACTTTCATCCCTCTTTTGCCAACTCCATGTTTCACTTGCGTACATTAGAGTTGGAACCTGAAGTCTGATCGGGTCGAAGGGACTTTTTGTGATAATTTTTCTTTGCTTCTAGATAACGGTATCATTTGAAACTTCGAGGTACGCCTTGATGTACGTTGACTACGTTTACGTCCACTACGACCAACCGTCCATTACCAGCGGTAGAGTCGGGAGTAAACGAAGAAACCTGCAGCATCAAAAAGTGACGTCACATGTTTCTTCGACCCCTAAATCTGTACAATGGAAAACGGAGACAGTCAACAATTACGTTGTTCAAATAGCACTCTCGTTCCTGATATTTTGCCTTTTCTTTGAACTGATTATGTTAACGCTGCTCTCTTAACCCGTCGGCAAATCTTGGCGGCTAAGGATATTTTACATACGCATATCAGCCGCAGTTTAAGCCACGCCCTTATCCGTGTTAGTTCTTCATATCTCTCTATATAATTCATCGATATTTTTTATTATTTTAAAAACGCAAGGTTAATTTGCTAATTCTGTCCGCCTCCGTAATGTAATGGTCAGCACGCTCGGCTACCGTTCTGGAGGTTCCGGGTTCGATTCCCAAGGGGGGTAAAATAAATATTAGTGGACTAACCATGGACTGGTACCTGAAGCGGAGGGCTGATCACCTTTCCTTCATGTATAAACGATCAAGATAACACTGCGTTTATATGACAGTGCCCTATGCACCATTTGGGTGCGGATAAGGGTTTTATAAGGTTAATTTATTTTCCATTCATTGTATGATGAAACTTGACATTGAAAAGATTGGTTTTATTGTAACTGATAGCCAAATAGATATTTCACTTAATTTTTAATTATTTGTTTAAAATTTCTTTTATTTTAAATAGGTGGTATTTAATTCTTTTTGTACTATGTAAATAATACATTTTTATGAATAAAGTTTATTTAATTTAATTTTTTACTAAATTTATTATTTTATTATTAATTTATTGTACCAGGATAAAGCAATATAAGATTTATTTCATGGTATTTTTTTTAACATATCGCTCACTCCTTTCAAGAACGTCATAAATCAAAAATCGTCAATTTTCAGTTGTGCATGTTTTCGGAATGTCCAGAAAATGTACTATATCCCAGCAAAAGAGGCATATTTTAAACTTAATATTTACCCGCTACAGGGAAAAGGAAATGTAATTAACTATGAGTATTTTAATATTTTTATGTTTTAGAATTTAATAAACCCTGATGATGTCAAGGTTCTTGTTGGAACCGGTCGGTTAAAGTGTACTTATAATAAATAAAAAAAGTGGTTAAAACAAAGTTGTTTAATTTTACAAAGTTAAAAATGTGCCGCAAAGTATCTGCGGAAAACATTTAATAAAGCTTAGCATGATCAATTATGGCAAAACGTTTGATACCATATATAGCTGTTCATAATCAGAGGATAGGTAGTACTTGAAGATTAAAAAAAACATTAATTACAAATTGATGATAGCCAGGAAGGCAAAGGAAAAAGGGAGTTTAGGGAAGGAGGTAGAGGGAAAAAACTAAGGGATGATGTTCCATGGACAGTTAGGATTCTAATGATAGATAGTAACGTCTCAGACGTTTCTTAAAAGTTATTAGAGATGGTGCATTGTTTGCAAGAAGAGGTAATTCATTCCATAGTCTGGCCGCTTGGACAGAGAAGGAATTACTGAAGAATGATGTGTTATGGCGAGGAATGTAAAGTGTTCTTTCTTTGGAAGAACGAATTGATAGACCATGATCTGCGAGGTATTTAACCTTTTCCACTTTGGCCATTTTTTCTCATAACTGATCAGCTACTCTGATAAAAAAAATGCGACGTTTTTCTACCATTAAAACAATGTTCCCTAATTTTGGGACACTCTGTCTGGCAATTCGCATTACCATGTAAATTAAGATTAGCTGTATTTATCTGAAATATTTTTTGGTAAAATATACTTGGGTGATAGAGAAATCAATGATTAAAGTTAAACCTGCGCCGGGCCAGACATTGTGGCCCACGGAGTTGCCTGCTAGAATCATACGGGCCAGAATGTCTGGCCTACAGAGTGGTGAGAGTTATAGTTGTTGCTGTAAATTAATATTTTGTGTTTTATTTTGTTGCAGACCGAAGGCAAGACGAAGTCATAGAAATAGATGCTCCTAATGGGAACGTGAAGGCAAAGAGATATACTGTCAAATCCAGGTAAGCAAAATTCTCCCTATCAACATCTGAACATAGATGAAGAAGAATATGAACGACTAGACCAGAGATGCGGTTTTTGAAAATGCATCTACACCGCTAAAATGACTTAAAATTATCAAAACTTGACGTGATACAAGCTTGTCACCGTTATTATTATAATACTTTGAATAAGAACGATTAACTAAGTCCAAATCAGTCATCAAAATTTCATATTATTTTTTGACATCTCATCAAAGATGAAGAAGAAAATGGAAGTCTGGGCATTTACGGGGCTGACGACCGTCATAGGATGATTTAAGTGATCACTTTACACACGTGTAATATTCACCAATTCTACCCATTATTGACAACCACACTACTCAAATTCTTGGAAGTTCTATATATATGAACCAATTTCGAAACATTGTTCTTGAATCACTAGAACTTCACTAGAGACATCTATTGGTGAGATGAACACTGTTTATCATTGATATCTTAACAAAGATGAAGAAAACTGTTAAAGTCTAGATATTTAAAGAGCTTACGAGCTGCTTAAATGATACACGTGTAACATTCCACCCATGATTGACAACCACACAACTCAATTTTTTGGAAATCCTACATATATCATTAATCTCACGATTCTTGTACATATGAGTTTACAAGAGCCATCTTTGTTGGACAGAGAAACCTCTTGTTTAGCAGAGACCCTTTTCGGACGTATGCAAGTTCCAAACCCCGAATTATCTTTTCATACTGGGAAACGCCTGAAGGCATGAATTTCAATTTTATGCAGCGTTTTAATTTGGCGTCATTTCTACAATATTTTAAGTGTGTCCAAATACTTGGTCACAAATATGGGTTTTCTCTTCTTAGAAGTTATTTTTTATACTTTTTGACATCTCAATGTAAATGCTCAGACTTGAATAGTCTTTTTCATCTCTGTCGAGATTTAAAAAAATATATAATAAAATTATAGTATTTTGGAAATTCTATAAAAACTGATAAAGCTATCAATGTTAGTACAATAATAGATTTATATTATCCACTGACACTTCGTGATGGAATTGCATTTTTAATATATAATATTAGATTAAAACCAATATTTTTAGCTTTTCCAATTTATTTTTATTCGATCAGCGACCGGGTTTCGTCGTTACCGACATCATCAGACTGGCGGGAGGCTATACAAATTGTTATGTTATATATAAAACAAGGCAGGAGTTGATAACCATGATTTGATACAATTTTGTTGACTAATTAATTTAATTTCAGTGAATTTAAGTATTGTATGATATTAATAATATTTTTTATAAAGGTTTTTTTGTATTGAGAGCACAATTTTATATCAAATTAATTTCTCAACAAAATTGTATCAAATCATGGTTATCAACTCCTGCCTTGTGTTTTATATAACATAACAATTTGTATAGCCTCCCACCAGTCTGATGATGTCGGTAACGACGAAACCCGGTCGCTGGTTAAATAAAAATAAAGTGGAAAAGCTAAAAATATTGGTTTTAATCTAATAATATATGTTAGTACAATATTAACGTCTATTTTTGTGTATTTTTATATATGTACATTTAAAAATTCGCCCTTATATGTGAATGAACGCAAAGAAGCAGTTTTGTTTTCAAAAAGCTACGTTTTATTTTTAACCAGCACAACAGTCACCGATTCACATCTGTAGCTTTATTTTTACCAGCATTTTTTTATGTCGGTACTAACTTCAATTCTGACAACTCCGCGTGATATGGCCTACAATGCTGTCCGGTAAATCAAATCCACGTTGTATAGGGTGTCTTTTTAGAGATAAAATTCAAATTTCCCGCAATGAATTAATGGTGGTACCCGCCATGTAGTATATTGCGCCATCTTGCTGAAACCACAGCTCTGTCACATCAATGCCATTCAACCGAGATACGAAGAAGTCAGTAATCATGGTTCTGTAGCGCTCTCCACTGACAGTAACATTTTGGCCGGCATCGTCTTTAAAAAAATATGGGCCAATGATTCCACCTGCCCATAAAGCATACCAAACAGTGACTTTTAATGGATTTTAGGTCGTCTCGACAAAGGCTTCTGGGTTTTCTCCACTCTGAATTCGGCAATTATGCTTATTGACATAGTCGTTTAACCAAAAATGTGCCTCATCGGTGAACAAAATTTTGCGTTGAAAAGAGGATAAAGCTGAAAACTAACACTCTGCTTATCATTCATCGTTCACTTTGTGTAATACAACTTTTAAAAAGTAAGCAATGATTGATAAGGAGTGTAATACTTTGTGTAATACTACTTTAAAAAGGTGAATGATATTAATCGTAATCGATATTAATAACTTATCATTAGATAAGGAGAGTGTTATATTACCATACCACAGAGATTTATATATTTTTTTAAAGAGAAATTTTTGTGTTTTTATTATTTACACAAATATTTTTATTTCATACTATTTCTGATTTTTGTCCGCCTCATGGTCAGCACGCTCGGCTACCGTTCTGGAGGTCCCGGGTTCGATTCCCAGGGGGGTCAAATAAATATACTTAAGTAATTTTTTTACTGTAATATTTATTCAATATTACCCTGGACTGGTACCTGAAGCGGAGAGCTGATCACCTTTCCTTCGTGTGTAAACGATCAAGATAACACTGTGTTCATATGAAGCAGTGCCTTATGCACCATTGGGGTGCGGATAAGGGTTTTATTATTATTATTATTTATTATATTACCATACCACAAAGTTAACAATGCCTTTAATATACAAAATATAAGCTGAATACTGTTTTCGGCCCATTCGCCCAACCTGCGACGCGCATAGTGGTCATTCAGTCTATTCTGATTAGTACTGACTACAAATAAACTGTCAGCTGTCAAATTGACAGCCTGTAGAATGTAGATGTTGCCAGTTTAAAAAAACTAACATCTAAATAAGACATCCTATATTTTCGCCTGGAGTAGGTTTATAAATATCAAAAAAATGGCGACACCGAACGAAACACTAAAACGGGAGACAATAAATTGAACGTTTTTCAATTTTTTCCACCCGAAAGGTCATGGGGTGGGTCGCTGCTGGGAGTTGGTCGAAGGGGGTGTTTATTTATGGGAAAAAGATTCACAAAAGTGGATTTATGAGGGTACGGCTCTACAACACCGGCGCCTAAATCATATCTGTATAATTAAAAATATTTTTAAAAATATATACCATAACAAAACCCTTTATATTCAGTATGACGGTGAATTGAAATCGCTCCTCTTGTTTCCGGCGTATTTTTTTTAAAACAGCTCTTCAATTAATTTTGATAAAAACAACATAATTTTTTGACATCTCAACGTAGTTGAAGAGGAATTGGAAATCTGGGTATTTACAGGGCTAACGACCGTCTTAGGCTTGGTTAAGTGATCACTTTACAGATGCGTAACACTCACCAATTTTACCCACGATCGACGACCACACTACACAAAATTTTGAAATTTATAGATATATCTATCTGTAAAGAGGAAGACCGAGAAAAACATGGCACGATCAGGTATGCCAAATACTTAAAAGTGGTCAGGTTAGGAGTCGTAACAATCGGCGGGTATGTATGGGGAGATGCATGTACGTGGAAGAGGCGAAGAATGTTTGCAAAGACAGAGTGGTGTGGCGTTCTATTCTCTCTGCCTACCCCTGTGGGGAAGTGGCGTGATAGTTAGTTAGTTAGTTAGTTAGTTCTATCTGTAAAACTTCTAGAAGTAATGTAAAAAACAACTCCTAAATGAAGATAATCCAGATTTGTGAACAAGTATTTGGACACACTCAAAATGTTGTAAACAACAACATAACAACATATGCTGATATTTAACTTTTGTACTGATTTTTTTTTTTGGAACTGCATTTGAAATAATAAAATAAATCTATATACTATGGAAAAAAGCACTGCACTAAACTAACTATTTCATCTTTCTGACTCCATCCCAACTTATCGTCTTTGTAGACTGTTGGGATCAGCTCTCCTCGTCCTCAGGCTGTAGGTCCTTCTATCATATACAACGTCACCAAGGCCATGCCATCGAATCATGTCATCTTTCTGCAGCATCCATGATGTTTTTGGTCTTCCTCTAGATGTCTTTCGAGGGAGATCCATGGCGATCGCCTGGTTTACAACATATCCAGGTTCTCTGGATCCTATGTGCCCATACCATCTCAATTGCCTTTCCTCTACCTTACTATTGATACCTGTTACATCCAGGCTGCCACGAATGCGTGAACTCTTTATTTTTTATACAACATTTTGAGTGTATCCAAATACTTGTTCACAAAATCTGGATTATCTCCAGTTACAATTACTGTAATTGGAGATAATCCGTATGTTGTAAACAAGTATTTGGACACACTCAAAACGTTGTAAATAAATCATCTGGTCAAATAATAAGCTTTAATAATAAAAATTAAAATGATATTTTCTGGCGTTTCTCGTGTATGTGATTATAATCCAGGATTCGAACCTCACATACTAATAAAAGAGATTCTGCTCAATTAAAAGCTTCTTTTTATCTCACCAATAGATGTCTCTAGCGAAGTTCTAGTGATTCAAGAACAATGTTTCAAAATTAGTTCATATATATAGAACTTCCAAGAATTTGAGTAGTGTGGTTGTCAATAATGGGTAGAATTGGTGAAAGTTACACGTGTGTAAAGTGATCACTTAAACCAGCATGTGACGGTCAT
The DNA here is from genome assembly GCF_059751285.1 of Brachycentrus maculatus. NCBI lineage: Eukaryota > Metazoa > Arthropoda > Insecta > Trichoptera > Brachycentridae > Brachycentrus > Brachycentrus maculatus. The sequence goes on along the minus strand of NW_028281589.1, from coordinate 266,093 downwards.
CAGCCCCGTAAACGCCCAGACTTCCATATTCTTCTTCATCTTTGATGAGATGTCAAAAAATTATGTCTTATTTTGTCTCCAAGGGACACTCCAGCTGACCATCTAAGCATTCGTATTTCAGCAATTTCTAGTTGCCTAGAGTGGATAGTTGTACGATATTATTACAAACTTTGATTCACCCTAGTTCAAAGTTGCAATTTCGTAGATAGGGCATTGTTCATTGGTAGAAGTTTTGCATCGTATTCTGTAGCGCGTTCCAATTTACTTTTTCGTAACGCAAAGCCAAGAAAGTATCCTTAGGGCGAGCCAAGATGTAGTTGGAATTTCTCGAAAGCCGCACATGTAAAACGTTTTCGACTCATTGTTACACGACTCCGTTCCCAGATAGAGGGGAATTAACATTTTCTATAGTAGTAGGGTCGATTGATGAGTAAAGCCGATAGAAAAGTCATATTTTTGCTAGAAACAATGCACTGAACAGGTTTAAGAGACGTTTGAAGCGAGTGAGGTAGGAATGCTGTGCAATATCAAAAAGACAAAGCACCATTTTACTTTCGATCATCTTAATTGCTATGTAACCAACTGACTGTCTGACAAATACAAAAGTAACAAATAAAAAAACACAGGGCAAAAATTAAAATGTAAAGCAATAAAAGGTACAGTAAATAAGCAAAACAACATTAGGTTAGAAGTATGCTTAAAGGAACAAAATGAGAAAATATAATTAATCACCAACATTAATATCTTTCCATCAAGTATTTTTTGAGTTCATTTATTTTGGATTTCTGACTGGGTTCTATTTCATATATCGCTCACTCCTTTCAACAACGTCAGATATAAAAAACTTGATTTTTGATATAATAAAATGTATTTAAAATAATTATCAAGCCACTTATTGAACTTTTTACTGTGCAACAGGCCTTTTTAGGTAAAACGTAAATGTTTTTTCTCTATTTGAAAAATATTTATAAATTGTAAATAATTAAACGAAACCTTTTCTTCAAAATGCAAAAACAATACTTTCTGTCCTGTAGCGGGTAAATATTAAGGTAAAAATATGCCACTTTTGCTGGAATATCGTACATTTACTGGGCATCTCGAAAACATGCACAACTGAAAATTGACGATTTTTGATATATGACGTTGTTGAAAGAGTGAGCGATTTGTCAGGCAGCTGGTTAATTCGGGTGTAAGCAATATATTGCAAGAACCTTACTCTCCACATGTCTTCGTGAATTGTAATGATAAATTTCTCTGTTAAAAATGAAAATATCGATATCTGTAATAAATTCAACTCTCATTGACATAAAACAACCCTTGAAGAAGAGAAGCTGTTTTTTTTTGGCGTACTTATCAATCGGCCCGCGTATAATACAACTTCATTCCACGCTATTCAATCGAACGAGCTATACACATCCCCAGTCCCGTCAAGAAAGTACCCGGATCGCTGTAAACAAGGCATGTCGCCGCCCGACGATTTGAATATCTCCGGTCGGTCTCTGCATTTTTCTGTCGCACGCAAGATATATAGTCCATCCCCCAGCTAGTGAGATATCGCGCTCTCCTTATAAATAATATATTTTCCATTTTCTGCGCCTTGCATAACCTCTCTTCGAACATATTCAGGCGGGGGGCGGTACCTACCCTTAGGAAAGAGCTACCCCTAGAATATACACAGCGCGCAGAGCGCTCTAAATCAAATTTCACTATCTTTCCGCATTCCTATCGCTACATTCTATCATTTGGACGTTTTATCGATAAATTTTACTGAAGCAACCAACAATTTTAAAGAGACCTGGATGGTAATTTAAAACATTTTGTGAATATGTTTATTTAAATATGTTAATATATATTTATTTATATATATATATATATATATATATATATATATATATATATATATATATATATATATATATATATATATATATATATATATATATATATATATATATATATATATATATATATATATATATATATATATATATATATATATATATATATATATATATATATATATATATATATATATATATATATATATATATATATATACATATATATAATAAATATACTTCGCTCTCTCCTTTCAACAACGTCATATATGTATAAATAAAACTAGTTTTTTCAGGAGATCGTTTTAAAGTTTAAGAATGTAAAAAAAATGTATTAAAAATAAATATCAAGCCACTTATTTAACTTTTTACTGTGCAATAGATCTTTTCAGGTAAAACCTGAATGTTTATTCTCCATTTGAAAAATATTTAGTATTTAAAAAAAATAATCAAACAATACCTTTTCTTCAAAATGCAATAAAAACACTTTCGGCCCTGTAGCGGGTAAATATTAAGTTAAAAATATGCTACTTTTGCTGGGATATAGTACATTTTTTGGGCATCCCGAAAACACAACTGAAAATTGAAAAATTTTGATATATGACCTTCTTGAAAGGAGTGAGCGATATGGCCAGGGCTGTTTTTATATATCACGATTTAAAACGTCGAATCTATTGCCAGCCCTGTATAGCGAAAGTATGAATGTAGAGGTGTGATATATTTATTTATATTTGTCTTCAACCCTTACAGTGTGTCTTATTCCAACCCATTTCATCCCCTTGTGTTCGTTATGTGGCAATACATTTGCCTGCGAATAAATGGTTCGAAAAAATTATTTAATATATTGGAGGGATAAAGGCGCAAAACATACAATATAAGAAAGAAAAAAATGTTTTGTTTGTGTTTATTTTAAATTTTTATATTGAAATATTTATTTATGAAATATACACACACACATATATATATATATATATATATATATATATATATATATATATATATATATATATATATATATATATATATATATATATAAATTAATTTTTAAATTCATACCCACCAAGACCCACCAAGCCACCTTGTGTGTCTTGTCGGTGGAGTTCTTTTTACATACTTTTTTTTTAATTGTATTTTTCTATTTAAATATAATATACACACAAAAAAGATAGAAAAAAAAGAAAAGATAAAAATGGTTTTACAATTTTCATAATTTAAACTCTTGATAATTTTCCCATTCCTGTATTTTGTCGTTTTCATATTGAACTATTTACCTACATATTTTGTAATTTAAAAATAATGTGTAAATAAATCTAACTGTCCACTTCACAAACCGCTCACTCCTTTCAAGAACGTCATAAATCAAAATACTTGATTTTTCAGGAGAACGTTTTTTTAACTTTAAGAATATAATACAATGTATTAAAAATAAATATCAAGCCACTTACTGAACTTTTTACTGTGCAACAGATCTTTTTAGGTAAAATCTGAAGTTTTTTTCTCCATTTGAAAAATATTTAGTTTATTGAAAAAAATAATTAAACAATGCCTTTTCTTCAAAATGCAAAAACAACACTTTCTGCCCTGTAGCGGTTAAATATTATGTTAAAAATATGCCGCTTTTGCTGGGATATAGCACATTTTCTGGACATTCCGAAAACACGCCCAACTGAAAATTTAAAATTTTTGATTTATGACGTTCTTGAAAGGAGTGAGCGAAACGTCAAATAGTATTATTGACGTACGACTCCATTTGAAAAAAATATTACATCTTCTGATAGAGTGATAATTTTTGCGCCACTCTGTAATAGTTTTCTGTCGCCAGTCGAAAAATACCTTCATAAAATAACGTAGTAACGGGGAAGCGTAACACGGGGTAGGCACACCAACCCCATAAAGAGAATTCGAGCAAAAAACAGGCCTGCCAAAATTTGAATAACTCCATGTTTCACCGTAAATCATTCCAGCTTTTTTATGTCCATTCAACGCTTTTTTTAATCGCATCGAATCCTTCCATGCATAATACTCCAACACTACATCACGCCGCTTAACTATGGGGGTAGACAGAGAGGATAGAATGCTACAATCGTCTGTATTGATACACCCCTAGCAATTCTACATCAATATTTCTATTATTTTTTGACGTAGGTGAAAAAGAATATGGAAGTCTAGGCATTTACGGGGCTTACGACCGTCATAGGCTGATCGCTTTATACACGTGTAACATTCACCAATTTAACCCAGGATTGAAAACCACACTACTCAAATCCTTGGAACTTCTATATATATATATATATGAACCAATTTTGAAACATTGTTCTTGAATCACTAGAACTTCACTAGAGACATCTATTGGTGAGATGAAAAGAAGCTTTTTTAATTAGCAGAATTTCTTATATTAGTTTGTGAGGTCCGAATGCTGGATTATAACCACACACATGAGAAACGCCAGAAAATATAATTTTCATTTTTATAATTTGCTTATAATTTGACCGGATAATTTATTTACAACATTGAGTGTGTCCAAATACTTGTTCACAAAATCTGGGTTATATCCAATTACAGAAGTTGTTTTCAACTTCATCTAGTATTTACTATAGTTATTTAGTAATATTTGAAAATAACTATATTTCGAAACATAGTGCTTGAATCAATAGAATTTGATTAGAGACATCTATTGGTGCGATGAAAGAAGCTTTTTATTGATGTTGGGTATTTACAGGGGTTGTGATATGGCTGTTATAAGCCGGTTCAGTGATCACTTTATACCACACAACAGTCACCATTCATTCATTCATTCATTCGTGCAACTTCCCATGAATTCCAACCACACTAGTAATTTTTTTGGAACTCCTACATACTCGTATATTATTAATATTATAAAATAGAAACAGGTATAAAGCTTAATTGCATAATAATCAAAAGTTATTTTGATCAAAACAGGTATGTTTGATGTGTTTCTGTGCTAGGTTTTGTTTGATGTGTTTCTGTGTTAAGGGAACTTTAGCTCTTATGACAGGCGCCGTGGCGTAATTGAGTGGACGCTCGACTGCGAAACAGGCGTCGCGGGTTCGATCCCGCAATTGCAAAATAAATTCAAGAAAGATTTATTTTCAATTGGTCTGGGTGTTTGTGATGTATTTTTCACGTTTAACTTCCCTTTCCTTACTATCCTACCTGCAGACACTCTAATACAGGCTTTGCAGGTTATTCCTTTTTAAAAAAAAATATATATATATATATATATATATATATATATATATATATATATATATATATATATATATATATATATATATATATATATATATATATATATATATATATATATATATATATATATATGTGTGTGTGTGTTACGTTTCTATAAAGTGTGTTAATTATAATTTGCCTGCTTTGCTGGGAGGTGCTTTCTTGTGTTATGTGTGAGTTATTCTAAATGCATGTGTAAGTTTCAGCATATAATTGATTTGATTAATTTTATTTTTTCAGGATCCAACTGAAACCAACCTCAGAAGATGACTATGCCGACTTCACCTGCGAGGCAAAACACGAAGCGCTGCCTAGAGATCTGCCAATGCGGACTACGGTTCAGCTGAGTGTGCTATGTGAGTATTTTTTTCTCATCACACACCGCTCACTCCTTTCAACAATGTCATATCGCGCACTCCTTTCAAGAACGTCATAAATCAAAAAACTTGATTTTTCGGGAGAACGTTTTTAAAGTTTAAAAAGAAATCACAATGTATTAAAAATAAACATCAAGCCACTTATTGAACTTTTTACTGTGCAACAGATCTTTTTAGGTAAAACCTGAAGGTTTTTTCTCCATTTGAAAAATATTTAGTTAATTTAAAAAAATAATTAAACAATACCTTTTCATCAAAATGCTAAAACAACATTTTCTGCCCTGTAGCGGGTAAATATTAAGTTAAAAATATGGCGCTTTTGCTGGTATATAGTACATTTTCTGGGCATTCCGAAAACATGCACAACTCAAAATTCACGATTTTTGATTTATGACGTTCTTGAAAGGAGTGAGCGATATATCAAAAATCGACAATTTTCAGTGGTGCATGTTCGGAATGCCCAGAAAATGTACTATATCCCAGCAAAATCGCCATATTTTGAACTTAATATTTACCCGCTACAGGGAAGAATGTGTTGTTTTTGCATTTCAAAGAAAGGGTATTGTTTAATATTTTTTAAAAATATACTTAACATTTTTTATATTGAGAAAAAACATTTAAGTTTTACCTAAAAAGATCTGTTTCACAGTGAAAAGTTCAGTAAGTGGTTTGATATTTATTTTTAATACGTTTTTAAATATTTTTTAACTTTAAAAACGATCTCCTGACAAATCATTTTTTTTTTTATTTATGACGTTGTTGAAAGGAGTGAGCGACATGTTAGAAGCTTTATGATCTTCTTCACCTTTGAAAGTTCATAGTCATATATAAGCTTGTATTTTTCCAAGTATGCAACTACAACTGTGCAAATAATTGGAACTCCTAGATATGTATATTTAGGAGTACAACCAGTGGCGGTACTTCCATAGAAGCCCATAAGCCTGGCTTGCCTAACAACTCCGAATAAAAATTACCAAATCTGCATCAAACTATTAAAAATACATAATTAGGGTATGGTTGTTTTTAAATTATCGCGCGCTTGCTCGTGGTACTGGAATAGCCGAGAATACAATGCATTGTTTATCTTTATAATGTTTTTTGGGGTTTACTGTACTGGAAATGGTATGAATGGAAGAAATTATAGGTACGTCATGTATTCACGAAAGAGAAAAATAAGGGCTTGCCTTACTGGAAAACCCTAGGCACGCCACTGAGTACAACTATACTGTTTGTATACAACATTTTGAGTTTGTCCAAATACTTGTTCACAAAATCTGGATTATCTCCAATTACAGGAGTTATTTTCATATTATTAATAATATGAAAACAACTCCTGTAATTGGATATAATCCAGATTTTGTGAACAAGTATTTGGACACACTCAAAATGTTGTAAATAAATTATCTATCCAAATTATAAGCTTATTAATAAAAATGAAAATGGTATTTTCTGGCGTTTCTCATGTGTGTGATTATAATCCAGGATTCGGACCTCACATACAAATATAAGAGTTTCTGCTTAATAAAAAAGCTTCTTTACATCTCACCAATAGATGTCTCTAGTGAAGTTCTAGTGATTCAAGAACAAGGTTTCTAAATTGGTTCATATATATAGAACTTCCGAGAATTTGAGTAGTGTGGTGGTCAATAATGGGTAGAATTGGTGAATGTTACACGTGTGTAAAGTGATCACTTAAACCAGCCTATGACGGTCGTCGGCCCCGTAAATGCCCAGACTTCCATATTCTTCTTCATCTTTGATGAGATGTCAAAAAATAGTACTGTTTGTATATATAGGAGGACAACTATACCGTTTGAGCAGTATAGTTGTCAATTATGGGTAGAGTAACGATCACTTAACCAGTCCATGATAGGTCATAAGCCCTGTAAATACCCAGACTTCCACATTCTTCTACATTCTGATGTCGTGATGTAAAAGTAACTCTTTTAAGTATAGATACCCCGATTTGAGAACAAGTATATTCGGAGTTTCCTCCGTAGTGTAATGGTCAGCATGCTCGGCTACCGTTCTGAAGGTCCCGGGTTCGATTCCCAGGGAGGTTTAATAAATATAAGTGATTTTTTCACTCTAATATTTATTCAATATTACACTGGACTGGTACCTGGAGTGGAGGGCCGATCACCTTTCCTTCATGTGTAATCGATCGAGATAACGCTGCGTTTATATGAAGCAGTGCCCTATGCAGCATTGGGGTGTGGTAAGGGTTTTATCATTATTATATTCGGACACTTTCAAAATGTTGTTGATACACAAATTCGCGCAACTCCAACAATAAAATATGGAATTCAGAAATACGGAATTAGTAATCCCAGTTCAATTATTATTTTTCGTGTCCACAGTCTCTTTGTACCGCTCTTCAGTAAGAGCAAAGGCGTTTGCAAACATCGTTTAAACTGAAAGTTTCAGCGACTGAAAACTGGAGGAACGGGTCCTGAAACTTTGAAAATGGCACTTTAATATTCCCAAGGCGAGTTGAATTAAAGTGTTTAAAGACTGAGTTAAGAGAAAGATAAATAGATTTTAAGGATATTGACATATTTCTTACCCCGTTGCGACTCTCTCTCGGCTGCAAGATAATGGCGACTGTCATTACAATCAACCCATTAGTTATTTTTTATAACATTTTTAATGTTTCCATATACTTGATCACGAATCTGGATTATCTCCAATTAGTATTTTATTTATTGTTTCGGCATTAACTTTGTGGTAAGACATGTTACAATGATTAAAGAAAACACTTGTTTTATACCACTCGAGTTTTATTAAAGACTACATGTTTCAGAAGTTAAACTTCCATCATTCAGGTCTGTATAATAACTAAAATATAAAATATAAAGTTGTTCTATAAATAAGGAGAGGGGAAAGTAAGGGGAAGGGGTTATAATTTTTCCTTTGTTTTCAAACTCCGTCCCTTGACTAACCCCTTCCCCTTACTTTCCCCTCTCCTTATTTATAGAACAATTTTATATTTTATATTTTAGTTATTATACAGACCTGAATGATGGAAGTTTAACTTCTGAAACATGTAGTCTATAATAAAACTCAAGTGGTAAAAACAAGTGTTTTCTTTAATCATTGTAACATGTTTTACCACAAAGTTAATGCCGAAACAATAAATAAAATAACTCAAAGTTGGAGATAATCCAGATTTGTGAACAAGTATTTTGGCACACTCAAAATGTTGTAAATTAATTAGCTGATGAAATTATAAGCCAAAAAAATTCATTAAAAGGATATTTTCTGGCATTACTCATGTGTGTGTATATAATCCAGGATTTGGACCTCACAAACAAATAAAAGAGTCTCTTCTCAATAAAAAAAAAGCTTCTTTCATCTCACCAATAGATGTCTAGTGAAATTCTAGTCAATTCAAGCAAAATGTTTCGAATTAAAATAGTATATACAACATATAGAAGTTCCAAAAATTTGAGTAGTGTGGTTGTCAATCATGGGTAGAATGGGTGAATGTTACACGTGTGTAAAGTGATCACTTAAGAACCATTTTGGGTGATTCAGTAAGTTGTTATTTGGGGTTGCTATGCAATGAATAATAAAAATAACATTAAGGATTTTTACGGAGTTTGTGGTGGTTTTTGGTGAGAGTATTTTAATGTTTTTGACTTGAATAAACCCTGATGATGAAAAGGTTCTTGTCGAAATCCATAGGTTAAATTGTATTAATAAAAAGGTGGTTAAAACTAAGTTATTTAATTTTATAATAATATATATAATAGTAAAATCCTTTTCCGCACCGCAATGGTGCATAGGGCACTGCGTCATATAAACGCAGTGTTATCTTGATCGTTTACGCATGAAGGAAAGGTGATCAGCCCTCCGCTTCAGGTACCAGTCCAGGGTAATATTGAATAAATATAACAGTGAAAAAATCACTTATATTTATTTTACCCCCCTTGGGAATCGAACCTGGGACCTACAGAACGGCAGCAGAGCGTGCTGACCATTACACTACTGAGGCGGACAAAATTTAATTTTGTCAAGTTTATAAAATGTGCCACAAAGTATCTGCGGAAAACATTCAAGAAAGAACTTTAAACCAGCCTTTGACAGTCGTAAGCCCCGTCAATGTCTAGACTTGCACGTTCTTCTTTATCTTTCTTGAGATTTCAAAAAAATATAAAAAAATATGAAAGTTTTAAAAAAATAACAGGACGTTTTAATTTTTTTTTACCGGATTTTTTTTTCTTTTTATCCAAAGCTTTTTAAATTGAGGTCTATCATTTAGAGGTTTTGCTGTATTTTCATTAATCCCAAGCCACCTTGCCGTTGCTACCAGTTCCAACAAGCTACACTTGCTGTAATAAAATTTCTCGACAGCATACAAAGATGCACAGTGTTTACTTTTGCTTGCGGAAAAATGTGCAACGGGGGTGGTCTACAAGGATGTGTGTATCAGTGGCGGTCGGTGACTTTTTGTAGAAGGGATGCTGGACTTCAAATGTTTATACTCGTACTTACTGGTACTAGATATCAAATACGCACATCTAGACGCCATCTCCATAAATCCAAAACTCAATAATTACAGATACAAAATATCATTCTCAAACGATCTTTCTACTCCAAAATGCAACACCAAGCAATTTCAGCAAAACTTCAAATATTTGGCAATCAAACATTTCAATAAACTCCCTAAAGAAATAAAAAAATAGATGATATAAAAATCCTTAAGAAAAAAATTAAAGCTCTTTACATTTAAATCTTAAAAAAAAATATGTATAAAAAAAATTATATATTTTATTATATAACATTAAACCACGAGTGTAAGTCCCTTTTCAAGCACAAGAGCAGAGACTCTTTTAAGGAGAGGCACAGCGAATCGAAATATAAAAGTCCTCCATATGTATAAATGATTCAAATGTATTATGTTATAAATAAAAATGTAAATATATTAAATGAATAAAAATAAAATATCATCAATTCAAATATATTTAATTAAATTATTAAGCAAATCGCAGGTTTATAATATTCAATAACAGTTTAATTTTTAGTTTCAAAAGTAAACTGTCAAAGTAACGCGCGCACTAATAACAATCTAATAGAGTATTTGATTCTGTTCATTATGCACATTAGTATTAAAGACGTTTTTTGCACGTCGGATGCTGTCATTAATATCGTATACAGTTGATATGGATGTTGGCTTGCGGGGTTCACAAATCGCATCCAGTATTGCTTGTTGACGTGCTTTTTACGCGTTTCACAGTATTTGAGAATGTATGTGTATTTAGACTCGCCCGCGATCTTTGTATCGTGTCGCTCGTTGCGCGTACGCTGAGACGGGACGATATACGCACGTTCTTTTATAATAATTATATTTGTATGATTGTGTACAGCGCTGTTTTTATAAAAAAAATAACATAATATGGTCGCTGTAGAAATATAAAAATATTTATATTGCAGTATTGCTGTTTTGTCCGCCTCCGTCCCGGGTTCGTTTCCCAGGGGGGGTCAAATAAATATAAGTGATTTTTTCACTATTATATTTATTCAATATTACCTTGGACTGGTACTGGAAGCGGAGGGCTTATCACCTTTCCTTCATGTGTTAACGATCGAGATAACACTGCGTTTATATGATTCAGTGCCCTATGCACCATTGGGGTGCGGATAAGGGTTTTTTGAATTGCTGTTTAAGGATAGAAGTTCAAATCTTTTTACTCTAAAATGCAAGGGACGCGGAGCATCCGCAGCACGTATGGACGGACCGCGCCTGGTATGTATGTGTGTGTTTGTGTGTGTGAGCCAAGTTTGCCCCATGCACCATTGGGGTGCGGATAAGGGTTTTTTGAATTGCTGTTTAAGGATAGAAGTTCAAATCTTTTTACTCTAAAATGCAAGGGACGCGGAGCATCCGCAGCACGTATGGACGGACCGCGCCTGGTGTGTATGTGTGTGTTTGTGTGTGTGAGCCAAGTTTGCCCCAAATTGCCCTAACCAGAATCACGTAAGCAAACAGTTCGTGACTACGGGACTAAAGCTACAATCGATTCCAGATTACTTGCCCCAGTGTTTAAAAGGATGCAAAGATTCTCAAATGTTTTCCTCTCTTTACAGCGTGACTATTAGAAATGTGTGTTTGCACTTATTACGTGCGTCCACGTCTCCATTTTATGCTCCTCAGAAGCTGCGTTTTATTAATAATAAATAATAATAATAAAACCTTTATCCGCACCCCAATGGTGCATAGGGCACTGCTTCATATAAATGCAGTGTTATCTTGATCGTTTTTACACATGAAGGGAAGGTGGTCAGCCCTTCGCTTCAGGTACCAGTCCAGGGTAGTATTGAATGAATATTACAGTGGAAAAATCACTTATATTTATTTGGCCCCCCTTGGGAATCGAACCTGGGACCTCCAGAACGGTAGCCGAGCGTGCTGACCATTACACTACGGAGGCGTTTTATTAATGGATGAAAATTTAATAAATAGACTTTCTTGAATGAATCACGTTTTTATATTCACAAAATTAAGTTTACAAATAACTTAGATTACAAATTTTATATTCCCTTTTAATTTAAGTTAATAATTTTAGTTGATTAATTTAATATTAATTAATTTAGAAAAAAAAAGCTAACTAACCATCACGCCGCTTCCCCGCAGGGGTAGGCAGAGAGAATAGAGCGCCACACCACTCTGTCCTTGCAAACATTCTTCGCCTCCTCCACGTTCATGCATCTCCTCATACATACCCGCCGATTGTTACGACTCCTAACCTGACCACTTTCAAGTATTTGGCATACCTGATCGTGCCATGTTTTTATCGGTCTTCCTCTGCTTCTTTTCCCGCTAACATTCGCCTCATAATTTTTTTTCACCGTTCTTTCCTCACTCATTCGTTCTACATGTCCAAACCATCTCAACACACCTTTCTTAATTTAATTAATTTAAGTTAATTATAATAATTTAATGGTGAGCTAATATACTAATATTTTTAAAAAAGAAAAAAAAGTAATAATTTTATATATCGCTCACTCCTTTCAAGAAAGTCATAAATCAAAAATCGTCAATTTCCAGTTGTGCATGTTATCGGAATGCCCAAAAAATGTACTATATCCCAGCAAAAGACACATATTTTTAACTAAATATTTACCCGCTACAGGGTAGAAAATGTTGTTTTTGCATTTTGAAGAAAATGTATTGTTTAATTATTTTTTTTTAAATTTACTAAATATTTTTCAAATGGAGAAAAAAACCTTCAGGTTTTACCTAAAAAGATCTGTTGCAAAGTAAAAAGTTCAATAAGTGGCTTGATATTTATTTTTAAAACATTGTGTTATATTTTTAAACTTTAAAAACGTTCTCCTGAAAAATCAAGTTTTTTTTATTTATGACGTTCTTGAAAGGAGTAAGCGATATGACCTTCAGAGTGGTAGCTGAGCGAGCTAACCATTACATTACAGAGGCGGACGAATTTAAATTGGAAGTTATTAAATTTTAATTCACAGTAAAATTTTAAAGGGATACAAATTTTGTTTTACAATTTTTTTATAATTTTCGTTTGTTTCGTAAAATAAATGTTGCTTTGCAAGAGAAGGTCTGTCAGAAAGCCTAGATGCTTCTGTATCAGATCTGGGAATGCGGTTGGGACTACTGAAAATGTACGATGAGATGCCTGAATGTATGGAGAATGAAAAGAGTCTGAAAGAATTTAAGAAGATGTAAATATATATAGATATGATGTAATTTAAGCTTGTATTAAGATGTCCGCCTCCATGGTGTAGTGGTCAGCGTGTTTAGCTACCGCGCTGGAGGTCCCAGGTTCGATTCCCGGGGGGGGAGGTGAAAATAAATATTAGTGATTTAACACTGTAATATTTATTTAATATTAACCTGGATTAGTTCCTGAAGCGCAAGAGTGATCACCTTGCCTTCATGTAAGTAATGATCAAGATAACACTGCGTCAATTTGATGCAGTGCCCTATGCACCATTAGGTGCGGATAAGGGTTATAAAAAAAATAATTAAATGTAACATAAGCTATTTGAAGAAATTTTGAAAAATTAAAAAAAAAAAAGCTTTTTTCAATGTCCTCCGCGCCACACTTTTACATTCTCTGAAACTCTATTACTATTACCGATCTCTTCTTATACTCGGGGTTCTTTGCCGGTATCTTTTAGTTAGCACGTGGTGCAAGCCGCAAATACAAGTCGAGGCAAGTTGGAGCATATGCCTTCGGGCTTACTTTATTTCTCTACCTCGCTGGCTAGCCTATAAAACTATTTTACTGTTTGATTTATAAAATATCGCTGGTTGAGGGAGTTCGAAACATGGGAAGAAAAAATTATAGTACTTTGGCCATATCATGAGGGAAATGAAAACATTTTGTATTTATAATAATATATATATATATATATATATATATATATATATATATATATATATATATATATATATATATATATATATATATATATATATATATATATATATAACCCTTATCCGCACCCAAATGGTGCATAGGGCACTGTCATATAAACGCAGTGTTATCTTGATCTTTTATACATGAAGGAAAGGTGATCAGCCTTCCGCTTCAGGTACCAGTCCATGGTAATTTTGAATAAATATTACAGTGAAAAAATCACAAATATTTATTTTACCCCCCTTGGGAATCGAACCCGGAACCTCCAGAACGGTAGCCGAGCGTAATGACCATTACACTACGGAGGCGGACAAAATTTTTGTATTTATTTATTGGATAATTTATATAGCGCCGTTTTCGTAAGAAATTACACTATGCAGATTTTTTTACATTTAAAATGACATTACTATATACGTCGATATTGTCAATTGAACATACTATATGTAAAAACAACTCCCAAAATTAGAGTAGTGTATAACCATTAATGAATTTTATTTCATTACACATGACTAGTTTCGAAAACGTCTGTTAGTTTTCGAAACTAGTCGTGTGTAATGAAAGAAAACCCATTAAGTGGTTATACAAATGTTTATATTATTTTTTGACATCTCATCAAAGATGAAGAAGAATATGGAAGTCTGGGCATTTACGGGGCTGACGACCGTCATAGGCTGGTTTAAGTGATCACTTTACACATGTGTAACATTAACCAATTCTACCCATTATTGACAACCACACTACTCAAATTCTTGGAAGTTCTATATATATTAACCAATTTGGAAACCTTGTTCTTGAATCACTAGAACTCCACTAGAGACATCTATTGGTGAGATGTAAAGAAGCTTTTTACTAAGTAGAAACTCTTATATTAGTATGTGAGGTCCGAATCCTGGATTATAATCACACACATGAGAAACGCCAGAAAATACCATTTTCATTTTTATTATTTAAGCTTATAATTTGATCAGATAATTTATTTAAAACATTTTGAGTGTGTCCAAATACTTGTTCACAAAATCTGGATTATCTCCAATTATAGGAGTTATTTTCATATTATTTAAATAATATAAAAATAACTCCTTTGATTGGAGATAAGCCAGATTTTGTGAACAAGTATTTGGACACACTCAAAATGTTGTATACAAATGTTTAATTAAAAAAAATCATCATGTCATTCCACAAAGTTAATGCCGAATCAATAAATAATATAGAGTAGTGTGTTCATCGATCATGGGCAGAATGGTGATTTGATAAGTGTGGCGTTCTATTATCGCGGCCTACCCCTGCGGGGAAGCGGCGTGATGGGTAATTAGTGCGTTTTTTTTTATAATTTACGTGTATATTTTATAATTAGGATAAAAATAGTCTCTTTTAGTATAATTTGTAAAAAAAATATCGTATTAGTTTACCTTAAAAGGACCACCACTTACAAGCTATTACCATAAATCTAGCGGTCCTGATAAGGGCGTTTGCTTTTAGCCTTAGACTCGTGAGGAATTTGTGTTTTATCTTTGAGTTTTTTTGGGGTTGGAATGCGACAAAATACACTGTCGTACTAAGCGATAAGGTCGTATCTGCCTTCGAGCATTTTGAGAAATTAAGCGTTTAGTATTTGTATTTTTTTAATTAAATTTTAAAAAGTAATATACAAAACTTGTGTGCGACCCATCATGACATATCACTCACTCCTTTCAACAACGTCATATCGCTCACTCCTTTCAAGAACGTCATAAATCAAAAATCGTCAATTTTCAGTTGTGCATGTATTCAGAATGCCCAAAAAATGTACTATATCCCACCAAAAGTGACATATTTTTAACTTAATATTTACCCGCTACAGGGCAGAAAGTTTTGTTTTTGCATTTTGAAGAAAAGGTTTTGTTTAATTATTTTTTAAAATATACTTAATATTTTTCAAATAGAGAAAAAACCTCTAGGTTTTACCTAAAAAGATATGTTGCACAGTAAAAAGTTCAACAAGAGGCTTCGTATTTATTTTTAATACATTGTATTACATTTTTAAAATTTTAAAACGTTCTCCTGAAAAATCAAGTTTTTTTATTTATGACGTTCTTGAAAGGAGTGAGCGATATATCAAAATACTTGATTTTTCAGGAGATCGTTTTTAATGTTTAAAAATATAATAAAATGTAATAAAAATACATATCAAGCCACTTACTGAACTGTGCAACAGATCTTTTAAGGTAAAACCTGAATGTTTTTTCTCCATTTGAAAAATATTAAGTATATTAAAAAAAAAAAACAATATATTTTCTTCAAAATGCAAAAACAACACTTTCTGCCCTGTAGCGGGCAAATATTAAATTAAAAATATGCTGGGATATAGTACATTTTCTGGTCATTCCGAAAAACCTGTATAAATTATCTAAAAAAATAATACTGGCCAACAGTTTAAGACTTTTATTTTGTAACTGGCATGAAAACACCTGATCTTTATGCACTTTGCATAGCTGAATTCAAAAACGAAAGCAAAAAAATGTAGCACGTCAGATCTTTTAGCTTTGGATATTTTAAATTCTGATAGTGACCAAAGTTTATATTATTATTTATGTATAGTTTGTATTTTTATATAATGCTATCGTATTCAATATTAATAAGTTAATATATTTCCGCTGTTACTCCATAATTATCCATACTTTTTTTTAATCCCTTAGACCTTAGACTAATGCATGTCTAGATACCAACCACTATTACGGTTTCAACGTATGGGGTCCATACAAACAATAATATGGCTGTAACATCAAAACTTGACGTGATACAAGCTTGTCACCATATAGACTTTGAATAAGAACGATTAACTTAGTCCAAATCAGTCACCAAAATTTCATATTATTTTTTGACATCTCATCAAAGATGAAGAAGTATATGGAAGTCTGGGCATTTACGGGGCTGACGACCGTCATCGGCTGGTTTAAGTGATCACTTTACACACGTGTAACATTCACCAATTCTACCCATTATTGACAACCACACTACTCAAATTCTTGGAAGTTCTATATATATGAACCAATTTAGAAACCTTGTTCTTGAATCACTAGAACTTCACTAGAGACATCTATTGGTGAGATGTAAAGAAGCTTTTTTTTAAGCAGAAACTCTTATATTAGTATGTGAGATCCGAATCCTGGATTATAATCACACACATGAGAAACGCCAGAAAATACCGTTTTCATTTTTATTATTTAAGCTTATAATTTGACCAGATAATTTATTTACAATATTTTGAGTGTGTCTAAATACTTGTTCACAAAATCTGAAAAAAACTTCTTTACATCTGACCAATAGATGTCTCTAGTGAAGTTCTAGTGATTCAAGAACAAGGTTTCTAAATTGGTTCATATATACAGAACTCCCAAGAATTTGAGTAGTGTGGTTGTCAATAATGGGTAGAATTGGTGAATGTTACACGTGTGTAAAGTGATCGCTTAAACCAGCCGATGACGGTCGTCAGCCCTGTAAATGCCCAGACTTCCATATACTTCTTCATCTTTGATGAGATGTCAAAAAATAATATGAAAACAACTCCTGTAATTGGAGATAATCCCGATTTTGTGAACAAGTAATATGGACACACTCAAAATGTTGTAAATTAAAATTTCAGTTACAAAATCATTGTTGGCCAGTGTAATTACTGCTATTACTTTCATATTCAGGAGCGATTGGCTTTCTGAAATCGATGTCAGATCGACCCCGAGCTGTGAAGAAATGCAAAACACTTCAATCAATTTGAATTCAAACGATTTTTTAATTCGGGAATACTTCAGGCGATGGCTTGTCGCTTTAGCTCGATGAGGCGAAATATTGCACCATTATTTCCAATTGCGTGTATCCATCTCCCTTCATCCCCTTTGATCCCGCAGGATAGAAGAGGGTAGAAATACTGGAATATGTACTACGTGTACCGAAAGCTGTAGACCAATTTTGTTTTATCATATATTATGTCGTTTCGACCCTAAATAAAAAATAAATGAAGTAGTTGCTTCATTAAAACTACAGTATATTTTATTTATTGTTTCGGCATTAACTTTGTGGTAAGATATGTTACAATGATTAAAGAAAACACTTCGTTTTTTACCACTTGAGTTTTATCATAGACTACATGTTTCAGAAAATAAACTTCCATCATTCAGGTCTGTATAATAACTGATGAATGATGAATGATGGAAGTTTAACTTCTAAAACATGTAGTCTATAATAAAACTCAAGTGGTAAAAAACCAGTATTTTCTTTAATCATTGTACAATATTTATCATATCAGACACTGGATTTTTCGTCCGCCGGATGAGATGTCAATATTATTCTTCTTCTTCTCCGTCTTATTCCTCATTTTGAGGGTTGTGACCTTGTTCCATATAAAGGCCAAATTATGAATTATCTTGAAAATTTAGAAATCCAAAAAAACCTGAATTCTAATATAATTTATTAAATAATATATTGTTTCAAAATTCTTCACCATTGCTTTCCATTTTTCCTTCCCCTTACTTTCCCCTCTCCTTATTTATAGAACAATTTTATATTTTATATTTTAGTTATTATACAGACCTGAATGATGGAAGTTTAACTTCTGAAACATGTAGTCTATAATAAAACTCAAGTGGTAAAAAACAAGTGTTTTCTTTAATCATTGTAAACTACAGTATTATGTTTTTTTCTGATTTTTACTTTATTTTCAAGTACTATCTACCCTCTGATTGCAAACAGCTATATATGGTATCAAACGTTTCGATCAATACCATTACTCTGTTTTTAGTCGTTTTTTTTGCAGGATTTTTTTTATTGAAATGGCGTTTAATTTGTAGAACTCCATTTTAATTTTTGTATTAAATGTTAAACCACTGTTTTTTTTAGTACACTAAGTTGTTTTTTATTTACAACATTTTGAGTGTGTCCAAATACTTGTTCACAAATCTGATTTATCTCCAATTAAAGGAGTATCTTTCATGTATTTTTTTTTGACATCTCATCAAAGATAAAGGAGAATATGGAAGTCTGGGCATTTACGGGGCTGGCGACCTTAATAGGCTGGTTTAAGTTATCACTTTACATACGTGTAACATTCAGCAATTCTATTCATTATTGACAACCACACTACTCAAATTCTTGGATATTCTATATATATATGAACCAATTTTGAAACATTGTTCTTGAATCACTAGAACTTCACTAGAGAAATCTATTGGTGAGATGAAAAAATCTTTTTATTGAGCGTGAAAAGAATTTCTGGTGACTGTCGTCAACAGGCCTTCCGTTCGACATTTTGTGTTTTCTAATTAAATTTATTTTATATTACTCTGGATTGGCCCCTGAAGCGCAGGAATGATCACCTTACCTTCATGTAAGTAACGATCATGATAACACTGCGTCAATACGATGCAGTGCCCTATGAACCATCGGGTGCGGATAAGGTTCAAAAGAATTAATTTACTGTATAATTGGGCGAATTATGTTACCAGGGTAGCAGAAATGTATAGGAGATCTACGTACAATTGCGAATATGTGAGTCTGGACATTTAGTACTGAAATTCTAAACTTACGATTTGTCGCTTAAATTTCCTTTTATTCCGTCGCATTATTTTTTACGATGCCATAAACGCCGCGGCACCCTGTATTTTGTATTTCGCAAAATGAATCTTTAAATATAATAGCTCCAATTTGTTTCTGGCGGAGGGCGACCTTCCTCGAGCAAGATTTCAGGGCGGTGGAAAAAATTGATACCCTCTTTGCAAATTCTCGGAAGAATTGAAATTTTATTGATGAATTAGGCGTGGGGAATTTTTCCCTGACGAATTTGGATAAATTTGCTGATTTTTCCTTCTCCCCGGAGAGCGATTGTTTGCTTTTCCTCGGCGAATTGATCCGAGAAGGCTTGCCTAATTTTAATATTATTTTCATCTAGAATACGATTTTCGGAATGTAATTTTTGGCGAATACGAAACGCCATCTGCCGGATTTTCAATATCTGTTAATTTTTATACAGGTTAGACATAAATTATAATAGGTGTCTCTGTTTGAGATAAATCCTCAATCGTATATATCGCTCACTCCTTTCAAGAATGTTTTAAATAAAAAAACTTGATTTTCCAGGAGAACGTTTTTAAATTTTTAAAATATAATGCAATGTATTGAAAATAAATATCAAGCCACTGATTGAACTTTTTACTGTGCAACAGATCTTTTTACGAAAAAACCTGAAGGTTTTTTCTCCATTTGAAAAATATTAAGTTTATTTAAAAAAATAATTAAACAATACCTTTTCTTCAAAATGCAAAAACAACACTTTCTGCCCTGTAGAGGGTAAATATTAAGTTAAAAATATGCCGCTTTTGCCGGGCATTCTGAAAACATGCACAACTGAAAATTTACTTTTTTGATTTATGACGTTCTTGAAAGGAGTGAGCGATATCTGGTCAAATATAAGCTAAAATAAATTGAAAATTACGCTTTCATTCGTTTCTTATGTATGTGAATATAATCCAGGATTCGGACCTTACAACCTACTATAAGAGTTTTGTGCTCGATAAAAAGCTTGTTTTCATCTCACTAATAGATGTCTCTAGTGATGTTTTAGTGATTCAAGAACAATGTTTAGAAATTGGTTCATATATATAGAACTTCCAAGAATTTGAGTAGTGTGGTTGTCAATAATGGGTAAAATTGGTGAATGGTACACGTGTGTAAAGTGATCACTTAGGCTCCTAAGGGCTCCTGCTAAATAAAAGGTTTCGTCACCCTATCATAGATGTCTCTACTGAACTCTTGCATACTATGTTTCGAGTTTGATCAATATATGTATCGAGAAGTTTCAATAAAAGTGTGGTTGTCAATCATGGGTAGAATAGGTGAATGTTACACGTGTGTAAAGTGATCACATTACTAAGGTTATGACGGTCGTAAATACCCAGACTTTAATTTTTTTCTTCTTCAAAAATAAGTGGTCGTCAATCATTTTTGTATGAAAAATCCGAATTAGGATTATTTTGTATATGATTGAAAATATCCAGACTGGAATATTTTATTATGGGGAAATTCGATTTTTTTTAATTAGCTAACGTCCAAGTGACTCTGAAATCTAGCTACGGCTTATGCAACACCGTTTATCATGTCCCTACTCAGGCTTCAACTTTATAAGTTTCATAGCCTATGCCTACTCGTGAGTGGATTTACTCTTTATGTTTAAAGTTACTATAATTTCATGTATGAGTGAAAATTCTAGGTAAAAACACTGCCTCGCTATTTCGCTAGAGGCATAAGTTTTTACATTTCATTGATTCTAAGTTAGCAGTGAAGTTACTTAGGTGTATGATTTTGGGGAAATTCGATCTCGCGAAATTCCTCCATAACCGATGACGCTATCCGCCAGTGGCGAGCCGCCTCCCTCGCCCGCCGATAAAATAGGAAAAAAAATTGAAACCAGTTCGGAGGCAATTAAAAGATTTCCCCAGATTTGGGACTTCCGATATCTGGCGGTGACATTCGGCCTAATTTGACGTCACGTCTTAAGTTTTTTTCCCTTTACCGCCTTCCGTCGCCGCCTTGTTCCCATGACATTTGAGAGCGAGCCGATATTGGCCCGAATTTCACGCTGAATCGAAAAAAGGAGACGGGCAATCCTAGATTATTGATGTGAAAATTTTAAATTTGAATACAGCAAGGGGACTCTTTATTGACCGGTTTGGTAGGGAAAAAGACGGATAAACGGGATTTATGGATTATCCAAATATGTATATTTACACACGCAATGCTTCTATTTCCAACTGCGTTCGCCTCGTATATTTGTTTTACAGTTCTTTCCTCGCTCATTCGTACCACATGTCCAAACCATCTCAACACACCTTTCTTAGTTTAACTGGGATGCTTTTTTCAGCCTTGCATTATCTCCTTATTTAATTAAATTGTTCAAGTAGGATAAAATAGTTTTAAACAAAAATTTTCACGAACAAATTACTAGAAATAAGGCTAAAATAAGAATAAACAAAAAATAATAATATTCATTCTATCATGCAACAAGAGGTGGGATGGTTTTGGCTGTATTAGTCAAACTTTAATTATAACTGGATAGATTTAACCACAAAGTGACTGACGAATAAATTAATGAAAGAAAATAGAAGCCTGGGTATTTAGATGGAGAGGAATATGGAAGTCTGGGTATTTTTATCAAGAAAAATATGGAAGCCTGGGTATTTATATGAAAAAGAATATGGAAGTATGGGTATTTAGATGAAGAAGAACATGGAAGCCTGGGTATTTACACACGCTATTTGACATGGTATTCTATGGCTTCACGGTTAGGGTGGTACGCCCTCAGAGGTCAAGGCTGTTTCCACATTTCACTTACGACACGTGAGCTTTTTACCTATTACATAAAACCGCCCCTACACGGAATCAGAGGGTAGTAGATATTACCAACCACCCTTCTGCGCCTCCCCCCCAATATGTCCGTCCTATTAACAAAGTTATCAGAAAATTAGTTTTGTATGATAAGGCAAACGATTCGGTCGAAAATTGACACCGAGTTTTCTAATCTGCGCATTTAGCGACTTTCATAACTAGACCTTTTTCCTACCTTTCTTGGACTATTTACTCAGATATTAAGCAGATGTACCACAATAAATATGAAACAAAACTAATATTTGTATATAACCAGTCACCGAGATTTTTATGTCTACCGGTTTCGAGTCGTACCCGTCTCTTCGTCAGGACAATCACTACCACATCATGCAAACAATACTACCCCTCACTACCATAGCACTATTTACACACTTGAAACTAAACAAAGTGTTTAACACATGCGATTTTTGGTTGACCCGAAGACCAACATGCACTAAGGGTTGCAGGACAAACATGCGTTTTTAGGTATTCGGGTCGACCAAAAATCGAATGTGTTAAACATTTTGTGCAGTTTCAAGTGTGTTAATAGTGCTATGGTAGTGAAGGATAGTATCGTTTGCATGCTGTCGTAGTAATTGTCCTGACGAAGAGACGGGTACGTCTCGAAACCGGTGGTCGGTGGAGAAATCCCAGTGAAGACACACGATTGTATTGCTTGACTTTTGAACTTGACGCGTATCACGTACGACAAATATATTCACCAGGGGTTTCACTTTCAAATTCCACCAAAACACCCATCACATTTAGCGCGCGAATACATTGTAATATTGTAATTTAATACCTCGCCGGATCTCTGTGATAAACAGCACTGGCAAACAAGCTGGGAAATATCACATATCGCTCACTCCTTTCAACAACGTCATATATCAAAAAACTTGATTTTTCAAGAAAACGTTTTTAATGTTTTAAAATATAACACAATGTATTAAAAATAAACTTTTTACTGTGCAACAGATCTATTTAGGTAAAACCTGAAGGTTTTTCTCCATTTGAAAACAATTTATTATATTCAAAAATAATTAAACAATACCCTTTCTTCAAAATGCAGAAAAAACATTTTCTGCCCTGTAGCGGGTGAATATTAAGTTAAAAATATGCCTCTTTAGCTGGGATATAGTACATTTTCTGGGCATTCCGAAAACATGCACAACTGAAAATTTACGATTTTGGATTTATGACGTTCTTGAAAGGAGTGAGCAATATATGATATGTATCATAAATTATAATTTCGCTTGTCGCAAATTTGGCGACTCATCACTGTTTTTAAAGTTGCTGTTTATTGAGACGTTTACGTCTGACAATTTGCTGACAATTTCAAAAGTTGCGCAAACGTGGATTAACAATATTTATTTACAACATTTTGAGTGTGTCCAAATACTTTCACAAAATCTGGATTATCTCCAATTACAGGAGTTATTTTTATATTATTTTTTGACATCTCATCAAAAGATGAAGAAGAATATGGAAATCTGGGCATTTACGGGGCTGACGACCGTCATAGGCTGGTTTAAGTGATTACTTTATTCTTGGAAGTTCTATATTATGAACCAATTTTGAAACATTGTTCTTGAATCACTAGAACTTCACTAGAGACATCTATTGGTGATTAGTTCAGGGTCATATTGAATAAAAATTAGACTGAAAAATCACTAATATTTATTTTGACCCTCTTAGGAATCGAACCCGGGACCTCCAGCATGGTAGCCTGGCGCGCTAACCACTACTCTATGGAGGTGAACAAACAAACACAAAACATTATCAGCAGTCGTATTAAAAATATGTGGGATTGAATATTTTTTTATTAAATAATAGTACTGGGTTTAGATAAGACCCCTGCGGGACTCCTGAAGTGATTTTTTGGCCATCCTATAATTTTTTGGTATTTTTTGTTTCAGACCCTCCTGGGGCACCTTACATTGAAGGTTACACAAGCGGAGAGATGGTGAGAAGAGGCCAGACAGTGGAACTCGTCTGCAGCAGCCGAGGAGGCAATCCACCAGCTCAGCTGGTCTGGTACAAGAACGATGATCAAATACAGATGACGTACAGGTAGGATAACTTATAATAAAGGTCTTATTTTTCTGCAAAATTTTTCTTATTGCTGATGGCTGTGACCATATTTTCTTGTCTTTAAAATATTATAGGTACATATTTGTCTTCCATCTCATACGACATACCGCCATTCGCATCGCTCCAACCACTTATGAACTTGTGGCTGTCTAATTGGATCGGTTCATCTAGTGAAGATCTATTAGATAAAATGTTTTTAAAAAACTTACTAACTAATTATCCGCCGCTCTTCTGTAGGCGGAAACAATAGGACGCTATACCAATCTGTCTTTGCAAACAATCTTCGCCTCTTTTGCATTCACGTCTCTTTTTATACATACCCGCCGATTATTCCGACTCCTGACCTTACCACTTTCAAGTTCCTATTTTAAAAACTCGATCATGCTCGATCTATTCAATCAATTTCAAAGCCTTCATCCGCATCCGATGGTGCATAGGGCACTGCATCATATAAACGCAGTGTTAACTTGATCGTTAATACATGAAGGAAAGGTGATCAGCCCTACGCTTCAATTAATAGTCCAGGGTAATATTGAATAAATATTAGAGTGAAAAATCACTTATATTTATTTGACCCCACCCTGGAAATGTACCTGGGACCTCCAGTACGGCAACCGAGCGTGCTGATCATTATACTACGGAGGCGGACTCTTGATACGTTATTATTATTAAACCATATCCGCTCCCTAGGTGGAGCATATGGAGCCCACAAACTGTCTCCAAGATTTTCTGTCGGCTGTCAGCTCCCTTGCATCCTCCCAAGACAGACAATACGCACTTTTGACTTCAACATGCCCAAGTATTTGAAATACTGTATCATACTTGATTATCCTCCTATCTAGTACCAACATTTTACTGTTATCACTTATCCAAGAAGTTTCTGAAGTACATATCTCTACATGGGAGAGTACAGCTACTATCCTTGATTCTACCGACCGAGTTTCTCCAGGGTATGCTTGGCTACAATAGGTTATAGACTAGAAGAAATGTGTATTTGAATACGCATTTTTATCCATTGTTGCGTGGTACGATCGATAATTCTGAAATTATCCGGAGCATTGGTCTGTATGTTCCCGATAGTTACCTAAGACAGCGACGATATAGATTTTTCACATTCCTATACACAGGACCAACCTGCCGATGGTTATGCCTGTAGGAAGAGCTACCGCTATGTTGAACATTATCACATTGGATATTGATCTGTTCCTTGTGTCCGAAGGAGTTCTCCGTAGCGGGATCCTTCTACACCTTTAAGTCTTCTTGATTACTTTTAATATGTTAGCCTTGAAAATATATCAAAAAATATATGTATGTATATTTTTTTGTTGAATAAAATTTTTGTTGTAAATCTAGCCTATAAGTCGTCGTACCCAGAGTTCCTCTCTCTTTTGTAGCATAAATTTCTTTTTTTAGTTTGTTTATCGATGATGGAAGTAGGTTCTATAATTTTAGGCATATACTACTAATTATAGATGTAGTCGTATGTATCGAAATTGACCCAATATTATTTAATAAGCTTATTGACAATTTGATCCAATATTGATGAAAGACAAATACGTTAAATAATCACCGGAAAGGAAACGTAAATACGGAATATTAATAATGAGTCGACAAGTCGTATTACAAAATAATCGGAATTTACGAGTCAATAGGAAACGAAACAAATTAGTTGGAAAACTAATTAATGGGCTTGTTGACTTTGGAAATCATTTTGCAAAAACTTCAAACATCAAATTTGGCGATCGGCTCCAAACATTTAAAACTCAAAATACAGTGGAACGTCGAGTTATGAAACACGGTGTAACTCCATAAGCCTTACGGTGGTCAGCTGTATTCTTTCACAAGCTGTTCAATTTTTTGGACAGCCCTGATCTCCTAAATCAAATTAAGCTTAGCGTGCGTCGAAGAGGTACTAGGCAAAAATCTATATTCGCAGTATTTTACATAATGCAAACTATGCCATGTTTTCTCCGATTCCGCGGCTTCACATGTTAGCCAATGCTTTTGAACTTATAGATTTATTAAATATATTGGTATCCACCTTGAAATCTGTACTTTTTTCTTTCTTTACAATTTTGTTTGAAATTTAATATTCACCTGTAGATGAAAACAACTGTTGTTTTAAGTGGTATTACACAAGTGTTTAATTTTTTTTAAATAAACCGAATTCACACGCGTAATAACGTAACACCGAATCCACACGCGCACTTTCTACAGAGCGTCGTCGAGTGTCCGCTTTCCGCTTGTAGTATCATTCTTGAGTCGTCCTTTTTAAGGCCGGACAATCTCTAATTTTTTAGTGTTTAATTTTTTTTAAATAAACCAAATTCACGTGCGCAATATCGTAACACCGCATCCATTCGCGCAATTTCAATATAGCGTTCACTTTCCGCTTGTTCTATCGTTCTTGATTGGTCCTTTTTAGAGCCGGACAATCTCAATTTTTTTTTGTGTTTAATTTTTTTCTTAAATAAACCGAGTTCACGCGCGCAATATCGTAACACCGCATCCACTCGCTCAATTTCAATATAGCGTCCACTTTCCGCTTGTACTATCGTTCTTGAGTGGTCCTTTTTAGGGCCGGACAATCTCTCATTTTTCAATTAGGGACCCTTATTTTTCGCTCGGGAAGTTCCGGGAGTAGGTACTCGCCCCTCGGGACCCCCGGCCGAGATCTTCCTGCTGCGGAACCAGTTTAAACTAAAGCGGTCTCGTCTAAGGACAGACCCATAACCATAATTTAGTTTTAATGCCGGTGTTGTGCGGTTCAGTTAGCGCGGTTCTGTCTTGAGCGAGTTTTAACATCTCGCGAATGGACGGCCAGGGGAGGTTACTCTAGAAATACTGTTTTTATTTATTTATTTATTTATAAAATGACAGCTTTATATGTAGTTTTTTTTACACACAGAGATTGATGCTTGTTTGTAATTGATAGGTCCATTATCTTAAATATCTTATAAGGCGTATATGAGTTCGTTGTTGAAGTCTGGTTTGTAAGGCTACCCATTGATAAAGATAAACATATCGCTCACTCCTTTCAACAATGTCATATGTCAAAAAACTTGAGTTTTCAGGAGATCGTTTAAGTTTAAAAATATAATAAAATGTATTAAAAATAAATATCAAGCCACTTATTGAACTTTTTACTGTGCAACAGATCTTTTTAGGTACAACCTGAATGTTTTTTCTCCATTTGAAAAATATAAAGTACATTTAAAAAAATAATTTAACAATACCTTTTCTTCAAAACGCAAAAATAACACTTTCTGCCCTGTATCGGGTAAATATTAAGTTAAAAATATGTTGCTTTTGCTGGGATATAGTATATTTTTTTGGCATTCCGAAAACATGCACAACTGAAAATTGACGATTTTTCGTATTAGGCGTTGTTGAAAGGAGTGAGCGGTTTATTAAAATTTGGTCGGACAGTATAAATAAACATTCAGAAGATAGAAAAACAACATGGTGGTGATTATATAAATACTTCTACTACTACATTATCACGCCGTTGACGCAGGGGTAGGTAGGGAGGGTGGAACGCCACACTCTTCTGTCCTGACATACACTCTTCACTTCCTTCACATTCATACATCTAGTCATACATGCCCTTCGAATACGCAGACTTTTGACACCACCAGATTTTAGGTTCTGATTGATCTGATGGTGCCTTGTCTTTTTCGGCCTCGTTCTGTTATACATATACTTTCTTAGTCATTCTCTTAGTCATCTTAGTCTTCTTTCTTAGTCATCTTTGACTTATTATTAAAATCTATTTTGACACGAGTATTTCAATGCATTCCGCATCATTTTCAAACTTGTCAATATCGAGTGTTTCAAATACTTGAAATTAGCCTGGTCAGGAGTCGGAATAATCAGCGGGTATGTATGAGGTCAAGCATGAACGTGGAAGAGGCGAAGATTACTTACAAAGACAGATCGATGGTGCGTTCTATTCTCTCTGCCTACCCCTGCGGAGAAGCGGCGTGGTGGTTTGTTAGTTAGAATACTCTCCTTAATTTGAATGGCTTTCAGTGTGTCTTAGTTTGTTAAAATATTTTATTTTGTATTATTTTTTGTCATCTCATCAAAGATGAAGAAGAATATGGAAGTCTGGGCATTTACGGGGCTGACGACCGTCATAGGCTGGTTTAAGTGATCACTTTACACACGTGTAACATTCACCAATTCTACCCATTATTGACAACCACACTACTCAAATTCTTGGAAGTTCTATATATATATATATATATATATATATATATATATATATATATATATATATATATATATATATATATATGAACCAATTTTGAAACATTGTTCTTGAATCACTAGAACTTCACTAGAGACATCTATTGGTGAGATGAAAAGAAGCTTTTTTAATTAGCAGAAACTCTTTTATTATTATAGTATGTGAGGTCCGAATCCTGGATTATAATCACACACATGAGAAACGCCAGAAAATATAATTTTCATTTTTATTATTTGCTTATAATTTGACCGGATAATTTATTTACAGCATTATGAGTGTGTCCAAATATTTGTTCACAAAATCTGGATTATCTCCAATTACAGGAGTTATTTTCAACTTTATCTATTATTTACTATAGTTATTTAGTAATATTTGAAAATAACTTCTGTAATTGGAGATAATCCAGATTTTGTGAACAAGTATTTGGACACAATCAAAATGTTGTATTTTATTTTAGTTAATTAAAATGAAACATTTTGATATTTGGCATTTTGAGATGTAGTTTATAATGTAGACTTTATTTTGACATCAATAACTCATTTTCCGATCTAGTTTTCCTTCGTTCACTTCAAACACACTCGTATCTATTCACATCCGTCACCGTATTTTGTTTATAACTTACACAAGTCGAGTGAAAATCAGAGACTCTCAAATACACGTAAAAGTTTGTGATGTGTGAAAGAGTTTTGTAATTTCAAACTACATAAAAGAGTTTCAAAATCTTAAACAGTTTCAAGATGACAATACAGATGTTCATATACTTGAAAATTTCATGGCGAAATAATGAAAATAGATGAAGTTTCTGTTTAAAAACTTTTCTAATTAGTATATTTTGAATGTGTCCTAATGTTCTTCTTCTTGGCTACGTACCAACTTGTCGTCTTTGTAGACTTTTAGGGTCAGGTCTCCTAGTCCTCAGGTTGTAGGTCCTTCTATCGTGGATAACATCCCTTAGGTCACGGCTTCGAATCACGTTATCCTTCTGTAGCATCCATGATTTTTTTTATTTTCCTCTAGATGTCTTTCGAGGAAGATCCATGGTGATCGCCTGGTTTACAATATGTTCAGGTTCTCTGCGCCCTATGTGCCCATACCGTCTCAATTGCCCTTCCTCTACCTTAGAATTGATTTTAGTTACACCCAGACTTCCACGAATGCGTGTACTCTTTATTTTGTCTCTAATGGACACTCCAGCTGATCATCTTAGCATATGTATTTCAGCAGTTTCTAGCTGCTGTAGGTGTGTCCAAATTCTAGTCTTCTTCGTTGCCTTCCCCAGCTAACGACATCTTCCATCTCGCATATTCTCTTAGCCTGGTGTTCCTTATTCTATCTCGTAGACCCAGATATGCTTCTTAGAGTCTTCATTTCTGGCACTCTTAGCGGGTTTTTGTTAATGCGGTGTCCGCTCAGCGTTCGATCCCATATGTCATGATGTATCCTACACAAGTTTTATATATTTAAATTTTGCTGCCGATCTTCACGTCAAGGGTTTTCCATTTAGTATTTTTCAGGTATTTGAGATGACTGCAGCCTTGTTTACTTGCCCAATTACTTCACATGGTAGATCCGTTTGACCACACAGGTATTTCATCTTTTCCACCTGTTCTGCTAAGACGCTATCAACAGTTACGCTACATACCACCGGGATCCGAGATAACAAAATGTCTTTGTTTTTGACAAGTTTAAAGCTCTGCAAACACCCAAACTTTGATATTCTTGATCTATGTTGATATGTCACAAAAAATAATTGTAAATTTAGTTAAATGTTAGTAATTTTACTCGCAGTACAGACGTATCTAATATCTCTCTCCCCGCTAAGTGCCTCCCAGAGAATACGTAATATGTATTTATGTTCATTTGAGGACTTCTTTGGAACTAAATAGGGTTGAGGAACGACACTTCGCCCTCTTCCACTTTGAAGCCCGAGACGTTAGTTGTGTGTAATTGTTTTAGTTTTCTCGCTGCGAATCGTAAATACGAGAGCTTTGATTTATACCGAGTCAAGCCCCATACGCCCCGAGAAGGGCCGCTCGGCGCGCGGAGTCAAGTCTCATATGCCCTGAGAAGGGCTGCGCCAACTCCGCATAATGCGCTGAAAAGGGTTTAAATATAAATGTAAAACATTATTTTTTGACATCTCATCAAAGATGAAGAAAAATATGCATTTACGGGGCTGACGACCGTCATAGACTGGTTTAAGTGGTTCGCCGGTCTCTACAAGGGTAGGCAGAGAGGATAGAATACCACAACAATCTATATTGGCAAACAATCTTCGCTTGTTCCTTATGCATCTATCTCCTCATACATATTTGCCGATGAACCAAATCATACAACATTTTGAGTGTGTCTAAATACTTGTTCACAAATCTGGATTATCTCCAATTATAGGAGTATTTTTCATTTTTATTTTTGACATCTCATCAAAGATAAAGAAAAATATGGATATCTGGGCATTCACGGGCTGACGACCGTCATAGACTGGTTTAAGTGATCACTTTACACACGTGTAACATTTACCAATTCTACCCATTATTGACAACCACACCACTCAAATTCTTGGAATTTCTATATATATATGAACCAATTTCGAAACATTGTTCTTGAAACACTAGAACTTCACAAGAGACATCTATTGGTGAGATGAAAAGAAGCTTTTTATTGAGCAGAAACTCTTTTATTCGTATGCGAGGTCCGAATCCTGGATTATAATCGCATACATGAGAAACGCCAGAAAATATCTTAGCTTATAATTTGACCACTTAATTTATTTATAACATTTTGAGTGTGTCCAAATACTTGTTCACTATAATTATAAATTACTCCTATAATTGGAGATAATCCAGATTTGTGAACAAGTATTTTTTCGCCTAGTTATGGGATTTTCAAACGAATGTGAAGATTAAATGGACTGACGGTCCTTATATAGCTATAGGTACCTACTTTATTACCTTTTTTCAATAGTTTTGTCTATCTGGTAACGGAGTATTGTTTCTTCATCCCTTATGCTTGGAATAATGCATAAATTATAAATGTTTCCGTATAGGAATCGAGTATTAACCAACCCTGTTTCGAAGTGTAGAGTTTACATTGTTCCCAACTATGTATACTCGTTAGGACCGCAAGGGATGCGAATATTCGGGCAACTCTCTGTAAAACCGCAGCGAAAGGAGGTTGCGAATTTTTGATTGAGTTGGTATTTTCTTCAAGAAAATACATCGTATAAACCCTTATATAGTAAACGTATATATATATATATGTATATATATATATATATATATATATATATATATATATATATATATATATATATATATATATATATATATATATATATATATATATATATATATATATATATATATATATATATATATATATATATATATATATATATATATATATATATACGTATATATATATATATATATATATATATATATATATATATATATATATATATATATATATATATATATATACGTATATAATTATATATATATATATATATATATATATATATATATATATATAACGTGGTAATATTTTCCTTCGTAAAGTGGGTGTATAATAATAAAATAAACAATGTGTTGCTTTGTAATAAAAGTTTATAATTAAAGTTTATTCTTAATTTATCTTTATAATATTTTTCTATCTATCTATCTGATTCTGACAGT
The DNA here is from genome assembly GCF_059751285.1 of Brachycentrus maculatus. Taxonomy (NCBI): domain Eukaryota; kingdom Metazoa; phylum Arthropoda; class Insecta; order Trichoptera; family Brachycentridae; genus Brachycentrus; species Brachycentrus maculatus. Next base: position 233,825 of record NW_028281589.1, on the reverse strand, counting down.
TCAGAATATTATATTTTTTCTATCTGACGTCTTTTGTTTTATTCAGTGCGACGCATGCGACATCTGGTGGTAGATCTGTTTTATATGGGTACAATATGTAAGTAGGTACTTAATAAAATGTATAGGTAGGCGTGGTGGATTGTTTTGACGTTCTATTATTACTGCTTACTCCTTAAGGAAGCAGCATTTTGATTTAAAAGCTAATCAATCACAGACTTCATAAGGTACCCTAAATCATCCATTTTTTAATCATTATCCAAATAAATTAATTTTATAAATCTGCTATAATTCGTTAGTACTTTGACTTTGGTTTATTATAAAGAGGTATTACTAGGTAGCTTTAAGCGAGTGACTGATTTTTGGAGAGACGAATCGAGAACGTCCTAGCCAGACTATACGAGTACCTACACGATTGCGGCTATGTTGTTGTCACAAATATTTCACCAACATACCCATATACCTTATATTGTACAAAATAATCGACAACAACAAAAAATCCACAACTCTTTGAGAATTTTTTCAAGATAATAGAAAATAGTTTGTAATTAATTTTAGATGGGTTTTTTTGGGGTGTTTAAAATTTACGTCGCCTTTCCGCGAATTTTCCTAAGGCAAAGGCGAACAGGCTCAAACTTTGGGAGGGTCCAAATTAAGGCAACGGCCATGAATTTAAATATATAAAAGTGAATTTATTACGAAATTTCGGAACTCATAAACGTGGTTGTTTTGTTTTATGCCGAAAGTTCAGTGACGAGAACCGGAATAATAGTATATATATTTCTCTGAGCCCGAACTTTCCGCATATTATTTATGACCTTATATTTTTATAAGTGCCTTGCCGAGTGGGAATATTAAATGGAGGTCTCAGATTAAGGAGAACGACTACACTTTCCACTCTCAACTTTGCGTCTCGAAAGCTTTTTAAAATCTTCGCTGATTGATGGCTGAGTACGCGCTAGGCGCGTATTTTCATTGTCTCATAATGTGCGCAATACGCGGCTAGCGCGTACTACCGATGTCTTATAATGTGCGCAGTACGCGGCTAGCGCGTACTACCAATGTCTTATAATGTGCGCAATACACGGCTGACGCGTATTACCGATGTCTTATAATGTGCGCATTACGCCGCTAACGCGTTCTAGGTACTTATATATTTTCCTTAAAAATATTTTTTTCCTCATATATCTTCACATATAAACTTTTAAAAAGTACTTTACTTAAAATATTTTAAAACATACTTGTTTATGTTAATGTTAAAAATATAAGTAAAAATAATAATTAAATACATCAAAAGTACCTACACCATTTGATGTCAGGTAGCTACTTAAAAAAGTACCTACCTTAAAAAAATCATCAAAATATTCCAACGTAATCTATGGAGAATATGGCAACCCTACTGCGAATCTATCCAATTAGATCGAAACGTCAATCTGACAATTAAACGTCAATCAATCGTTTCGGATTGATTTCAAAAATGGAATTGCTTTTGCTGTTTTAGACATGTTTCGAAATTATCTATGGAAAAATAAATAACTAATACGTTTAATTCTGAAATCCGTTAAAGCAACTAAAAACCTGTCGTTGAAAGCTGAACTGGCAGTACACAACGGAGTATACAAACCCTAATAAAGCATGGAGTTGGCAAAAGAAGGATGAAATTAGACTGAATTCAGTCGGAATGCGATCTCTCAGTGCGGCAAAACCATGTATGATAGATGTTTCAATGGTGATATAAGGAAATAATGCAGGGGTGAAATTAGCACTATCGATAAAATTAAGAAAAGTGTGTGGAGATGTGAGATAGTTTGGACACGTGGAACTAATGACTGAAGAAAGAACAGTAATGCTTATTTATGAGGCAAATGTGATAAGTAATAGAATCAGAGGAAGACCGAAGAAAACTTGGCACGATCAAGTATATCAAATACTTGGGTGTGGTCGGGTCAGAAATTGGAAGAATCAGCGTGCATGTATGAGGGGATGCATGAATGTGGAAGAGGTGAGAATTGTTATTGAAGACAGATTGGTCTGGCGTTCTATTCTCTCTGCCCACTCCTCCGGGGTAGCGACGTGACGGTTAGATAGTTAGTTATAAATAATTATTTGACATCTCAACGATGATGTTGTACGACCGTCATAGGCTGGTTTAAGTGATCACTTTACACATGCGTAACATTTACACAACGACACTACTCAAATTCTTGGAAGTTCTAAATATATGATCCAATTTTGAAATATTGTACAAGAATCACTAGAATTTTTACTTGAGACATCTATTGGACACACTCAAAATGTTGTTTTGAATAATTTCATGTATTGATTTGGCAGTCACTTTGTGGAACCTTTCGAATGTGGAAGAGGCGGGAATTGTTGTCAAAGACATATTGGTGTGCATTTCGTCATTCTCTCTGCCTACTCCTGCGGGCTAGCGACGTGACTGTTACCCAGTTTTTTTTATCGCAACTGGTGAAAAGTACGAAAAACAGCGCTATTTGGTATTCCGACTTTGAAAAAAAATGGAAAAAAATAGATTTGCATATTTTTCTCGCGTATACACATTAATATGTAAAACTTCCAGTGAAAATATTTCACAAAAACTTTCAAATTTGATATTAAATTTGCGCATATTGCGCGATAAGTGTCCAACACTATACGAATTGTGAACAATATACCCCTTAAATTTGAATAAAAGGGAAACCGCAAAACAACCCCGCGAAATATTAAAAATAAAAAAAATGGTTGTAAAAGGAATCTGAAATAAGGTAGCAAGGGAGAACTCCCTTAGCTCCAAAGCTAAACCAACGCCAAGTTTGTCGTCTTCTTCTCTTCCTAGCTACATCTCAGTTTATCTTCTTTGCAGACTGTTAAAGTCAGCTTTCTTCATCATTAGGCTGTAGGTCCTTCTATCATGGTCAACGTCATCTAGACCATTCTTTCGAATCATATTTCCTTTCTGCAGCATCCATGAATTATTTGATCTTCCTCTAGATACAAGTCATATATACACATAATATTCCCGATGAGTAATTTCTGTTTCTCATTTTGGGACATGGGATTAAGGTTAACAAGACTGGAACACAAATAATAAAGTAACAAAAAAGTTTTTTTTTTAAATTACTAAAACTAATACTAATTAATACATGGCAAAATATAAAAACAATAAACAGGTATAATAAATAGGCATAAGAAGCATAATTAAAATAAATAATTAAGTAAAACATTAGGGAAGAAGCATATTTAAAATAAATAAATGAGAAAAATATAACAAATGAAAAAATATAAAAAACATAAGGTAAAAACAAAATTAGAAAATATGACTAATCACTCATATACCATATATCTTTCCATAAAGTACCTTCTCAGATCATATATTTTGTATCCCCGAACGGGTTTTATTTTATATATGTCAGGCAGCTGGTTAATTTGGGTATTGGCAATATAATTTAAGGACCTTACTCCAAATTTAGTTGTGTTTATCGGCTCCACATGTATTTTCTTATGTCCTCGTGTATTGTGATTATGAATTTCTTTGTTGAAAATCGGTATGGTGTTGCTGTGAGTCGTTTTAAACAATATTTGAAGCATTATATTTATAATCTCATAAGTTGGTAGAATGTCAAAAGGTGTTATGTCAGTGCTCAAATAAATGTCTTTTACATGAGTGGTGTACGGTAGACGAAATATATTTCCAATAGCTCTATTTTGTATAACTTGATTTTGGAAATTCTCTTCTTGGTTGTAAAAGGAATCTGAAATAGGGTAGCAAGGGAGAACTCCCTTAGCTCCAAAGCCAAACCAACGCCAAGTTTGTCGTCTTCTTCTCTTTCTGGCTCTTTCCTAGCTTATCGTCTTTGCAGACTGTTCAGCTCTTTCATCATCAGGCTGTAGGTCCTTCTATAATGGACAACGTCATCTAGACCATTCTTTCGAATCGTATTTCCTTTCTGCAGCTTCCATGAATTATTTGATCTTCCTCTAGATGATTTTCTTTGTAGACTGTTTGAGTCAGCTCTCCGTGTCCTCAGGCTGTAGGTCCTTCTGTCACGAGCAACGCCAACTAAACCCTGCCTTCGAATCATGTTTTCTTTCTGCAGCAACCATGAATTCTTAGGTCATCCTGGTGTGGTTGTCAATCATGGGTAGGATGTTGAATATTCCAAGTGTGTAAAGTTATCACTTGACAAGCCTATGAGAGGCCATATGTCCTGTAAAGACCAAGATTTCCACTTATGTCTCTTCGTCTTCCTGGCTACATTCCAACTTATGGTCTTTGTAGACTGTTGGGATCAGCTCTCCTCATCCTCAGATTGTAGGTCCTTCTGTCATGGATAACGTCATCTAGGCCATGCCCTCGTATCATGTTTCCTTTCTGCAGGAACCATGAATTATTTGGTCTTCTTCTAGATGTCTTTCGAAAGAAGATCCATGGTTTTCAATATGATCAGGTTCTCTGCGTCCTATGTGCCCATACCTCTCAATTGCATTTCCTCTTTCTTACTATTGATATCTGTTACACCCAGGCTTCCACAAATGCGTAAACTCTTTATTTTGTCTAAACATATATCGAATTTTGATCTCGGCCGTACATTGAACATTGAACGTTAATTGAATCTTAAAAACTCCATTTTAAAATCGTTTTGTCCTCAAAAATTGTCGCTAAAGGACAATTCTCTAAATTTACCTGTAATTTCACGTAATATATCATCTTTTTCTGCTTAATGTAGGCCTTGTGGCCTGTTTTTAAGAAGGACTAGCCTCCTGCAATGCTGACTCCCAGCTGTCAATCCATCTCTTTGGTGGTCTGCTCTGGAGTCGTCTGCTGTAGAGTTAGTCCTTCAACGCAATGTGGGGGAGTCTGGATGGTTCCATTCTCCTCACATGCGCATACTGTCTCCTTCGTTGCCTTCCCCACCTAACGACATCTTTCATCTTGCATATTTCTCTTATCCTGGTGTTCCTTATTCTGTCTCGCAGACTCTTGCCATAAATGCTCCTTAGAGTCGTCATTTCTGAGACTATTAGCGCGTTTTTTGTTGTTGATTCTCAGCTTTTAATCCATCTCTTTGCTGATCTGCCCGGGAGTCGTCTACTTTGTTGGGGAGTCTGAATGATTCCATTATCCATTCAAGAATATCCGATTTCGCTAATTTTTGCTACGATACATAGCATGTGCGATAAACTTCACAGATCACCTTAGTTCGCAATGTATCCCTTCGTGTTTTGACATGACGTTACAAGTTGAAGAAGACATCCCCTGATATGGGAGTGTGTAGACGTAATGGATATATCTTGTACCAGTTTCGGAATATTAAACACCGTATTAATTAACTTTATCGCAGGCGGGCTGGGCTGTTCAATTTGCGGGCCGCGTTGCGCCGCCTACAGAACTGCTTTAATCAAATTTGCGTCCTAAACTCTGCCGGGAAGTTTAAGATGCGTGCGTAGTCAGGTCTTTGTACTTAAATAATAACTTTCCCGCCCGGCTTCGGCGAAAACAATCTCAAATTAATTGCTATTGTGGAATAAAGAAGTCGGGCTCTATTTTACGGTGATGAGATAATACAGAGTGTATTTACGCATCAAAAAGTGCGGTTTTGAAACGTGACGGTAATTAGTTAATTGAGACAGTATTTACGCATTAAAAATGTGGTTTCGACGTGATTATAATTAGTTAATAGAGGGAGTATTTGCGAATTTAAATGTGGTTTATATAAGTGATGGTAATTAAGTAATAGAGATAGTATTTACGCATTAAAAAGTGTACTTTTGCAATGTGGTGGTAATTAAGTAATATAGGGAAGTATTTACGCATTAAAAAGTGCGGTTTTGAGATGTGACGGTAATTACTAGTTCATTGAGAGAGTACTTACGCATCCAAAAGTGCGATTTTTTTTAATGTGATGATACTTTGTTAATTGATAATGTATTTACGCATTAAAAGTGTATTTTTAAATGTGATGTTAATTACTTAATAGAGAGAGTAATTACGCGTTAGGATTCGGTTTAGATTCGAATAAAAAATTCGGTTTATTAATGAGATGGTAATTAAGTAATAGAGTGAGTATTTACGCATTGAACATGTGGTTTCTAGTTGTGATTGCAATTAAGTCTTTCAATATGGTTTCGAGACGTGATGATAATTAGTTAAAAGAGTATTTACGCATTACGTGTGACGGTAATTAGTTAATTGAGAGAGTATTTACGCATCAAAAAGTACGATTTAGAAACGTGACGGTAATTAGTTAATCGAGAGAGTATTTACGCATTAAAATGTGGTTTCAAATGTGATGGTAATGAAGTAATTGAGATAGTATTTACGCATTAAAAGGTTTGGTTTTTAAGTGTGACTGTAATTAGTTAATAGAAAGAGTATTTACGCATTAAAAACGTGGTTTATAAGTGTGATTGCAATTAGGTTTTTAAATATGGTTTCGAAATGTGATGATACTTAGTAGAGAGAGTATTTACGAATCGAAAATGTGGTTTCAAATTTGATGGTTATTAGTTTATAGAAAGAGTATTTACGCATTCAAAATGTGGTTTCTGAATATGATTGCCATTAGGTCTTTAAATATGGTAGATAGTATATGTGGCTTCTCTGGCCGAAAATGGTCAGCATTTTTGGTACTTTATATAAATTTGATTAGTTATGTAGGCTAGCTCCGCAGGGAAGCGCAAAGGAAATACAACGCTTTGCCAATCTGTCTTTGTTAACAGTCTTCCACATTCTTCTTCTTCTTTTTCTAGATCCTAAGGATCTGTTTGTGCCTCCGCTTGTAGCTCTTGGGATGTTGACTCCCAGCTGTCTTTCCACCTTTTCGGAGGCCTGCCTGGTGGTCTGCATCCTTCAGGGATTCCTTGTAGGGCGATACGTGGAAGTCTGTCATCTGACATTCTGTTTACATGATCATTCCAGTATCGCCTTCGTTGTCGTCCCCACCTCACGATATCCTCCGTCTTACACACGCTCCGGATGTCGGTATTTCTTACTCGGTCTCGCAATGTGTTTCTGGTTATGGATCGGAGAGTCTTCATCTCGGAGGTTCCAAGTCGAGATTTTGTTCTAGAAGTATCTGCTCTTGCCTCAATCCCATAAGTGGCTATTGGTCCAACACATGTTTTGTATATTTTCATTTTACTTTCTATTCTCATGTGTTTGTTCCTCCACACCGAGTTTCTGAGGCATCTGGATATAACTGCATCCTCATTAATTTGTTTCTGGGTCTCACCACATTCTTGCATCTTCTGATATTTTATATAATGTGGCGCGACATTGTATGGTTTCGGTGCCAGGTATATGTGGCTTCTCTGCCCGAATATGGTTCTTGTAGCCGAATTGATTCGAAAACAGGCTAACGCATGTTTCATTCGCTCCAATAATGGCGGTTCACTCCCAGGAGAGCATATTGTAACACCATGACGATCGAAATGATAATGTAATAATATCCCTCGGCTCCCTGAAGTTGGCAGCATCTGTTTTCAACTGCGAGCGGGAAAGCAATCCTTATGCTAATAAGCATAGGAAACACATTTGAGTGCCTTCATTTAATCGCCTTTGAAATGGGCATTACAATATTAATTTTAAATTTCGCGAGAATTGAGTTTTGTTTAATTTTCTGTAGTACGGGCGAGGAATTTATATGGGGTATTTATTCATATCTGGCTCCATAGTGTGGTGGTTAATGTGTTTTGCTACCGTGTTAGAGATCCCGGGTTTGATTCAAGCAAATAAAAGCCTTTCAATTTGAACAACTTTTTTTTTCAAGATTTTTTCTTTTTCATTTTTTTTAATGTTTTTCATTTAATTTATTATACATTTTTTTTGTTTTCTGATAGTCAAGTATTTTGTATTTTTTGTATTATATATTAACACTATTATTCTAGTTCTTATATCTTTTATTATATAACATTAAACCACGAGTGTAAGTCCCTCTCCAAGCACAAGAGCACAGTCTCTTTTATGGAGAGGCACAGCGAATCGAAATATAAAAGTTCTCCATATGTATAAATGATTCAAATGTATTATGTTATAAATAAAAAAGTAAATTTAATTGTTAAAAAATGTATTCTTGCCAGTGTCCTTTACTATGACCTAAATTATATTGTATACCCACACACAGGCCATGCCTTTGTGGGATCTTTTTTTTGTATTTATATTTTATTATTTTTTTTAATTTGAATTTATGTCATGTTTGTAAAATGCAAAAGAATATAAAATAAAGAAAAAATATTATTGGCAGTACACAATGGAGTCCTTGTTCTAACTGTAATGTGCGGAAGAGAAGCATGGAGCTGGTAAAAGAAGGATGAAAGTAGACTGGATGCAGTCGGAATGCGATCTATCAGTGCGGCAAAACCATGTATGATACTCGTAGATGTTCGAATGGTGATATAAGGAAAGAATGCGAGGCTGAGATTAGTATTGATGATAAAATTAAAGAAAATATAGATGGGTCCTTGGGACGTTGAAGGTTGAAGAGGGCTGACCAAACAAAACATCTAATCATTCTTTGCTGAAATTTCAGATTGAGGTTATATCTGAAATTTCAGCAAAGAATGGTTAAGATGTTATGTTTGGTCAGTACTTCTATACGGAGTTGAATTGCGGACCCTCAAGATCACACTATGAACTGGTTAGAGGCATTCCAAATATGGATACATCGTAGAATGCTACGCATCCCATGGACCGGTATGGTTAGCAACATGAATGTGCTCCAAAGGGCAAAAAGTTACTGACTTATATCGATCACTCCTTTCAAGAAGTAGCTGTTAATTTATTTTTTATTTTTTATTTTTATTTCTTATCAGTGGGAACATAGACAACAGGGGGGAGGCTTTAGTCATTGTCATATTGTTAATGCCAAGGACCCAACTCTAAAATTTAGAATTAGCTTCTCATACGGTGTTTGAAAATTATGTGGAATGCATCGAAACACGTGTCACGGTAGATTTTAAGAAATAGTGGTATTTACTAAGTAAAACATTAGTTAAAAATGGGTAGATTTTACCACAAAGTGACTGCCGAATCAATTAATGAAAATAGAGATGGTTTGGCCATGTGAATCGAAAGAGTGAAGTGAAAATAGTTAAATAAATTAACGATGCGAACATCGTATTGAAAATGTCAGACGTGTCTTCGTGTACATTTTTTTCTTGAATACATATCGCTCACTCCTTTCAAGAACGTCATAAATCAAAAATCGTCAATTTTCAATTCTGCGTGTTTTCGGAATGCCCAAAAAATGTACTATATCCTAGCAAAAGAGGCATATTTTTAACTTAATATTTACCCGCTACAGGGCAGAAAGTGTTGTTTTTGCATTTTGTAGAAAAGGTATTGTTTAATTATTTTTTTAAATAAACTAAATATTTTTCAAATGGAGAAAAAACCTTCGAGTTTTACCTAAAAAGATCTGTTGCACAGTAAAAAGTTCAATAAGTGGCTTGATATTTATTTTTAATAAATTGTATTATATTTTTAACTTTAAAAACGTTCTCCTGAAAAATCAAGTTTTTTGATTTATGACGTTCTTGAAAGGAGTGAGCGATATGTTTCTATATCTAAACATGGTTGTATTCTACATAGCCCCATTCTTCATTCACCCAAACATGACGTCACACCCCTTGTTTGGGTTGAAAGTTGTGCGCTCTGGTCTGTAGGAAGTTGGAATATGTTGGCAGAAGCGTACACGACTAGCGGAGTTGGGAATTACTTTAAAATAACCGGATCTTGCTCAAGATTAGCTGGCGGTTAGCGGGAATTCGTTAAGGGCCGGTCGTCTTCATAAATTAGCCCGAGGAAGTTTAAAAATTCCAACTTTTCTACCCTCCTGCGCCAAGGGTTGAAACGCTAGAATATCTTAACGGATGAAAAAAAGTGTAACATGATAATTTGGCTTTATCTGACATATCGCTCACTCCTTTCAACAACGTCATATATCAAAAAACTTAATTTTTCAGGAGATTGTTTTTAAAGTTTGAAAATATAATAAAATGTATTAAAAATAAATATCAAGCCACTTATTGAACATTTTAGTGTGCAACAGATCTTTTTAGGTAAAACCTGAATGTAGATAAGAGTTTCTGCTTAGTAAAAAGTTTATTTTCATCTCACCAATAGATGTCTCTAGTCAAGTTAAATGAACTCTATAGTTGGAGATAATCCAGATTTGTGAACAAGTATTTGGACACACTCAAAATGTAAATGAATTTCTTTGTTAAAAATTTGTTTGGTGTTGCTGCGAGTCGTTTAAAACATTATTTTCAGCGTTGTATTTGTAATCTCATATCGCTCACTCCTTTCAACAACGTCATAAAACAAAAAACTTGATTTTTCAGGAGATCGTTTTTAAAGTTAAAAATATAATAAAATCTTTTAAAAGTAAATATCAAGCCACTTATTGGACTTTTTACTGTGCAACAGATCTTTTTAGGTAAAACCTGAATGTTTTTTCTCCATTTGAAAAATATTTAATTTATTTAAAAAAATAATTAAACAATACCTTTTCGTCAAGATGAAAAAACAACTTTTTCTGCCCTGTAGCGGGTAAATATTAAGTTAAAAATATGCCGCTTTTGCTGGGATATATTACATTTTATGGGCATTCCGAAAACATGCACAATTGAAAATTGACGATTTTTGATGTATGACGTTGTTGAAAGGAGTGAGCGATATCAACATATATTTTGTTCATATTATTTTTTTGACATCTCAACATAGATGAAGAATAAAAGGAAAGTCTGGGCATTTACGGCTTACGACCGTCATGGGCTGTTTTAAGTGATCACTTTACACACGTGTAGCATTCAACGGTTCTACCCATGATTGACAACCACACTACTCAAATTCTTGAATGTTCTAAATATACTATCCAATTTCGAAACATCAAAAGATTTAAATAACAGAATTAGGAAAATAATATAGAAATTGAAATTAAACGCAGAGGAAGACCGTGAAAAACTTAGGACGATCAAGTATTTAAAATACTTAAAAGTGGTCAGGTTAAGAGTCGAAATAATCAGCGGCTATGTATGAAGAGATATATAAACGTGGAAGAGGCGAAGATTGTTTGCAAAAACAGATTGGTGTGGCGTTCCATTCTCTCTGCCTACCCCTGCGGAGAGTGGCGTAATGGCAAGTCTGTAGGATTCGGAAATATCTCACAATGATTGCTTACGTTATAATCATTTAAAATAAAGTTAAAACGAATTTTAAATTCGGATCGATCCAGGAATTCACAAACCACCCTTCAGGGATAAGGTTTCGCTAGCATCCCTTAGTTTCAGGACCTTCAGGACCTTTAGTTTACACTCTGCAGTAAAAACAGCCCTCGTAAAATCTTCCCTTCATAGTTTCGAAGGGTGACTTGAACAGAGCTTTCTCCTTAAAATAATCTCTATATAAAATAAATTATTTCAATTCATGTTTTGAATATTGAATGCTTGAATATAGAATGTGAAAGGATCAAAACACTTTTTATTTTTCAAAATAATATGCTTTAATTCAATTTATTTATTTATAATTAACATACACATTACAAACTTAAATTTAAAGCGATAATACTCTTGTTAAATATGTAGAAGAATCCCGCTTCGGAAAACTCCGGACACATGGAACAGATCAATATCCAATGAAATATTGTTCAACATAGCGGTAGCTCTTCCTACAGGCATAACCATCGGCAGGTCGGTTCTGTATATAGGAATGTGAAACAATCTAAGTCGACGCTGTCTTAGGTAACTATCGGGAACATACAGACCAATGTTCCGGATAATTTCAGGATTTTCGATCATGCCGCGCAGCAGTGGATAAAAATGCGTAATCAAATACACATTCCTTCTAGTCTTTAAACTATTGTAGCCAAGCATATCCTGGAGAAACTGGGTCGGATAGAGCCGAGATAATAGGATAATAGCCGTACTCTCTCATGTAGAGATACCTCAGAAACTTCTTTTGGACTTTCTCTACCATAAGAGAGTACTTGAGCTCATGTCCCCCCCAAATCATCGAGCTACTCTTTTCGTACTAACTACTTCTACTTGGTCTGTCGTCCACCTCCGTGGTGTAATGGTTGGCGTGTTTAGCTACCGTGATGGAGGTCCCGGGCTCGATTTCCAGGGAGAGGGGGTGAATATAAATATTACTGATTTTACACTCTTATATTTATATAATATTACGCTGGACTGGTCCCTGAAGCGCAGGAGTGATCACCTTGTTTTCGTTTAACTAACGATCATGGTAATACTGCGTCAATACAATGCAGTGCCCTATGCACCATTGGGTGCGGATAAGGGTAAGAAGAATAATAAAATTAAAATAATACAACTATGTGTTGGGAGAGAAATCCTTGAATTGCGTTTCCGGTGCGTTTTCTCAAATAATCAAATGCGCAATTCCGGTCTTCTCCAGTTGACAGAAAATACTTTCTCTATTTTTTCCTGCGTGGTATGAAAATTAGAGCTGATAGCGGTTTCGCCTGTAACTACAGCGTCTGACAGGAGGGTCAGGAAACACGTCTTTATGGCCAGTCGTTCGCCGCGTACGAAAAAAATTACCCAACTTTGGCTGGAATGCCTTCACTCTGAAAAGAATACGCGAATAACTTTGCGAAATTATTTCCACACGTCGGAGCTTTTGGCTGTTGAAAAAAGACGTAAATTGCAGGAATTTTACTATAACGTTCTCTAGTTTCAATCCACCTCCGTAGCGTAATGGTCGACTTGCTGTGCTACCGTTCTGGAGGTCCCGGGTTCGATTCGCAGGAGTGGGGGGTCAAATAAATATAAGTGATTTATTCAATATTACCCTGGACTGGTACCTAAAGCGGAGAGCTGATCACTTTTCCTTGATGTGTTAATGATCAAGATAACACTGCGTTTATATGATTTATGGTCAGTACGCTTGGATACCGTTATGAAGGTTCCGGGTTCGATTCCCAGGAGGGGGGGGTCAAATAAATAATACTGATTTTTTTCACTCTAAAATTTATTCAATATTACCCTGGACTGGTTTCCTGAAGCGGAGGGCTGATCACCTTTCCTACATGTGTTAACTATCAAGATAACTCTGAGTTTATATGATTCAGTACCCTATGCACCATTTGGGTGCAGATAAGGGATAGAAAAAGAAATTTCAATCCTGGGAATCGGTTGGCAGCAAAGCCTTCGTTCTCCACTACGCTCGGTCTCCAGTGATTAATTTAAGGTCTGTTTAAGAGGTATAGACATATTTTTGTCTAATATTTCCTACTAGGATGCCTTCTGCCAATTGATGCCTCAATCATCCCTTCTAGTATGTTCATTTATTTATTTAATTAGGCTGAATGCAGTCATGCGTTCTCTCAGACGAATGTGAGGCAAAACTTGTATGTATATATACGTTCGAATGGTGATGTAAAGAAAGAATGCAAGGCTAAGATAAGCATTATCGATAAAATTAATACGGGCGTGTTGCGATGTAAAAAAAAAATTGTCAGGCGAATATAGTTAACTAACCATCACGCCGCTTCCCCGCAGGGGTAGGCAGTGGTTTTGGCATGTAAATGAGTGAAAAAATAACAGTAAAACAAATTTATGAGTCGAATGTATTTGGCAATAGGAGCTGAGGAAGACCGTGAAAACTTGGCGTAATCGAGTATTTTAAATGCGTGAAAGTGCTCAGGTTAGGAGTCGGAATAATCGATGTGTGTGTATGTGGAGATCTATGAATGTAAAAGAGGCGAAGATTGCTTGCAAAGACAGAGTGTTGAAACGTTATTTTCTCTCTATATAGGCAGAAAAGCAGTGCCTATCCTAACTTACGCACGTGACTTATAAAAACAAATAAAAATGTTACCAGTACCTACCATACTTTACTAAGTAGTACCAGCTATTGCATGTTTAACCTCGGCTCGTAACGCATGTCTGTGTTGAAAACTTTAGTGCATGTTGGTCTTCGGGTCGACCAAAAATCGCATGCGTTAGACATTTTGTGTAGTTTTGAGTGTGTAAATGGTGCTATGGTGGTGAAGGGTGGTATTGTTTGCATGCTGTGTTAGTGATTGTCCTGACGAAGAGGCGGGTTCGTCTCGAAACCGGTAGACATAAAAATCTCGGTGAGTGGTTATTATTCTAACCCTTATCCGCACCCCAATGGTGCATAGGGCACTGCATCGAATAGAAGCGGTGTTATCTTGATCGTTAAATACACGAAGGAAAGGTGATCAGCCTTCCGCTTCAGGTACCAGTCCAGGGTCATATTAAATAAATATTAGACTGAAAAATTTACAAATATTTATTTTGACATTCTTGGGAATCGAACCCGGGACCTCCGACATGGTAGCCTAGCGCGCTAACCACTACACTATGGAGGCGGACTAAAGTGGTGAATGGTTATATACTAATATTATTAACATTTTTGTAAAAAAAAAACATAAGTACCAGCTTACCTTACCGCCTACCTCCACTGCTTACCCTAGTAAGTAGAACTAGCTTACCTTACTACCTACCACTACTGCCACCCTTATAAATTTTCTGTACACGCCATTGCTACCTCTGCAAAAAGCGGTGTTAGGTTAGTTAGTTTGTTAGTTTATACTGGAAAATATGTTTTTCTTTAAAATTCCCAAAATTACGCTCTGAGGGTTGATAAATAAACAAATTCTACGTCGTAGGTACGGTATAATTATACCGAAAAAAAATATAACGAAAATTCTCGAGGAAACCATCAATTCACCTTATAATATTATAGACCAATAGTAATATTTTAAAACAGCTGAGGCAAAACGTTGCAAGCGACACGAGACAGGCGCGCAAAAACGGCCCCGACGCAAACGGCGGGAAAGACGACTTTCGAGCTTTACTGGAATGCCAGATCACGGACGAAGAACTTTGGAAAGTTTTTTAATCAAGGTCTTGGGGGCGTTGAAGTGTTTTTTTTTACATCTCCCAAGTTTCGATGATCAAATTAGGGATGTAGAGTTAGACGCAGTACATTCTGGAACCCTTTTCGAACGAACGGGGAGCAGGTTTTATCCAGTGGTCGGATTCAGCCAGTTCGCACAGGTTCGCTAGAACCGCTGCCTAATTTTTTTGCCTGAGTTCGGCGAACCGGTCCTTAACCCTTTGTTATCACACAATTTTCCGATTGAGATCATGTATCGTAGCTAATTTGATGACGATTTGTTTAATAGGTGTCCCATTAGATACCTGGGACTCAACGGTACAGACTTGGTTATGAAAAACCACACAGCTGATGAAACTAGGATTAAAAAAGGAAAATCAAGGCATGCAGACGACAACTTTTTTTTTTAAATTGTATACATTTATTTAAATCACAATTTTTAATATATTTAAAAAATATATATTTTGCAGAGACCCACCAAGCCAGCTTGGGTGTCTTGTCGGTGGAGTTCTTTTTTAATACATTCGTTTATTATTTTTAACCGTTTAAACCTAATAAATACACAAAAAGAGAGAAAAATTAAGAATATATTATATTAAAGTTAAAAATAATGAATAAACAAATAATGAAGGTTAAAAAGAAAATTGTTTTATTTTATAAAGTTTAAATCTTTATAGTCCATTTAATACATACTACATGAATATCTCAGACGTTTGGTTTCGGTACTAGTTGAATATTTAACCGAAAGGTAATAAATCATTAATTATTAGTGTATTCGTCAATATTTCACGAAATATTCGCTCTTCAAAAGGCATTGCTCGACCCCCACTACCACCCTCCATTACAAACCTCTTCATGGAATATTTACCCTAATATTATATGTGTGTCGCCTACTTTCAAAATCCGCCAGATCCATGTAAGTCGAATGACAAAAAATGCAAAATTCTCCGGGTAATATTTATGTTTAAAATATTTGTCTATATTTAGATCAAATCGACGGCCCCTGCGTAAAGTGCTCTATCTGCAAATCTGTTACTTTACAGGAGAGAGCTTAGAAGATTTTTTCAACGTATGGTTTTTTTTATTTAACGGTTTTATTTGAAATTCTAAACTAGTATTTTTCATTCAAAAACACGATAAATAATGTATTAAATCGTTTTAATACTTTATGCTTTGTCAAAATTAAGTAGTTAGCGTTTCAGGAGTTCAGTTAATTTCGAAAATTCGATGTAGATAACGTCTTATACGCTTGAAAACTAGGCGTAATTTATTTTATATACATATATATATATATATATATATATATATATATATATATATATATATATATATATATATATATATATATATATATATATATATATATATATATATATATATATATATATATATATATATATATATATATATATATATATATATATATATATATATATATATATATATATATTGTTTGTTTATATTTGTAGATAACGGTCAGTTGATAACGTACACCAAATATCTCAAAATTGACAAAAATGTAGTTAGAGCACTTTACGTAGGGCACGTCGAGATATTAGAATATATATGTATACAGAATTTTCCCATTTTTTTAGAAAATTATTCAATTTTAAAACACCTGACACAAACCGATAATGACGTCATCTTAATTTTTGACATATCCCCGTTCTCTGATTGGCCGATATGGGTCAGAAGGCAAGTTCCATGAAAATAGCAGAATTTGAAATACAACGCTGTTTTTAAGTATTTTTTAGCAGGGTTTTCAAGTATTTAAATATTCTAACAATAAAACCCACAATTGGCATTCCGATAGAGTATTTATTTTTAAATATTATAAAATTGGATCTGGCTGATTTTTAAAGTAGGCGACACATTTACTGATTTCCGTTGACCAAATGTAGGATATTATTCATATTATTTTTTGACATCTCATCAAAGATGAAGAAGAATATGAAAGTCTAGGCATTTACGGGGCTGACGACCGTCACAGGCTGGTTTAAGTGATCACTTTACACACGTGTAACATTCACCAATTCTACCCATTATTGACAATCCACACTACTCAAATTCTTGAAAGTTCTATATATATGATCCAATTTAGAAACATTGTTCTTGAATCGATAGAACTTCACTAGTTCGGATCTCACATACTAATATAAGAGTTTCTGCTTAATAAAAAGCTTATTTTTATCTCACCAATAGAAGTCTCTAGTGAAGTGAAGTGAACTCTATAATTAGAGATAATCCAGATTTGTGAACAAGTATTTGGACACACTCAAAATATTGTAAATGATTTTTTTTGTTAAAAATATGTTTTGTGTTGCTGTGAGTCGTTTAAAATATTATTTTCAGCGTTGTATTTATAATCTCATATCGCTCACTCCTCTCAACAACGTCATAAATAAAAAAACTTGATTTTTCAGGAGACCGTATTTAAAGTTTAAGAATATAATAAAATGTATTAAAAATTAATATCAAGCCACTTATTGAACTTTTTACTGTGCAACAAATGTTTTTAGGATAAACCTGAAGGTTTTTTCTCCATTTGAAAAATATTTAGTAAAGTTAAAAAAATAATTAAACAATACCTTTTCTTCAAAATGCAAAAACAAAACTTTTTGCTGTGTAGCGGGCAAATATTAAGTTAAAAATATGCCCCTTTAGCTGGGATATAGTAAATTTTCTAGGCATTCCGAAAACATGCACAACTGAAAATTTACGGTTCTTGATACGAGTATATGACGTTGTTGAAAGGAGTGAGCGATACGTAAAATATATCAGAGATGGTAATTCATTTCTGCGATGATAGCAAATTTGTTACGGATATTTTTAGACATCGAAGAAAATTTACAACCCCCTTTGATGTAACGTGTAATTACTCGGGGCGAATTACGTTACAAGGGTAGCAGAAACCTGGGCAGGTTCTAGCCTCCCACAGGCGCACCCTCGAGGATATACGACGCAAGGCACTCAGCGCCATCTGTTGGAAGATTTAGTAAACAATTATCACACGTGTTCACGTCTAACTAACGTGAACACGTGTAACCAGGGGAAGCGCTCACCTCGCACGCATTTATAATCAGGGGTGGCTTTGCAATCGGGGATGATTTGCCTACCACCCTTTCAGTTTTTCAAAAAATTTGATTGCGTAACGACGATATATATTATATATATATATATATATATATATATATATATATATATATATATATATATATATATATATATATATATATATATATATATATATATATATATATATATATATATATATATATATATATATATATATATATATATATATATATATATATATATATATATATATATATATATATTCCTTAAACCCTTATCCGCACCCCAATGGTGCATAGGAAACTGCATCAAATAAACGAAAGGCAAGGTATAAAGAAAGTGCATCATATAAAGGAAAGGTGACCAGCCCCCCACTTCAGGTACCAGTCCAGGATAATATTGAATAAATATTAGAGTGAAAAAATCACCTATATTTATTTGACCCCCCCTGGGAATCGAACCCGGGACCTCCAGTACGGTAGCCGAGCGTGCTGACCATTACACTACGGAAGCGGAAATATATCTTTATTTAATCCAAGGTACTCCTGTTAAGGGGTGTAAGGCTCACCAAAAAAGGAAAATATGACCTCCGTAAAAGTGCCTTAGTTTTCGAGATATTTCTACTTTTATGAATTTCCTTAACATCTACGCCTTTGATTAGTTTTTTGAGTGCCACTTTTTCAAAATTTCATATTTTAGGATTTGAATTTACGTTTTACAATAAAACACAAAAATTATTTAATTTAAATGAACACTTTTCACTTTAACAAAACCAAAATACACCCCTTACATCCATGACACCCATTAACACCCATGACACCCCTTGACACTCCATGTTACACCCCTCAAAAGGAATACCTTGGATTATGGGACATCCTGTAGATATGTAGACACATTCTCACAAGTGATATTCAGCGTCGGGGGACTCCACATGACACGTAAAGAGAGGTTGTCAATCATGGGTAGAATGGTGAATATTACACTATATAAAGTGATTACTTAAATTAGCCTAAGACAGGTTCCCCGCAGGGTTAGGCAAAGAGGATAGACCGCATTTTGTAAATACTTGATCATGCCAAGTCGTGACTATCTTTGATACAGATCTATGCTACCTTCACACGTTTGGTAGTAAAGTTAGTTCTCGAACTT
Source organism: Brachycentrus maculatus (assembly GCF_059751285.1). Taxonomy (NCBI): domain Eukaryota; kingdom Metazoa; phylum Arthropoda; class Insecta; order Trichoptera; family Brachycentridae; genus Brachycentrus; species Brachycentrus maculatus. Next base: position 214,720 of record NW_028281589.1, on the reverse strand, counting down.
TGCGGAATCTATGGACTTCGTAATACATAGATAGATAGATACTAGAGTGTACATTATTTTTCAACTTGATAATTTTTTAAATCATAGTGCTTAATTTTTTCGTATTGCTATAAAACACTTGCACAGCAAATTTCAGTTCATTCGGAATACAGTAACCTGTGCCGACTTGTATCGGAATATTTTCATACAATATAATTTATATTTGAAGCACTGACTTTGTGATTTTCCATTTTATAATTAAAATGTAACTTTGTTTTAAAATCACTAAAAATATTTTATGATAACTTAATTATAATGTCTATCGGTTTCGAAGCTAACAGCTCCTTCATCAAAACTGATTAATACTAAAACACTATCTACTAAACAAAATTTAAGTTATTTTTAAGGTTATGCAAAGGAGCTTAGGTAGATCTCAAGTGGCTTTGATTTTTTTGTTGATTGGCAGTCACAGTCGAAAGGGATCATTCTTTAGCTTCGAAACTGGTAGACATTATAATTAAGTTATAATAAAATATATATAATGATTTTAAAACAAAGTTGCATTTTATTTATATATTTTCATACAAGTTACGTTAGAGTACAATCGTGCAAGCGCTACGCACTAATGCAATTAGTTGCAATATTTTTTTGCCACTTAAAACATTTTGTACTCTCTTGTGGACTGTGGACTCCTTATCCCTTTCCGGTCCTATGTCGAATGTCATTCGACATTTTTTTTCTTCAACTTTCTACCTGAGAATGATACAAAAGGCTTGTTTTGGGGGCTGGCTCGGTACCCGTCACTCGGATGTCCGGCACCGGCATCAGTTACACTCGACCCGTGCGCGTGTGCGTTAAAATAACAACTGATGCTCTTATTCGACCAGATTTATCATTCACACCAAGAATTGTATTGCATTTATACAATAATTTGAAACTTGCGATACCCAACGCAGTCGGTTACCATATATTCACTGATCGTTCCCATACAAATCTCGTGCTCGCAAGAGTGTAATCAGATATAAAATGTTATCTAACAGGCACGATCATGGTGGATAGAATAGGATTACCAGATGAAATAAATAATTAGCCTTTGAACAACAAACTAGCCTTTGGCTAGTTTTTTTTTATATAAAATAAAACTTGGATTTATTGTTTTACCCTGTAATGTTTTACCCTATTGTGGACCTGATGGTATTTTTTATATTTTTTTCATGGACCGGAAAGGGTTATATGTATGATGTATATGTAATAAAATACCTAGGTACCTACCTATACATTTTATTAAGTACTTACAAATAGTATACATAAAACAGTTCTACCACCAGATGTCGCATGCGTCGCACTGAATAAAACAAAAAACATCAGATAGAAAAAATATAATATTCTGAACTGTCAGAATCAGATAGATAGATAGAAAAATGTTATAAAGATAAATTAAGAATAAACTTTAATTATAAACTTTCATTACGAAGCAACACATTGTTTATTTTATTATTATACACCCACTTTACATATTATTTACACCCAATTTACGAAGGAAAATATTACCACGTTATATATATAATTTGTTTAGAAATTTTATACTATTTTTGGGCATATCAGGACCACCCTAATAGGTACGTACTAGATTCAAGCATAGGTCGGCCAGATGTGCCCAAACTTCGCCCAGGTCTTCCGTCAGTTTGCAGGCTAAATTTGTAGCTAATATGTGGTTTTATCAGTTAAAGGAAGGAACTGGAGTTTAACAAGAAGCGAAGGAATTAGGATTAGTGGGGTGGGGAGGGTGAGTCTTAGATTTTGGGTGTAAACGTTAATAATTCAACGCTATCTTTTGGCTTATAGAATTACCTACGTCAAAGCTTTATTGAAATTTGAAAAGACTAAAGATAAAAAAATATTTGTGAGTATACTCAAAATGTTTTAAATAAATTAACTGGTCAAATTATAAGCTAAAATAATAAAAATGAAAATGATTTTTTTCTGGCGTTTCTTATGTGTGTGATTATAATCCAGGATTCGGACCTCACATACTAATAAAAGAGTTTCTGCTCGGTAAAAAAGCTGCTTTTCATCTCACCAATAGATGTCTCTAGTGAAGTTCTAGAGATTCAAAAACAAGATTTCTAAATTGATTAATATATATAGAACTTCCAAGAATTTGAGTGTGGTGTCAATAATGTGTAGAATTGGTGAACGGTACACGTATGTAAAGTGATCACTTAAACTAGCCTATGACGGTCGTCAGCCCCGTCAATCCCCAGACTTCCATATTCTTCTTCATCTTTGATGAGATATCAAAAAATAATATAATTAAAATTATTTAAAAAAAAACTTTTGTAACCATATTAAATCAAATAAAAATGAAAATAAACTCCTAAGCAGAGATAATCCAGATTTGTGAACAAGTATTTGTACACACTCAAAATGTTGTACGTAAATTAGTAGTTAAGTAAAATACTTCGTTGTGACCACCCTATGCTGGGTACATTCCTTATTGGTGAGATGAAAAGAAGCTTTTTATTGAGCAGAAACTCTTTTATTAGTATGTGAGGTCCGAATCCTGGATTATAATCACACACATTCAGACTTCCATATTCTTCTTCGTCTTTGATGAGATGTCAAAAAATAATATGGAAAATACGCCTATAATAATAATAATATCCAGATTTGTGATAATCCAGAATTCGCTCACTCCTTTCAAGAACGTCATAAATCAAAAATCGTCAATTTTCAGCTGTGCATGTTTTCGGAATGCCCAGAAAATGTACTATATCCCAGCAAAATAGGCATATTTCTAACTTAATATTTACCCGCTACAGGGCAGAAAGTGTTGTTATTGCATTTTGAGGAAAAGGTATTGTTTAATTATTTTTTTAAATATACTAAATATTTTTCAAATGGAGAAAAAACCTTCAGGTTTTACCTAAAAAGGTCTGTTGCACAGTAAAAAGTTCAATAAGTGGCTTGATATTTATTTTTAATACGTTGTATTATATTTTTAAACTTTAAAAACGTTCTCCTGAAAAATCAAGTTTTTTGATTTATGACGTTCTTGAAAGGAGTGAGCGATTTGTGAACCAGTATTTGTATGCACTCAAAATGTTGTACATAGTAGTAAAATACTTCGTTGTGACCACCCTATGCTAGGTACATCCCTTATTATTTCATGACGCATTGGAAAGTAATTTCTATATTTCCTCCCTACTTTACGGGCCCTACATGCGAACGGGGAAACTTTTCCACTTTTTAAACCATTTTCGGGATATCGGAAAAGTTCGTCCGGAAAAACTGTCGTACATACTGAACCATACTCGGCCATATCGAATCAATTATTCCTCGATGCTAGGGTAAACGCTATAGTTATTGGCACCTTGATATATCGCTCACTCCTTTCAAGAACGTCATAAATCAAAAAACTTGATCTTTCAGGAGAACGTTTTAAAAGTTTAAAAATATAATACAATGTTTTAAAAATAAATATCAAGCCTCTTACTGAACTTTTTACTGTGCAACAGATCTTTTAGGTAAAACCTGAAGTTTCTTTTTCCATTTGAAAAATATTTAGTATATTTGAAGAAATAATTAAACAATACCTTTTCTTTAAAATGCAAAAACAACACTTTCTGCCCTGTAGCGGGTAAATATTAAGTTTAAAATATGCCTCTTTTGCTGGGATATAGTACATTTTCTGGGCATTCCGAAAACATGCACAACTGAAAATTGACGATTTTTGATTTATGACGTTCTTGAAAGGAGTGAGCGATATGTTTGCCATGAATGCATTACTCATGTATTTATACTATATGAACTTGGAAGTTCTTTATGTATGAACCAATTTAGAATCCTTGTTCTTGAATCACTACAACTTCACTAGAGACATCTATTGGTGAGATGAAAAGAAACATTTTATTGAGCAAAAACTCTTATTAGTATGTGAGATCCGAATCCTGGATTATAATCATACCAGACTTCCATATTTTTCTTCATCTTTGATGAGATGTCAAAAATAATATGAAAATAACTCCTGTAATTGGAGGTAATCCAGATTTTTTCACCAAGTATTTGGACACATTAAAAATGTTGTGATAGATTTTTCTCAAATTTTGGTAGAAATTTTAAATTCGAGCTGCCAATATTTGGGAGGATGCCAATAATACCCTCATTTACCCTACGCGTTCACCCTTCGACATTTCCCGAGCACCTTTCACATGATGACAATAAATAATAAGCCGTATACATATCATTGAGTCTTTCCCGCTACCCGTTTGAACATTCTCGCGTGTATTTCCTACGCTTATTTGATTTATTTTTGTGTTTTCGTAAGAAGAGATTGCCTATTTGTGGGAGGAAAATTGTCCACGTTTCCCGGTCTTAATAGAAAATCAATCGAAATTTTACATGATTTATTTTGTTGTATATATATATATATATATATATATATATATATATATATATATATATATATATATATATATATATATATATATATATATATATATATATATATATATATATATATATATATATATACATATATATATATATAAATATATACATATAATTTATTTTTCAAAACATATTGCATACAAAAGTCATACATATAATATTCCCGATGAGTAATATATATTTCTCATTTTGGGACATGGGATTAAGGTTAACAAGACTGGAACACAAATAATTAAGTGACAAAATTTTTTTTTTTAATAACCAAAAATAAATAGCAAAATATAAAAACTTCTTCTTCTTCACACCCTTATCTGCACCCTAATGGTGCATAGGGCACTGCATCATATAAATGCAGTGTTATCTTGATCATTAACACACGAAGGAAAGGTGATCGTCCGCTTCAGGTACCAGTCCAGGGTAATATTAAATAAATATTACAGTGAAAAAAATCACTTTTTATTTATTTGACCCCCCCGCTGGGAATCGAACCCGGGACCTCCAGAACGGTAGCCAAGCATGCTGACCATTACACTACGGAGGCGGACTTTTTTTACAATTATTATTTACAATTTATTGGGTTAAATCCGTTATATTTAAATATACCTATTTATACTTGAAGCACTAACTTTGTAATTTTCCATTTAATAATTAAAATGTAACGTTGTTTTAAAATCACTGTAAATATTTTATTATAACTTAATTATAATGTCTACCGGTTTCGAAGCTAACCACTTTTTTTTATCAAGACTTGATAATGAAGCGGTTAGTTTCGAAACTGGTAGACACTGTAATTAAGTTTTAATAAAATGATTACAGTGATTTTAAAACAAAGTTACATTTTAATTATAAAATGGAAAATCACAAAGTTAGTGCTTCAAATTTAAATTATATTGAATATTCAAAATAATTTGAATATTATTTAGTAGATAGTGCTTTAGTGTTTATCAGTCTCGATGAAGAAGCGATTAGTTTCGAAACCGGTAGACATTAGATTTAGGTTATAATAAAATATTTATAGTGATTTTACATTTTAATTATATACGTTATATTTATGTTTACTTTCTTATTTTCACAGAACGTCAGGACGCCACTCGGAGAACACTTACACCTTCACCGCTGACGCGTCTGACAACAAGGCCAGGTACAAGTGTGAAGCCCGGAATACCATGATATCGTCGCCTCTGAAGGCCGAAGTGGATCTCACAGTTTACTGTAAGTTTTCACAGCCTTTTCATAATATTAATCAGCTCAAATTTTTTAACAAGTTTCACTATTGCTGGCCGAGAAGGCACTTCACGACGACCAAAAAGTGCTTTAGTTTCGCGAACTGTGATTGCAAATTTTTCACCATTTCTGTAGTGAATTTTAACAAGTTCAATGCGTTGTTGAAGCGTGTATTATTGCATTTTTATTAATCGCGTAGTTTTTACTTGTCAAATGTCAAAAGATGACAGCTTCAAAAGTGGCAACTGCCCAGATAGCGGGCTATTCAAAATGAAACCTCTTATTGGAAAACCCTATATTATATACGTATATACTGCTGCTCTCTGGCATTACCGTTACACAGTGAAGCGTCCTGTCCAACATCTTGGTCATGCTCCAGCCCAAGAAGACCGACAAGAAAGCGCTACAAGCGCGACGTTTTTATTTCATATATTTTTTTATTTTCCCTCATTATCATTTTCATATCATAATCCATACCTGTATGAGCGCCCTTGAGGTAGTTTTTTTTACGAAAATGGCGCTATATAAATCATCCAAGATAATTATTATTATTATTTACTATACTGACCATAAATAAGCAAAATTAAGGTAAGAACGCGTCAATTCAGGCATGCCCGCGTCAAACGCACACTGGAGCCGTCGCCAAGGAATCCAGTTTCAGAAACCACTTAATAGTAACGTTCTCAAACATTCCCGTTAAAGTGTCCGGGTTTTTACGGACCATAGTTTTTCCAGCCCTCGGCGGTCTAAAAACGGACCAACTTTCGAACTAAATAAACCATCAATCATTTCTATAGCGTAATTGTCCACGGTCTATGGAGTTTTGCGTCGTTTTTCTATTTTATTGCCTCGATATCTATTATTTTTGTCATTTCACAAATTAAAAGACGAAAAAATCCTTATAGTAATAGCGATATTTTATAAATAAATATAAGATTATATATATATATATATATATATATATATATATAATAAATTATGCATAATATATTATTTTTTGACATCTCACCAAAGATGAAGAAGAATATGAAAGTCTGGGCATTTACGGGGCTGACGACCGTCATAGGCTGGTTTAATTGATCACTTAACACACGTGTAACATTCACCAATTCTACCCATTATTGACAACCACACTACTCAAATTCTTGGAAGTTCTATATATATGAACCAATTTAGAAACCTTGCTCTTGAATCACTAGAACTTCACTAGAGACATCTATTGGTGAGGTGTAAAGAAGCTTTTTTTACTAAGCAGAAACTCTTGTATTAGTATGTATATTTCTTCTTCATCTTTGATGAGACGTCAAAAAATAATATGAAAATAACTCCTGTAATTGGAGATTATCCAGATTTTGTGAACAAGTATTTGGACACACTCAAAATGTTGTAAATATACATAATAGGACATTACGAATTTTCGGTTTTTGATTGAGGTTATTTTCTTTCAGTTGCTCCTGAACACGTGTCTATATCTGGGCCTACCGAGGCGAGGGTGGGCGAGGCAGTGTCTCTCGTTTGTACCACGGCTCCTTCCAACCCCTCGGCCGAGATAAGGTGGACGGTCACTGGCAAGCAGTACAAGGACGCCACCACCTACACCAGCATGTCGCCAGAAGGTAGGAATATTGATCATATTCTTAATATTATTAATATTTAAAGCATTTACTTTGTGGTTAGTCATTTTTACTTATGTATTTTTTTACAAAATTGTTGATAAAATTAGTATATAACCACTCACCGAGATTTTTACGTCTACCGGTTTCGAGACGTACCCGTCTCTTCGTCAGCACAATCACTAACACAGCATGCAAACAATACTACCCTTTTATTTATTGTTTCGGCATTAACTTTGTGGTAAGACATGTTACAATGATTAAAGAAAACACTTGTTTTTTACCACTTGAGTTTTATTATAGACTACATGTTTCAGGAGTTAAACTTCCATCATTCAGGTCTGCATAATAACTAAAATATAAAATATAAAATTGTTCTATAAATAAGGAGAGGGGAAATTAGGGGAAGGGGTTAGTCAAGGGGCGGAGTTTGAAAATAAAGGAAAAATGGAAAGCAAAGGTGAAGAATTTTGAAACAATATATTATTTAATAAATAATATATTATAATATATTGCCCCTTGACTAACCCCTTCCCCTAATTTCCCCTCTCCATATTTATAGAACAATTTTATATTTTATATTTTAGTTATTATACAGACCTGAATGATGGAAGTTTAACTTCTGAAACATGTAGTCTATAATAAAACTCAAGTGGTAAAAAACAAGTGTTTTCTTTAATCATTGTAATACTACCCTTCACCACCATAGCACCATTTACACACTCAAAACTACACAAAATGTCTAACACATGCGATTTTTGGTCGACCCGAAGACCAACATGCACTATAGTTTTCAATACAGACATGCGTTACGAGCCGAGGTTAAACGTGTAATAAAATTAGACCTGCAATCGAATCAACTTATATACTCGTAGGATGAAAGGAGTGGGCGGGGTTCGAATTGGATACTGACGAATCGTGCTTAACCGATGTCGAATCAAACAATGGACTAAATGTAAAATTTGGTTGTTAATTAGAGGAATCTCGTAAAAATCTCGGTGAGTGGTTATATACTAATTTTATTAACAATTTTGTAAAAAAAATAAATAAGTAATATTGATCAGCTAACAAGCTAGCTCCGCAGGGATGTGCAAAGAAAATACCACGCTATTACAATATGTTTTTGCAAACAGTCTTCACATCTTCCACATTCATGGATATTTTCATACATAACCACCAATTATTCCAATTCCTGACCTGAACACTGTAAAAAAAAAAGTAATGCCATGTTTTCTTTGGTTTTCCTCTGCTCCCATTTCCAACTCCTTCATTAAAAGCGACATTTAGGAATTTTTTAAATCATATTTTCATATAGTGTACGGGGTGCGTGGAAGTTTTTGGTATCGTAAGGGAAGGGTAATTAATTATAACCTAACTAACTATGAGTATTTCAATGTTTTAGAATTAGTACATAAACCCTATTGATGACGAGGTTCTTATCGAAACCAGTTGGAAAAAGTGTACAAAGTTTAAAAAGTGTAAAAAGTTGTTTTACTTTATAAAGTTTATAAAATGTGCCATAAAGTATCTGCGAAAAACATTCAAGAAATTGCCTTTTCTTGGCGACAGTTGTGACCATGGATTGCTGCATCCTATGACATATTTCCTCATCCATCTCGAAGTGTTTTGTTCCTCTACATTATTTTAATTTATGATTTGTTTTAGGTGGAGATATCACAACTTCCAACATCACAGTCATCGTGGAAGCCAACAGAAGATCCATTGTCGTCGTATGCCATGGCCTGAACATGCAGTTGACTGAGAACGTCGTATCTACGCACACGATCAACGTGCTCTGTAAGTATTTCGTCATCTTTTTCATCTTCATCTCTAGCCTTCCGTTCTCCATTGCTGAATAGAGATAAAGAGACCTCTTCTGTATCCTTTCATTTCATTTTGTAATGTCATATCTCTGGTTTCAATCCTGCGATTGGTTTGCAGCAATTCCATCTATTTTTCTCTTCTTGTGCGGCTTTTTTGAAATCTGCATATGATGAGCAGCGCACGTCCTAGTCTCAGCACAGGTCCTCCAGGTACTCTTGGCGTGGGCGTCCCCTAGAGTTTGTCCCCTCGGTCATACCCTCCATTATGGCATGCAAGAGACCTTCTTGACGTATTACACGGTCGATCCATCTTGCACGCCTTTCCTGAGCAGGTGCCTTCCTCCTTCGATTCCTTGAAGAACTTCCTCATTCGTGATGTGGTTTTTCCAGGAAATTCCCAAGAGTCTTCTATAGGACCACATCTCAAAAGCCTACAGTCTCCGATTATCCCTTTCGGATAGGCACCATGTCTCGCAGCCGTACATCAAGACACTCCATACGTAGGTCTTTATGAGGAGTATTCTCAGTTTTAGGTCTACATTATTTGACTCTATTATCATATATGAATATTTGCTTGAAATTCTAGGATGTGTGTTCACTGGTAGGTTTTTTGATGGTATTCCTAAATGCTAGTATTTTGAAATTTCCTCTTCTTCTTCTGCTTCTTTCCCTTGGCGTAGATCTTCTAGCCGGTTTTTTTAGAGGGATAAGCATCCTGCTGAGATAATTAAGAATTCCAGAAGTGATCATGTTTTTAACAGTGTCCGTCGATGGTTGCTTCTCGTTGGAAGGGACAAGGTAGAAAGTGAATTAATTAAAAGTCCAGGTGTAATTATTTTATTGTAAAACCTTTCGACTGTAAATTGTTATCGTATCTATTGTATGTAATGTTTAAATCTAATAATTAAAGCAAATATGTACAATGTATCGCTCACTCCTTTCAACAACGTCATAAATAAAAAAAACTTGATTTTTCAGGAGATCGTTTTTAAAGTTTAAGAATAAAATGAAATGTATTAAAAATAAATATAAAGCCACTTATTTAACTTTTTACTGTGCAACACATCTTTTTAGGCAAGACCTGAATGTTTTTTCTCCATTTGAAAAATATTTAGTATATGGAAAGTATTTTAAAAAATTCCGCCTCAGTAGTGTAATGGTCAGCATGCTCGGCTACCGTTCTGGAGGTCCCGGGTTCGATTCCCAGGGGGGGGTCAAATAAATATAAGTGATTTTTTCACTGTAATATTTATTTAATATTACCCTGGACTGATACCTGAAGTGGAGGGCTGATCACCTTTCCTTCGTATGTAAACAATCGAGATAACACTGCGTTTATATGAAGCAGTGCCCTATGCACCATTAGGGTTTTATTCTTATTATTTATTTTAAAAAATAATTAAACAATACCTTTTCTTCAAAATGCAAAAACAACACTTTCTGTCCTGTAGCGGGTAAGTATTAAGTTTAAAATATGCCGCTTTTGCTGGGATATAGTACATTTTATGGGCATTCCGAAAACACGCACAACTGAAAATTGTCGATTTTTGATACATGACGTTATTGAAAGGAGTGAGCTATATATTCTTCATTATAATACCACTCTAAAAACCATCAATACCATTGCACCACCCTGTATAAGGTACGATTAATATTTAAGCGACTTGTATTTCTGACTAGTTTACTATTCGTTCCATCAAAATTTCATCGCATTTCTTGCGAAAAATACAGTTACACATTTTTTTCTGTCACTAACTTGTCAATTTTCCAGGGCTTTCTCATTGACTCGTCAATTTGTTGAAACACATATCTTATTATATATTTAAATATATATTTTCTAAATATTTCCCTTCGACGTTATTGGCAATGCAATAATTTAGACTTCGAGATAAATGGAGACACCTGTAATATTCGATACATCATCCGTAGGGTGAATAATCTAGTGTCTATAAAATAAATAAGAATAATAAAAAATTTGTCCGCCTCCGTAGTGTAATGGTCAGCACGCTCGGCTACCGTTCTGGAGAACCCGGGTTCGATTCCCAGGGGGGGTAAGAATAAATATGAGTGATTTTTTCACTATAATATTTATTCAATATTACCCTGGACTGGTACTTGAAGCGGAGGGCTGATCACCTTTCCTTCATGTGTAAACGATCAAGATAACACTGCGTTTATATGACGCAGTGCCCTATGCACCATTGGGGTGCGGATAAGGGTTTTATTATATTTTATTAATAAAAAATAACAATAATATTGCAAAATGTTCCCTTGTGCGTATAAGGAGTTGGGTGAATGCGAAAGAGGCGAAGAACTTTTGCAGAGACAGAGCGGTTTGACGTTATTTATCTCTGCCTACCCTTACTGGCTAATTCATTGGTTAGCTAATTAGAGAGTGTTAAAAATATATTTATATTTTGTGTATTAAAAGCATTGTTAACTTTGTGGTACGGTAATATTACACGCTCCTTATTATTCATCGTTCACTTTGAGTATTAATAAAGTGGTATTACACAAAGTGAACGGTTAATGATAAGGAGAGTGTTAAAAATATATTTATATTTTGTGTATTAAAAGCATTGTTAACTTTGTGGTACGGTAATATTACACGCTCCTTATCATTCATCGTTCACTTTGAGTATTAATAAAGTGGTATTACACAAAGTGAACGGTTAATGATAAGGAGAGTGTTAAAAATATATTTATTTGAAAATGTTGTCAGAGGGTTAATAATACAATTTTTAAGGTATATTCAAATAACACCTCTTATTTAATATTAAATTAATATCCTAATAAAAGGGGTGTAGCCATTCTCACCCTTACAGTGTTCCTATCCAAATTTCTCCCTTCGTTTCCGTACTTTTTCCGATGTAATTAAATAAAAAATAATATAATATCCCTTTAAGGAGAATTTTCTGGAAAACCTTAGCTGTTGTTTTCTGTAAAAACATCAATAACTTCCATTTTGTTTTCTTTTCTCTCGGAAATTGAACACAGTTATGAAAAAAAAGCGCTGTAAAAACCCTTGTATTTTACGTTTATTTCAAATTCTCGCTTTTATTTTTGCTGACTTACTCTAGACAAGGGGGATCGAATTAAAAAACCGAATAATTTAACGACTTTAAAATAAGTCTTCATTTTATATTTTTGACATTTAAACATAGATGAAGAAGAATATGGAAGTCTGGGTATTTACAGGGCAAAATAAGTCCCTGTAATAGGCTGTTTAAGTGATCACTTTACACACGTGTGACATTCACCAATTCTACCCATGATTGACAACCACACTTCTCAAATTGTTGTAAATAAATTAACTGGTCTAACTGTAAGCTAAAATAATAAAATAAAAAGCTATATATATATTTTCTGGCGTTTTTTATGTATGTGATTACAATCCAGGATTCGGACCTCACATACGAATGATTCTCTTCAATAAAAAGCTTCTTTTCACCTCACCAATAGATGTCTCTAGTGAAGTTCTAGTGATCCAAGAACAATGTTTCAAGATTGGTTCATATACATAGAACTTCCAAGAATTTGAGTACTGTGGTACTGTCAATCATGGGTAGAATTGGTGAATGTTACACGTGTGTAAGTGATCACGTAAACTAGCCTATGACTGTCGTCAGCCCTGTAAATGCCCAGACTTCCATATTCTTCTTCATCTTTGATGAGATGTCAAAAAATAATATGAAAAATAACTCATATAATTCGGGATAATCAAGATTTGCGAACAAGTATTTGGACACACTCAAAATCTTGTAAAATTTTAAACTAACTTAATAACAATTACGTCGCTCCCCGCAGGGGTAGGCAGTTAATTTATTCACAAAATTTGACGGTCGTCATCCCCGTAAATGTCCAGACCTCCATATTCCTCATCTTTGATGAGATGTCAAAAAATAATATAGTTTAAAAGTGTTTGATTTTTTTTTCGTAATATCATTTTCTGACACGGGAATAAACGTTTCCTCCGTCATAAAGATTTATCCGTTACATCAATCCCTTTAAAAGATGGATTCAAAAAAAGTTTCCTTAAAAACCTTGTTCGGCGAACTTCTGGGCTAACAAAAATCAATGGTCTGAAACTAAATGAAGATCACGAAAGTTTCAGCTTAGTCAAATTTTCTCCCGTCACAGAGGAAAATTTCTGCTTAAATATAAACACGGAAAAATTCTAGCAAGTTTCGAATTGATTACATTTTTATGGGATGTCTTATTAATGGAGTTGAAAAGTGAAGCCTCCCTTGCCGTAGCGTACAATTCCAGTCATGGTAAACCTTTTTTTCCTTAAAATGGTTCTAGAAATTCACTGTTAGGGTTGTAAAATATTTACTTTATTTTTTTTTAGATGGGAATTGCATTTATTATTTAATTGTTGGGTAATGTATCCAAAATTAAACGTGGTTTATTTGGTTGAATTCTACATTTATTTATGTTTATTTTAATACGTGACGCGTTTCGTCTTCTTAGGACATTATCAAACACTCGGCGCGGCACACAGAGTGTTTGATAATGTCCTAAGAAGACGAAACGCGTAACGTATTAATGAATTAATATACATAAATAAATGTAGAATTCAACCAAATAAACTGTGTTTAATTTTGTATATATTACTTAATAATTCAATATGGAATTCTACGAACTGTCTGCAGTTACAATTAATTTATTATTTAATTTGGTTTTAATATACAAGGTTTATAGATCACTAGGCGGCATGCGTTGCAATGCCACTAAAAAAACGTGAGTTTATGGCAGCGCCTACGAACGTCTCCAAGTCACTTTGTCACGCGCCATCTCCCAGGTCAGTCCGGCATTCCTAAGTTCCGCTGAGTATAGTCAGCGGTCCTCCAAGGCGCCGGAATCCTCGGGGTTGGAAGAAGAGACATGAGGGGTTGATGCTCTCAGGTGGCATTCTAAGGACATGTCCCAACCATGTCCACCTTCTCCTCTTCAGGACCTTCAGTATGAGGGGCTGTTGAGTTCTTCTCCTCACATCGTCATTCCTGACCAAGTCATACCACTTTACACCCAGTATTCGCCTCAGGCACCTATTTTCAAAACTTGCTAGTTTCTTGCTCTGAGCTTTGGTGAAGTGCCACGACTCACATACGTACAGCAGCACGGCTGTCCAAACTTAAAACACAGTAAGGGACTTTTTTTTGCATATTTGGACTGCGTAAAATCTAGTCAAAAAATGCAAAAATATGTACTACAAAAAAAATTTTCCTTAATGCGTTTTAAGTTTGGACAGCCGAGCACTGTTAGGATGCAGGCTTTAAAGAGGCGACACTTGGTTTTTTGTCGAGTATAGCAGTGACTCCCAGACATTGCGCATTTTATTGAATATGGCTCCTACCATTCCGAGCCGCACGTTCAATTCCTTCTGGATTATTTTTGCATACATGTATATTTATCTTCTTCCTCTTCTTTCTATGGATCCTGAGGATCTGTTTATAGCTTGTAGCTCTTGGGATGTTGACTCCCAGCTGTCGTCTCACCTTTTTGAAGGTCTGCCTGGGGGTCTGCGTCCTTCAGGGTTTCCTTGAAGGGCGATACGTGGAAGTCTGTCATCTGACATTCTGTTTACATGATCATTCCGGTATCGCCTTCGTTGTCGTCCCCACCTCACGATATCCTCCGTCTTACACATGCTCCGGATGTCGGTATTCCTTACTCGGTCTCGCAATGTGTTTCCGGTTATGGATCGGAGAGTCTTCATCTCGGAGGTTCGAAGTCCAGATTTTGTTCTAGAAGTATCTGCTCTTGCCTCAATCTCATAAGTGGCTATTGGTCGAACGCATGTTTTGTATATTTTCATTTTACTTTCTATTATCATGTGTTTGTTCCTCGACACCGAGTTTCTGAGGCATCCGGATATAACTGCAGCCTTATTAATTTGTTTCTGGGTCTCACCGTAGAAGTCACCGTAGCTACTGACGTCAACTCCAAGATACTTGGATTTCATCACCTGTTCAACAGTTCTGTTATTGATATGTGTATTTAAAAAAAAAAAACTAACTAACCATCACGCCGCTTCTCCGCAGGGGTAGGCAGAGAGAATCGAACGCCACACCACTCTGTCTTTGCAAACATTCTTTGCCTCTTCTACATTCATGCATCTCCTCATACATACCCGCCGATTATTACGACTCCTGATCCGGCCGCTTTCGAGTATTTGACATATCTGATTGTGCCAAGTTTTCCTCGGTCGTCCTCTGCTTCTTTTTCCAACTACATTCGCTCCGTAAATTTGTTTAACCGTTCTTTCTTCACTCATACGCTCCACATGTCCAAACCATCTCAACACACCTTTCTTAATTTTATCGATAATGCTTATCTCAGCCTTGCATTCTTTCCTTATTTCATCATTCGAACATCTATCAAACATCGTTTTGCCACACATTCGTCTGAGGGATCGCATTTCGACTGCATTCAGTCATTCACTATGTGTATTTATAATTGATTTAATTGTTTTCTCAATTATTCCAGACCCTCCATCGGCTCCGATTATCACAGGATATGTCCCTGGAAGCATCTTGGCAGCTGGCACTCCCCAAAAAATGATGTGCATCTCTTCCGGTGGAAATCCCCTGGCAACACTGACGTGGTACAAGAACGACAAAAAGGTACACCAAATGTGATCTTTTTTTCCATCCTAAGAACATTCGATTCCATACGAACGTTGGCACTTCGTACTGTAGTATATATTGTATAACTCCTGACCTGATTTTAAATACTTGATCATGCCAAATTTTCCTCGGTCTTTTTCTGCTCATATTTCCGACTACTTTCGCCTCATAAAATTGCTTAACTATGCTTTCTTCATTCGTTCATGTGGCCAAAACCATTTCAACACACCGGTAATAATAATAACTAACTAAACTAACTAACCATCACGCCGCTTCCCCGCAGGGGTAGGCGGAGCGATAGAACGCCACACCAATCTTTCTTTGTAAACAATCTTAGCTTCTTCCACATTCAGTAATTTCCTCAAACATCTTTTTCTTCTCACCCTTATCCGCACCCAATGGCGCATAGGGCACTGCATCGTATTGACGCATAGTGTTATCTTGATCGTTACTTTCATGAAGGCAAGGTGACCACTCCTGCGCTTCAGGGACCAGTCCAGGGTAAAAGTAAATAAATATTATAGTGTAAAATCACTAAACACTGGGAATTTAACCCGGGACCTCCAGCACGGTAGTTAAACACGCTAACCATTACACCCGGAGGCGAACCAAACATACTTGACGATTAGAGATAATCCAGATTTGTGAACAAGTATTTGGACACGCTCAAAATGTTGTAAATAATAAAATTAAATATGAAGATATATAAAAAAAAACCTATGTAATTAATATTTTAAATATTTTTTTCGATTTGGCGCTTACGATATTCTACGGAGAGGGGCTCAAACGACTATCGTAGATGACCCCTTATTGAATCGATATTTTTTGTATAAATTATAATATATTTTGACCTTTAAATAATATTAATTTTCAAATAAAAATATAATTTTTTTCGTAGATCAAAGAGATTGAATAATTAGTAATATCGCATACCTGTACAGGGTGGCGCAAAATAATCACCCTACGGAAAATGTTCTAATTTTGTCAAATGACTACGTACGTCAATCATATTTGACGTTTGTGAACTAGACAGCTGCAGTATACACACAGATTCAGGGTGGCGCAAAATGAATCATCCGATTTTGAATTGTTGGGCAATGTATCCAAAATTAAACAAAGTTATTGGATTGAATTCTACTTTTATTTACATATACATATCGCTCACTCTTTTCAACAACGTCATATATCAAAAATCGACAATTTTCAGTTTTGCATGTTTTCGGAATGCCCAGAAAATGTACTATATCCCAGCAAAAGCGGCATATTTTTAACATGATATTTACCCGCTACAGGGCAGAAAGTGTTGTTTTTTCATTTTGAAGAAAGGGTATTGTTTATTTATTTTTTTAAATATACTAAATATTTTTCAAATGGAGAAATAACCTTCAGGTTTTACCTAAAAAGATCTGTTGCACAATAAAAAGTTCAATAAGTGGCTTGATATTTATTTTTTATACATTTTATTATATTCTTAAACTTTAAAAACGATTTCCAAAAATCAAGTTTTTTTGATTGTTGTTGAAAGGAGCGAGCGAAATATCAAATACGATTGACGTACGACGCCGTTTGCAAAAATTATGACATCTTCCGATAGGGTGATTATTTTTGCGCCACACTGTATGTATAGCAAAATTGAAAATTCAATTAAAGTTCGACTTTTGTTTAACCATTTTTTTCATTGAAAATATTCAAATATTTTTATTAAAAATCGTCTCAAAGAGAAAGTTGTTCTCAAAATGTTAAATTAAAAATATATCTGACTCAGTAATTTAAAACGTATTTATGAAATTCAACAGAAAAATGAATATTAAAAAAAAAATTCTATCAAAAAAGTTTCACAAAGAGAATCGTTTTATTGTATTCAAACACTGGATTTATTTATTTATTTTTTCAAAACATATTACATACATAAGTCATATATTGCTCACTCCTTTCAAGAACGTCATAAATCAAAAAACGTGACTTTTCAGGAGAACGTTTTAAAGCTTAAAAATATAAAACAATTTGTTAAAAATAAATATCAAGCCACTTATTGCACTTTTCACTGGGCAACAGATATTTTTAGGTTAAACCTGAAGGTTTTTTCTCCATTTGAAAAATAACTAGTTTATTTTAAAAAAATAATTAAACAATACCTTTTCTTCAAAATGCAAAAACAACACTTTCTGCCCTGTAGCGGGTATATAGTACATTTTCTGGGCATTACGAAAACACGCATAACTGAAAATTGACAGTTTTTGATTTATGACGTTCTTGAAAGGAGTGAGCGATCTGTATATATAGTATTCCCGATGAGTAATTTCTATTTCTCATTTTGGGACATGGGATTAAGGTTAACAAGACTGGAACACAAATAATAAAGTAACAAAAAAGATTTTTTTTAAATAACCAAAACTTCTCTTCTCCGTCTTAATCCTCATTGCTGAGGGTTGTGACCCTTGCAGAAGCAATGACTCTTCTCCAGTTATCCCTTGACTGCGCTGCACGTAGCGCTCCAACCACTGAGGTGCCTGCTGCAGCCTTAATTTGATCGGTCCATCGTGTGGGGATCTTCCTCTCCCTCTCTTTCCCTCCAGGCTACCGATCACAACTAGTCGTTCCAGGCTATCCTCTTTGCCACGCGCAACGTGTCCAAAGAACTGGAGAATCCGTCGGGTACAGATATTGGCCACCATATTAACCAAAACTTATACATGGCAAAATATAAAAACAATAAACAGGTATAATAAATAGGCATAAGAAGCATATCGTAGTCATACAGGAGAAAGTGACCAAGTGCATTTTTTACAAAAACGTGATCATTGACTATTTGATACCTTACTAGCTTAATATAGCCCTGAAAAAAATCCCAAAGGATTTCAAACTTGGAAGTATAGGGTCCGCCATCTAAAGTTTTTTTTTTCAACTAGTGCTTATTTCGTGAATGGTAACACTTAGCTCATGTCTGATTTGACAGATAATTAGTTTAATCCTTCCGCTGAGCGAATATGGTTGTGTATACGCTTGAACAACGCTGGGAAATATTGCGACATTCGACTTACAGAAGATGCCGATTTTGCCAAAAAAATCATCTTTTCGGATGAAGCTCATTTTGATCTTGGCGGGTATGTAAACAAGCAAAATTGTCGTATTTGGGGCACAGAAAACCCGCACGCATACATTGAAAAGCCGGTACACCCAAAACGAGTCACTGTTTGGTGCGGATTTTGGTCCAGAGGCATAATTGGGCCATTTTTCTTTGAAAATGAGCAAGGAGTGGCCGTTAGTCAATGGCGATCGTTATCGGGCCATGTTGAACGGAATTTGGTCCACAAAAATTGAAGAGGAGGATATTGGCAACATTTGGTTTCAACAGGACGGCGCTACGTGCCACACAGCTGAAGCTACACTCGATGTTTTGCGCCCCATTTTCAAAAAAAAAAAGTTATTTGGCGGACCCTATATAATATAATATAATACAATATATAATATAATATATAATATAATATAATACTTGTTAAAAATGACTAACTGTATTGATGTTTATTTTCTTGCTGAACATTTTACGTTTTATCAGTTGGTCACTTTCTCCTCTACGACTGTGTAAAGTGATCATTTAAACCAGCCTATGACGGTCGTAAGCCCCGTAAATGCCCACACTTCCATATTCTTCTTCATCTATGTTGAGATGACAAATCCAGTATTAAGAGTGAAAACCTCTCTCTAGATTGAATGGTCCATATCTCCTACATTTATCTTATAATTTGAAATAAACCCGGATCGTAAAGCTGGCAGTAATTCCGTCCTATTTCTAGGGCAGACTGCCTTTTTAATTGCCCTTATATGTGTCTACGTAATATTGATAGAAACTGACCCAAAATTTATGACTTTCTGTTATTAACCAGTAAAAATATATAACACTCCGCCTCCGTGGTGTAATGGTCAACGCGTTTAGCTACCGTCCTAGAGGTCCGGGTTCGATTCCCTGGAGGGGGGTGAAAAAAAAAATCAATGATTTTACTTTATAATTTTTATTAAATATAACCTTGGACTGGTACCTGAAGCACAGGAGTGATGTAAGTAACGATCAGGAAAACACTGTGTCTATACGATACAGTGCCCTATGCACCGTTGGGTGCGGATAAGAGTTACAAGAAGAAGAAGACATTGAGTTGAATTAAGAAGATATTTTCTCCGCAGGGGAAAGCACAGAGAATATAACACCACGCCAATCTGTCTTTGTGAACTATCTACTCCTCTTCCACATTCACGCATCTTTTCATACATTCATCATCTTTTCAATTATTTGAGACACTTTATCTTGCCTAGTTTTTCTCCATCTTCCTTTGCTTCTATTACTAACCACATTCTCAAAAATTTGTTTTACCATTCTTTCCGTTTTGCTATTGTCGTCCTCGTTCTGTTTTCCCTCTCACATTATAATATGTTGTCATCTTATTTCAGATTCATTCCACCACAAAGACCACAGATAAGCAGGTTACGTCTGAAGTGTCCGTTCTTACAAATGTCTCGGACAACAATGCCCAGTATCGGTGCGAGGCCCACAACAGCGCGACTGACATTCCACTCTTCGAAAGCGTCACTCTAGCTGTGCACTGTAAGTACACACAAAACAATATTAAGCTTTCCCGTACTAATCATCCAAAAATCACATGTGATGCCGAAAGACCCCAGTTCATATTTGTATGGAAATTGTACTACGCAGCTCGTAACTCACCCCCACTTACAGGGTCACAGATCCCACGCCCTTTCCTGCGCGCCGCCATAGGCTGACTGATAGCGGCCATCCGATAAGCTAGAGGCCGGTAATCAAATCAAATGAAGGCTTAGTAATCTAAATGTCTTGCTCTCTTCTTGTGGTAATACCATATTTACCAGAGTGAAAAAAATAACATAATTGAATTAATTCAATTGAAAAAAAGAAAAATATTTGTGTTTTTATTATTTACACAAATACTATATTTCAATTTCATACTATTTCTGTGAGCCTAAGCGGCTCATTATTAGAAATAGGTATCAAATTGTGGTAGAGTGGGTTCGAACCGAGAAACTCTGACTTAAGAGTCCGCGACACTAACCACGGGACCACAACCCGACACATGTTGCTAGCAAACAAAAACTTAACATCCTGATTTACCATAGTCATACAGGAGAAAGTGACCAAGTGCATTTTTTACACAAATGTGATCATTGACTATTTGATATCTTACTAGCTTATATTGCCCTGAAAAAAATCCCAAAGGATTTTAATCTTGGACGTATAATATATTGACTTGTTAAAAATGACTAACTGCATTGATGTTTATTTTCTTGCCAAGCAAAAGTGACTTAAATGGCCCTCCTGAACATTTTACGTTTTGTTAGTTGGTCACTTTCTCCTGTACGACTACGACATGTATAAGTATGTACATAGTGATGTGCTCTTTATCAAAAACAATATTTTGAAACATTTAATGATTTGAAATTTTAAAAATAAAAAATGGAAAGCGCCTCCCATTTGCCCAGCATAGCACATAATTAACACACTTTATAGTAACGTACATAGAACTACAAGATCCAAAACACAGAAACACATCAAACAAAACCTGACACATACCTCTTTTGGTCAAAAGGACTTTGATTATTATTCAACAAAGTTGTACAACCTGCTTCAATTATACATAAAGTCATTAGATAATGAAACTAAGCATAAAAGAGCTAATCATAAATGGATATTGATAGTGGGTAGTTCTGAAATAGATCGGCGTCATTCGGCCATGTCATATTTGATTGCAGGTCATAAGCAGTTTTCTTTTACAATTTACTTTTAAATAATAAAACCCTAGCAGGTTTCCCCTGGCTAAATGCACATTTCACAGTACTTTTCTTTATTAAATTATTTGACTAATTATTTTTCGTTTTTACTTTTATATATTTTTACAAAACTATTAGTATATAACTACTCACCGAGATTTTTACGTCTAACGGTTTCGAGACGTACCCGTCTCTTCGTCAGGACAATCACTACCACAGCATGCAAACAATATTACCCTCCATTACCATAGCACTATTCACACACTTAAAACTACACAAAATGTTTAACCCATGCGATTTTGGTCGACCCGAAGACCAACATGCACTAGGGGTTGCAGTACAAACATGCATAAACCGGTTAACTGCCGGCAGATACATGTATGGCGGTACCCAGCACGCCGCGAATTTTACGACAAAAATAAAACCTTCTAAACATATTGTTATTAAAAGTGTCTTAACGTTTATTTATAAAACTTGACAATTAAATTAAGAGCGCGCCAGTCGTTCAGTCATTTACCCATAATCATAAAATTAATTGTTCAAGGCGGTTGTCACAAAATTTGTCATAGAAAATATGAAAACTAAATTATATGTCAAAAGTAATTGTTTATGTTAGTTTAATATTAAAAGTATACACACACACATACTATGATTTAAAAAAATAAAAATTAAAAATCATCAGAATCAACACTAAAATCACTGTCATCAGATTCGGCAGTGACGGCAACTCGGGGATTATTGGACAACCCTGAGCGCCATTAGTTGTTCCGACGACAAAGCTCTCTTTAATTTACGTTTAAAGTGGTAAAAACAAATTCTGTTTCAATTCTAAGTGTGCAAAGATATTCTCAATAGATGTCACTATGCGTTCAATATATTTGTACATTTTAAATAATTTATTTTCTTTACTAAAAGCCCGTTTAAAACGGCGCGTCTTAAGACGGAATTTTTGTATGAGCGGCGCTCCGATCACAGAAAATTATGCGTCTTGACACTCTTGGTAGTTAACTGGTCAAGAGCCGAGGTCTAACATGCACATTTGTCGTTTAGTTTTTTCGTTTTACATGAATATTTTTCATTTATTTTCAGTTGCTCCGGAAGCCGTGAGGGTCAGCATTGAGCCCAAGGACTTGAAGCCGGGAATAAAGGCTAAACTCCTGTGTGACGGAGCTTCCAGCAACCCTCCGGCTGTTCTATCCTGGTGGAGAGATGGTATTCCCGTTCAAGGTGTGTATATATCCTTAATATTAAACTGAGAGTATGCCCGTATGGCCATAGTCTCAGACGGTGATACAGTGAAACCTCTATCTATCGTTTCTAAAGGGACCTATTAACCTTTTAACCGCATTCACTTTGTTCCTGAGAGACGCCCGTGCGCGGCCGGTTTTTAAATGATTACTTTTATCATGTATTTAATTAAGAAACGATTTATTTTCCTAAACAAAAACGTTCAATGGGATTCATTGTGCCTTTTTGGTACTCTATAATACACTCGTGTCACATTATTCTTGAAATATATCGTAATATAAACAAATAAGATCGTAAGATAAATAAATCAAAGCACGCATCGTGTGTCACTCTTACCCACTGGCGATGCGTAGCGTTGAGAGTGAGACAGATATAGGGCATGATTATGGCGCGGACTAATTACCGACCGCAAGAAAATTCAGGGATCTGTTCTTTTATTTATCCTTGTGATGTTACAAATTATTAGTCAGATATTTCAACAGATGTCATAAGGCCAAGGATTAGCGTATTATTTTATCCAAAGTTCCACACCATGAAAAAATCCCTCCAAGTTGAACTGAGGTTCGAAACTTGGAGTAAAGTAAAAACACAAACGGTTATGTCAGCCGCGTACAGGGAATGTTTTGTAAAAACACATATGGTTATGCGAGCCGCGTGGATCCGGTTAAAATAAACCATGAATGCGGGAAAACAATGAATGCGGGATTAAGAAGTCAATACACAAGAAGATACAATCGAGTAAAGATACCGTCCTCCAAATCTGCATTACAATGGTTAGGTTAAAATTCTAAGCAGAGTACAAATTTTCGAAGCAAATAAATGTATTTATTTAACAGAACCAAAAAATATATGAAAAACAAAACAATTTTACAAGCTAGAATTCCTAATTACCGTAGAACGGGGCTACTTGAGCTTTGTTGTGTTACTTGAGCCCAGTACAAAAAAAAATTAGATCTGTATTTGGTCTACAATAATGAACGTATCGACATGATTCATTGTTTCCCTGACAGGTGACACTTATACGTTCATTATTGTAGACCAAATACAGATTAATTTAGTTTTTTTGTACTGGTCTCAAGTAACACATCAAAGTTCAAGTAGCCTCGTTCTGCGGTACTTAAAATCATTTAAAGTGGAAATGCAACGTTTTCCGGAGTCCTTATTCCGACTCTAATGTATGGAAGTGAAACGTGGAGTTGGCAAAAGAAGGATGAAATTAGACTGAATGCAGTCAAAATGCGAATGTGCCACAAAACGATGTATGGTAGATGTTCGAATAGTGAAATAAGGAAGGAATGCAAAGCTGAGATTACCATTATCGAAAAAAATTAAGAAAGGTGTGTTGAGATGGTTTGGACATGTAGAACGAATGAGTGAGGAAAGAACAGTAAAGCAGATTTATGAGGCGAATGTGATTGGAAAAAGGAGCAGAGGAAAACCAAAAAAAAACATAGCACGATGAGGTATGCCAAGTACTTGAAAGCGGTCAGGTTAGGAGTCGTGACAATTAGCGGGTATGTATGAGGAGATGCATGAACGTGGAAGAGGCGAAAAATGTTTGCAAAGATAGTGGTGTGGCGTTCTATTCTCTCTGCCTACCCCTGCGGGGAAGCGGCGTGATGGTTAGTTAGTTAGTTAGTATGTAACGTTTTGGTGAGGACCTCCACAAATGTAGAAGCAAAGACACTAATTCATTTTTCTCTTTTTTTGTAGGTTACAGTAATTTTTCAAAACCAGGACTTCACGGTGGCACTGTGTCTTCTATCGAATTGAAACTGAACGTCACAAGAGATATGAATGGTGAGTTGATCAAATTATATCCCCTTTGATTACCAAAATCCGATATATCGGCTTTCTGTTCCCTAGCGAGAAATACCGGATCCGTGGAATCTGATGTGATGATTTTTGAAATTATCATTTACATTTTGAACGCCTAAAAATCAGGAGTGTACTGCTGTATTTAAATTAATTTATTTTTTGACATCTCATCAAAGATGAAGAAGAATATGGAAGTCTGGGCATTTGCGGGGCTGACGACCATCATAGGCTGGTTTTTTTTTTTTTTTTTTTTCTTTATTTAAAATTCTTTTGCATTACATAAATTCAAAAACAAAAAATATTTATAAAAAATAAAAATAAATACAAAAAAAGATCCCACAAAGGCATGGCCTGTGTGTGGGTATACAAAATAAATAGTCATAGTACAGGGTATAAAATCACTAATAAAAGATCACTTTACACACGTGTAACTAATAAAAGATCACTTTACACACGTGTAACATTAACCAATTTTGCACATTATTGACGACCACACTACTCAAATTCTTGGAAGTTCTATATATATGAACCATTTTTGAAAAATTGTTCTTGAATCACTAGAGCTTCATTAGAGACATCTATTGGTGAACCTATGACGGTCGTCAGCCCCATAAATGCCCAGACTTCCATATTCTTCTTCATCTTTGATGAGATGACAAAAAAGAATATGAATGTGACTCCTGTAATTGGAGATAATCCAGATTTTGTGAACAAGTATTTGAACATACTCAAAATGTTGCAAATAAATTAATTTATATTATGTTCTTATCAACTGGCGAAAATTCTACAAAGTCAATCTTAAATCCATTAAGGATAACTTTTTTATATGTTTATTTTGTCTTCTAGGTATGGTTTACACATGTCAAGCCATGAATGAAGCCCTACAACGTAGCGTGTATGATGCCCACACACTCAAAGTTCTATGTAAGTACTAATAAATATTATTATCCACATTAAATCCATAAAAAATTCTAGATTTAAATATATGTATGAACATTCAATTTCAATTCCATTCAATTCAATTTATAATCAACCTACGCATTACAAACTTAAATTTAAATTGTATACATTAACAAAAATAGAAAATAAGCAATAATACTATTGCTAAAGGTGTAGAAGAATCCCGTTTTGGAAAACTCCTTCAGACACATGGAACAGATCAATATCCAATGAGATATTGTTCAACATAGCGGTAGCTCTTCCTACAGGCATAACCATCGGCAGGTTGGTCCTGTGTATAGGAATGTGAAACAATCTATGCCGACGCTGTCTTAGGTAACTATCGGGAACATACAGAACAATGCTCCGGATAATTTAAGGATTATCGATCATACCGCGCAACAATGGATAAAAATGCGTAATCAAATACACATTCCTTCTAGTCTCTAAACTATTGTAACCGAGCATACCCTGGAGAAACTCGGTCGGGTAGAGCCAAGGATAATACTTGACTACGCCCAACGTTCCTCTGCTTGTTCCAAATACATTTGCCCCGTAAATTTGATTATGCGAACGTTTATTAAAATATCTGAAGTACAAACCTTAATACCTCCCTTTGTTCCCTACAGATTTCAATAAGAATGTTATCGATAGTCTTGTGATTTTTCATATTAATTTATTAGACAATAAACCAACATCATGAATAAAATCTTTTGAATATAGCGTCACTTGTACCACCCAATTCAACAATTCCATACTGTAGAATAGATTTATTTATTCTTCTTATCTTGGTGTACGCCTTGTGGCCTGTTTTTAACTCTTACCACTCTGTAGGCCAGACATTCCGGCCCGTATGATTCTAGTAGGGAGCTCCGTGGGCCACAATGTCTGGCCCGGCGCAGGTATAACTTTAATCACTGATTTCTCTATCACTCAAGTATATTCTACCAAAAAATATTTCAGATAAATACAGCTAATCTTAATTAACATGGTCATACGAATTGCCAGACAGAGTGTCCCAAAATTAGGGAACCAAAATATTTATTTTAATGGTAGAAAAACGTCGCATTCTTTTGATCAGAGTAGCTGATCAGTTTTGAGAAAAAATGGTCAGAGTGGAAAAGGTTAAGAGGGATAACCCTCCTGCAATTGATTCATTATTTTTTATTTTTTATTTTATCTTATTCCATCTTCAGACCCTCCATTCTTCGAGTCGGTGACTCCTGAAGTGGCTACCGGCATCGAAAATGAATCTCTGATGATCATGGTGAAGGCTGATGGAAATCCGACAAGCCTCGCTTACACCTGGACCAAAGATGGACTCCCGATAACACAAGCTTCCTACAGCCATTCAGGTATATTTCTAACTTATTCGATTCAATAATTGGCACATTTAAAAGTAAAGAAAGTGTTGCGGTATTCATCCGTGAATAATTTGTTAAATTTTTCGTATTACCCAATGTCAATGTGGAACAAAGTGAATGGTGCACTGAAATCAGTTATAGCAAATAAAAACCTATCAGCGGAAGCTAAACTGGCAGTGCACAACGGAGTCCTGGTTCCAACTCTGGTATGGAAGTGAAACATGGAGTTGGCAAAAGAAGGATAAAAGTATGAATGCAGTCGAAATGCGATCTCTCAGAAGAATGTGCGACAAAACGATGTATGATAGATGTGCGAATAGTGAAATAAGGAAGGAATGCAAAGCTGAGATAAGCATTGTCGATAAAATTAAGAAAGGTGTGTTGAGATGGTTTGGACATGTAGAACGAATGAGTGAGGAAAGAACGGTAAAACAAATTTATGAGGCGAATGTTAGTGGGAAAAGAAGTAGAGGGAGACCGAGAAAAACATGGCACGATCAGGTATGCCAAATACTTGAAAGTGGTCAGGTTAGGAGTCGTAACAATCGGCGCGTATGTATGAGGAGATGCATGAATGTGGAAGAGGCGAAGAATGTTTGCAAAGACAGAGTGGTGTGGCGCTCTATTCTCTCTGCCTACCCCTGCAGAGAAGCGGCGTGATGGTTAGTTAGTTAGTTTATCCAATCTTTCTATCCTACTTAGGCTCCAACTTCATTAGTTTTTACAGCCTTTTCATTTATATACAACACTTTTGAGTGTGTCCAAATACTTGTCCACAAATCTGGATTATCTCCAATTATAGGAGTTATTTTTCATATTATTATTTGACCTCTCAACATGGATGAATAAGAATATGAAAGTCTGGGCATTTACGGGGCTTACGACCTTCATAGGTTGGTTTAATCGATCACTTTACACACGTGTAACATTCACCAATTCTACCCATGATTGACAACCACACTACTCAAATTGTTAGAACTTCTAAATATATATATATATATATATATGGTTCAATTTCGAAACATATTGCTTGAATGACTAGAGACATCTATATATTTTTTTTCATCTCACCAATAGATGTCTCTAGTGAAATTCTAGTGATTCTTGTACAATGTTTCAAAATTGGACATATTTTGTATACAGAACATTCAAGATATGAGTAGTGTGGTTGTCAGTCATGGGTAGAATTGGTGAATGTTACATGTGTGTAAATTGATCACTTAAACCAGCCTATGACGGCGATGATTGACGTCAGGGGATCTGAATGACGTACACGGAAGAAGAAGAAGATAATTTTTATTTATTTTATTATTTTAAATGAAATAACCTGCTAAGCCTGTATTAGAGGCTTGTCGGCAGGTAGGATAGTAAGGATAGGGAAGGTAGATGTGAAAAATACATCACAAACACCCAGACCAATTGGAAATAAATCATTCTTAAATTTATTAGGCACTTGGCGGGAATCGAACCCGCGACGCCAGTTTCGCAGTCTAGCATATACACAACTATGCCACGGCGCGTCTTTTCATATCCATATCTTTCTAATTGCTTTTCTTGTCATATCGCACTCGTACAGGAGAAAGTGACCAACTACCAAAACGTAAAATGTTCTTCCAACCCTTATTCGCGCCCCAATGGTGCATAAGGCACTGCATCATATAAACGCAGTGTTATATTGATCGTAAACACATGAAGGAGAGGTGATCAGCCCTCCACTTCAGGTACCAGTCCAGGGTAACATTGGTCGCTTATATTTATTTGACCCTCCCCCTGGGAATCGAATCCGGGACCTCCACTATGGAGGACCATTACACTATGGAGGCGGACGTTCACGAGGGCCATTTAAGTCACTTTTGCTTGGCAAGAAATAATTGGTCATCATCAAGTTTAGAATCCTTTGGGATATTTTTCAGGGCAATATTAAGCTAGTAAGATATCAAATAGTCAATGATCACGTTTTTGTAAAAAATGCACTTGGTCACATTCTCCTGTATGACTACGATAAATATAATATATTTATTTTTTAATTAGGTGACAGGATTGTCTCTGATGGTGCCGCCCTCAACATATCTCGTCTGTCGAGGCTGGACGCGGGGATATATACTTGCGAGGCCGTCAACTCCCAGGGATCAGCAATGATCAATATCACAGTGGACGTCCAGTGTAAGTAGCACCTTATTTTATTGATTTTTTGGCAATTCTTTTATTGGATGGCACAAAGACGTCGTTCGGGCAGTGGTGTGCTTTCCGTGTTGGCACACTTGCAGTACCTACCCTATTGTATTAGCTAAAAGTATATAGCGCGAAGAAAATGTGTGATAAATTAAATAACTGAACATTTCCTGACCTGTCCATGTCGCTAACCATAACGCTGCATCATAGATGGAGAAAACATAGTGCCACGCCACTCTGTCTTTGCAAACGTTCTTTGCCTCTTCCACATTCATGCATCTCCTCACACATACCCACGATTATTCCGACTTTTGACCTGACCACTTTTAAATATTTGAAATACTTTTTGCCAAAACATTTCGCTCACTCCTTTCAACAACGTCATATATCAAAAATTGTCAATTTTCAGTTGTGCATATTTTCGGAATGCCCAGAATATGAACTTTATCCCAGCAAAAGCGATATATGTTTAACTTTATATTTACCCGCTTCAGGGCAGAAAGTGTTGTTTTTGCATTTCGAAGAAAAGGTATTGTTTAATTATTTTTTTTAAATATACTAAATATTTCTCAAATGGAGAAAAAAACCTTCAGGTTTTACCTAAAAAAATCTGTTGCACAGTAAAAAGTTCAATAAGTGGCTTGATATTTATTTTTAATACATTTTATTATATTCTTAAACTTTAAAAACAATATCCTGAAAAATCAAGTTTTTTATATATGACGTTGTTGAAAGGAGTGGGCGATTTATCAAATGAATACAATTTTGCGGCTATTTGGATAATGAATATCTCGATAAAGGGAAGAGATAGAGAAAAATCTGTGATTGTATATGACAGAGACAATTTGTCGGCAGTTCTCGTCAGAACAGAGAAAAGGCGATTCAGTTGGCTTGGCCATGTACTCCACATGCCTCCCGAGAGCCGCTATCAAGCTTGCCTCTTTTACAAGGCATCAGGTTCACACCGCCCAGAATGACCATTGCTGACAATTCGCCGGCAGTTCTCGTCAGAACTTCGGGACGCGGATCTGACTTGGGAGGATGCAAGGGAGCTGGCGGCCTATAGATAGTTTGTGGACTAAATATGCTCCACCTAGGGAGCGGATATGGTTTAATAATAATATTTCAATGCACCATTTACTCTGTTTCTGAAATTATCATGTTTTTTTTTGTTTGATTCAGATCCTGCTGCTATAAAATCAGTCTCGAAGGATATTCTGGTCAGTCCAAACGATGAAGGGAAAATTTCCTGTACTGTTACTGGTGAGTACCTACACAGTTTACGTATGCCCACGCTGCTTCATACTGTTTTTGGGCGATTCCATTCGTAGTTGGAGTTGCTACACAATGCACAGTAAAAATAACATTTATGAGTTTTTAAATCATATTTTCACACGGTGTACGGAGTGTGTGGAAGTTTTTGGTAAGGGAATGTAATTAACTATGAGTATTTCAATGTTTTAGAATTTGATAAACCCTGATGATGACAAGGTTCTTGTCGAAACTGGTAGGTTAAAGTGTACTAATAATAAAAAAGTGATTTAATTCTATAATAACATTTTGAGTGTGTCCAAATACTTGTTCACAAAATCTGGATTATCTCCAATTACAGGAGTTATTTTCATATTATTTTTTGACATCTCATCAAAGATGAAGAAGAATATGGAAGTCTGGGCATTTACGGGGCTTACGACCGTCATAGGCTGGTTAAAGTGATCACTTTACACACGTGTAACATTCACCAATTCTACCCATTATTGACAACCACACTACTCAAATTCTTGGAAGTTCTATATATATGAACCAATTTAGAAACCTTGTTCATGAATCACTAGAACTTCACTAGAGACATCTATTGGTGAGATGTCCGAATCCTGGATTATAATCACACACATGAGAAACGCCAGAAAATACAATTCTCATTTTTATTATTAAGCTTATAATTTGACCAGATAATTTATTTACAACATTTTGAGTGTGTCCAAAATAATAATGTGTATAATCCAGGATTCGGATCTCACATACTAATATAAGAGTTTCTGCTTAGTAAAAAGCTTCTTTACATCTCACCAATAGATGTCTCTAGTGAAGTTCTAGTGATTCAAGAACAAGGTTTCTAAATTGGTTCATATATATAGAACTTCCAAGAATTTGAGTAGTGTGGTTGTCAATAATGGGTAGAATTGGTGAATGTTACACGTGTGTAAAGTGATTACTTAAACCAGCCTACGACGGTCGTAAGCCCCGTAAATGCCCAGACTTCCATATTCTTCTTCATCTTTGATGAGATGTCAAAAAATAATTCTATAATGTTTATAAAATGTGCCACAATGTGTCTGCGAAAAACATTCAAGAAATGAAACCTACACAGTTATTTCAACTCTTCTATCATTTATTTATTATTAAAAAATACATCTTTTAATACAATTTCTACTTTTTTTTAACCCTTGTCGCACCCGATGGTGCATAGGGCACTGCACAATGTACACGCAGTATTTTATTGATCGTCAACACATGAAGGAAAGGTGATCAGCCCTCCGCTTCAGGTACCAGTCCAGGGTAACATTGAGTAGAATAAAATAACAACTATGTAATTTTTTCCACATTCGTTTTATTTGACCAGCAATCGGGTTTCGTCGCAACCGACATCATCAGACTGGTGTGAGGCTAGACCAAAAGGCTAGACAAAAAGCCATGATTTAATATTGCATATTCATAGAGTAAATAAAATCACTTATATTTTCATTAAATGATTCGGCAGTCACTTTGTGGTAAAATCTATCCATTTTTAATCAATGTTTTACCTAGTAAATACCACTATTTCTTCAAATCTACTGCGATATGTGATTTGATGCATTCCGCATCATTTTCGGTGTTTGAAAATGATGCGGAATGCATCGAAACACGTGTCACAGTAGATTTTAAGAAAAAGTGGTATTTACTAAGTAAAATATCACTTATATTTATTTGAGCCCCCCCTGGGAATTGAACACGGGACCTCCGAAACGGTAGCCGAGCGTTTTGAGTATACACTACACTACGGAGGACTTTACACTACGGAGGACTTTACACTACGGAGGACTTTACACTACGGAGAACTTTACACTACGGAGGACTTTACACTACAGAGGCAGGAAAATGTTTATGTGTATAAATTATTTGTTTCTTTTCTTAGGAAACCCGATTCTCGAAGAACACGTTACTTGGAGCCGAAAGGGCTACGAGAACTTTGACGAGAAGACCTTCCTGTCCTTTGACAAGAACACCAGCACCAGCTACCTCCACATTCGCAACGCCGCCCGCGAAGACGCAGGGCCCTTCGTCTGCTCCGTGGACAACGGCCTCCGCAACAACAAAACGCAGCAAGACGTCTGGTTCCTGGTCAAGTTTAAACCAGAGATGGACACCAGTCCGGGCCTGCTGAAGGCCGCCGCCAATATGGGAGACGCGGCCGAACTGGTTTGCAGGTAATGTCCTTAACGCATATTATTTTTTGACATCTCATCAAAGATGAAGAAGAATATGGAAGTCTGGGCATTTACGGGGCTTACGACCGTCATAGGCTGGTTTAAGTGATCACTTTACACACGTGTAACATTCACCAATTCTACCCATTATTGACAACCACACTACTAAATTCTTCCAGATTTTGTGAACAAGTATTTGGACACACTCAAAATGTTGTCCTTAACGCATTGTTATCGGGCAATTTTTTTCATCAAACCCTAATTATACCCTGCTAGTCTGCTGCCCGACTCTCAGTATACTTCCGGCAGCCACCGCCGAAAGTAAACCATTTATTTATTGGAGGGGCGGCACTGCCTTAACAAATTATTGAAACGGTCCTCTTCAGGACAATATTTATTTACATATCGTAGTCATACAGGAGAAAGTGACCAAGTGCATTTGTTTAGAAAAACGTGATTATGAATTATTTGATATCTCACTAGCTTAACATAACTAACTAACTAACTAACCATCACGCCGCTTCCCCGCAGGGGTAGGCAGAGAGAATAGAGTGCCACACCACTCTGTCCTTGCAAACATTCATCGCCTCTTCCACGTTCATGCATCTCCTCATACATACCCGCCGATTGTTACGACTCCTAACCTGACCACTTTCAAGTATTTGGCATACCTGATCGTGCCATGTTTTTCTCGGTCTTCCTCTGCTTCTTTTCCCACTAACATTCGCCTCATAAATTTATTTTACCATTCTTTCCTCACTCATTCGTTCTACATGTCCAAACCATCTCAATACACCTTTCTTAATTTTATCGATAATGCTTATCTCAGCTTTGCATTCCTTCCTTATTTCACTATTCGCACATCTATCATACATCGTTTTGTCACACATTCTTGTGATAGATCGCATTTTGACTGACTTCTTTTGCCAACTCCATGTTTCACTTCCATACATTAGAGTTGGAACCAGGACTCCGTTGTGCACTGCCAGTTTAGCTTCCGCTGATAGGTTTTTATTTGCTATAACTGATTTCAGTGCACCATTCACTTTGTTCCCAGCATTCATATTGCCTTAATATTGCCCTGAAAAAAACCCAAAGCGATTTAAAACTTGGAAGTATAATATATTGACTAGTTAAAAATGACTAACTGCATTTATGTTTATTTTCTTGCCAAGCAAAAGTGATTTGAATGGCCCTCCTGAACGTTTTACGTTTTGTCAGTTGGTCACTTTCTCCTGTACAACTACGATATATTTATGACGCAAATGATATAGGAGGTCCTTTTCAGGACTATGGTACATATACAATGATTAAAGAAAACACTTCGTTTTTTACCACTTGAGTTTTATTGACTACATGTTTCAGAAGTTAAACTTCCATCATTCAGGTCTGTATAATATCTGTTATTATACAGACCTGAATGATGGAAGTTTAACTTCTGAAACATGTAGTCTATAATAAAACTCAAGTGGTAAAAAACGAAGTGTTTTCTTTAATCATTGTAACATGTCTTACCACAAAGTTAATGCCGAAACAATAAATAAAATATGGTACATATGTATAATGATGACGTCGCTAACATTACATTTGTGTATCTCTTCAGATGTCAAGCTGCCCCGGAGCCTACTTGGAGCTGGTCCAGATCCGGAGCCAGCATACCCTGGAACGTGACGGGCGGCCGATACCAGGGCACCAGCAAGCGCCTCGGGCCCATGCTGTACGAGGCCAGGCTGCAGATAGCCGCCCTATCCTCAGCAGACTATGGTCGCTACGAATGCGCTGCCCGGAACGCAAGAGGATTCACCTCGCACACTGTGACTGTAGACGCCATTAGCGCTCCAGGTAATTTTTATTTTTTATTCATTTTAAATTCTTTTGCATTATACGAAACACGACATAAATTCAAATACTAAAAAATATTAACCGGATCCACGCGGCTCGCATAAGCGTATGTGTTTTCACTTTGCTCCAAGTTTCGAACCTCAGTTCAACGTGGAGGGATTTTTTCATGGTGTGGAACTTTGGATAAAATAATACGTCAATCCTCGGCCTTATGATATCTGTTGAAATATCTGACTAATAATTTGTAACATCACAAGGATAAATAAAACAACAGATCCCTGATTTTTCTTGTGGTCGGTAATTAGTCCGCGCCATAATCATGCCCTATATCTGTCTCACTCTCGACGCTACGCATCGCCAGTGGGTAAGAGTGACACACGATGCGTGCTTTGATTTATTTATGTTACGATCTAATTTGTTTATATTACGATAAATTTCAAGAATAATGTGACACACGTGTATTATAGAGTACCAAAAAGGCACAATGAATCCCATTGAACGTTTTTGTTTAGGAAAATAAATCGTTTCATAACTAAATATATGATAAAAGTAATCATTTAAAAAAAAAATATAAATACAAAAAGATATCCCACAAAGGCATGGCCTGTACAATATAATTTAGCTCATAGTAAAGGGTATAAGGGTATAGGTATCATAAGTAGAACTAGAATAATAGTGTTAATATTTTTTCATTCATTCATTCAAACCCTTATCCGCATCCCAATGGTGCATAGGGCACTGCATCATATAAACGCAGTGTTATCTCGATCGTTGACACATGAAGGAAAGGTGATCAGCCCTCCGCTTCCGGCACCAGTCCAAGGTAATATTGAATAAATATAAGAGCGAAAATCACTTATATTTATTTGACCACCCCTGGGAATCGAACCCGGGACCTCCAGTACGGTAGCATTTTTTAAAAAAAAATAAAATTAAAAACTTAAAAACATAACAAAGATAAAAAAGTAAAAATTAAGCAAGCATGTACTACAAGAAAAAGGAGTTCAAAACTGTCTCTTCAAAAAAATAATCCAAGCAAAATTTAAAATCTACACAAACTTAGGTAATTAATTGATTACAACGCCTCTTCATACTGTAATGATGGGAACGATTTGTTCATTTTCAGATCAAGTGCAGACATTGTCAGTAGCAAATGTGACTCACGATTCGGTGACGCTTACCTGGGTTCCCGGATTCGATGGAGGACTCCCGGCTACCTACAGGATACGCTACAGGTAAAAAAATTATTACAGATATTATCAGTTAAATACATAAGTCGAAGGAGAAAAGTGGGAACACCAGACTGAGGGGTGAAGGGCTAGCGAGAAAGGATGCAGAGCAGCTTCTCCAGGTAGCAAGCTGGATGTTGGCCACTGAGTAAAGGCGGAGTTAAAGACTAAGGCTCCATATGGAGCCGTAGTGTTATCGGTAAGAGAGAGTCCATCAATCCCCTAGGGCAGCGGTCGTCACACTTTTCTGGTCAAGGGCCACATGGGACAATGTGAGGTATCACTGAGGGCCGCACACTTAATAATTATACTATACATACTCCTAGCCAACCCCTATCTAGGCATTTACAGGGCTTATGACCTATCATTGGTTGGTTAAAGTGGCCACTTGATGCTATTCCCTGAAATAAATTTAAAATATTCTTTGTCTCTATCGAGATTTTAATTACTCAAAATATTGTAAAAATAAAGTTAATCACAGTGCTAAAACAGTCAAAGATAATCTGTCTTAACTCAAAACAAATATTAATATCGCGTCATGCCAATTGAAAATGTAATAGCTACCCGCACACTTGCTCTTCTTATTCCCAAATTCCCGTCCCGCGTAAGTACTTTTATTTAGTTTACTTTGCACGCAAAATCGGGTTTTGGTAGTCATTATTCATTATTGTCTACTAAAATTGTTTGCTATATCGCGGGCCGCACAAATATCTGCCGCATGCGGCCCGCGTGCCGCAGTTTGACGACTAAGGCCCTAGGGTAATTTACTAATCACAAGTAACACAATAACAAACCGAATTCCCATCTGTACAGTGTTTTTTACCGTCTAGTGCTTATGAGCGTCTCTCGCTGTCTACCAACAATATGTTAAAGACGCTTTTAAGTGATTCCCGCAAACAATTTGTTGAAATAGTCATGTTATTACGGATGTGAGCTGAAAAACCCAACAGCCCTTCATACTGGAAGTCCTGAAGAGGAAAAGGTGGACATGGTTGGGACATGTCCTTAGATTGTCACCTGAGAGCATCAAACCCTTCTTGTCTCTTCTTCTAACCCGAGGATTCCGGCGCCCCGGAAGGCCGCTAATGACCATTCACCGACTATACTCAGCGGAACTTGGAGATGCCGGACTGACCTGGAAGAAAGCCAAAGAGATGGCTCAACCTAGGGTGTGAACATGGAAAAAGAAGAGAAGTTATTACATGGTAATAGAGGTCTCAACTGGCTCTACATGATTAACTGACTGTTATCTCTTTCACAGGACAATCTACGAAGAAATCTACAAGTATGAGGACGTGGCCCCGGTGCCCAAGACATCGTCAGACAGCAA
The DNA here is from genome assembly GCF_059751285.1 of Brachycentrus maculatus. Classification (NCBI taxonomy): domain Eukaryota; kingdom Metazoa; phylum Arthropoda; class Insecta; order Trichoptera; family Brachycentridae; genus Brachycentrus; species Brachycentrus maculatus. The sequence continues at coordinate 177,798 of NW_028281589.1, read as the reverse complement.
CTCGGAACGGGAGAACAAGTGGACGATCCGGGGGCTTCAGCTAGCCACGGATTACCTCTTCTCCATCATGGCCCTCAACCGGCTAGGCCAGTCCAAATATCGGCCAGACGACGTGAAAGCGACCACTTCGAGTGAGTTCCTACCACCATAATAATCTGATTTTTCTCTAACTATTATTTATTTAACTCTTACCACTCTGTAGGCCAGACATTCTGGCCCGTATAATTCTAGTAGGCAGGGCCACAATGTCTGGCCCGGCGCAGGTATAACTTCAATCATTGATTTCTCTATCACCCAAGTATATTCTACCAAAAAATATTTCAGATAAATACAGTTAATCTTAATTAACATGGTCATACAAATTGCCAGACAGAGTGTCAAATCGGTCCATGGAATGCGTAGCATTCACATTTTGAATGCCTATAATCGATTCATAGGGTTCACGATTCCACTCCGTATAGAAGTGCTGACCAAACATATCACCTAACAACCATTCTTTGGTGTTCAAATTGAGGCTGTCATTACAGTATATATATATCTTATCTCATTAAAAAAAACTGTACAAGCGGCCTCTATTCTATACTTTACTTCCATAAGTATAATGACTTTTGCTTTAGAACTTTGTATAACTAATACTAATAATAATGTGGACGTCCTCACCATTCATATCTCTTGTGATGTTCAGTTTCAATTCGATAGAAGACAAAGTCCCACCGTAAAGTCCTGTCTTTGAAAAATTTCTATAACCTACAAGAAAAAAAGTGTCTTTGCTTCTCTTTTGTTAAGGTCTTCACAAAAACTTTACATTTCCGTTATAAATGATTTCAAGTAATCAAGAATTCCAGCTTGTAAAATTGTTACGTTTTGGTGCGATTTAATGGTTTCATATTGGTTTAACACAGGAGTGGTTACATTTAGACGCAACATTAGTTAAAATTTCGATAAAATGCAGTAAAAAGAAGAGATTTGCATTTTTTTACTGTGGAATATAGGAAATGTAACTTTTTAATGAGGACTAACACAAATCGCTCACTCCTTTCAAGAACGTCATAAATCAAAAATCGTCAATTTTCAGTTGTGCGTGTTTTCGGAATGCCCAGAAAATGTACTATATTCCAGCAGAAACGGCATATTTTTAATTTAATATTTACCCGCTAGAGGGCAGAAATAGTTTTTTTTGCATTTTGAAGAAAATGTATTGTTTATTTATTTTTTTAAATAAACTAAATGTTTTTCAAATGGAGAAAAAACCATCAGGTTTTACTTAAAAAGATCTGTTGCACAGTAAAAAGTTCAATAAGAGGCTTGATATTTATTTTGAATGAATTGTATTATATTTTTAAACTTTAAAAACGTTCTCCTGAAAAATCAAGTTTTTTTATTTATGACGTTCTTGAAAGGAGTGAGCGAAATGTGTTACAAAATTCAATAGAATACAGTAGACGGAACAGATTTGCATTTAAAGGATTTGTTTTGTGCAATATTTGAAATGTAACTTTTTGTTGAGGACCTCCAGAATTAATCTACCATTTTGTTAACATACATTCTTCTTCCTTTTCATGCTTCCTCAAATTGGACGATGGTTTGCTAACTGTATCAATATTTTATACATCCCGACATTCTATAAACTCCTAACCTCACTTTGTAAAACTAACCTAACCTTACTGTGTAAACTAACCTAACCTAACCTTACTGTGTAAACTAACCTAACCTAACCTCAAACGAAACATCAGAAGTGCCCCCGTCTTTCCATTCGCCGAGCTCAGATAACGAGCTGGGATCCTACTCCTTCGGGACGTATCCCGGGATGTTGATCATCACCGGGACAATCGTTGGGACGGCGTTGATTTTGTTGAACGTCCTAATTATCGGATTCTGCTTACACAGGAGGGCCAACAAGCGGATTCGAGGTGTCATAGGTAATAAGAACGGTACGACCTGCCAAGTTGTATTACCTTTATTTAAAACATGGGAAATTTTGTCCGCCTCTGTGGTGTAATGGTCAGCGTGTTTAGCTACCGTGCTGGAGGTCCCGGGATCGATTCCCAGGGGGGGTGAAAATGAATTTTAGTGATTTTACACTGTAATATTTATTCAATACTACCCTGGACTGGTACCTGAAGCGGAGGGCTGATCACCTTTCCTTCATGTGTAAACGATCAAGATAACACTGCGTTTATATGAACCAGTGCCCTATGCACCACTGGGGTGCGGATAAGGGTTTTATTATTATTAATATTTATTTTGTATTACTCTGGACTGGTTCCTGAAGCGCAAGAGTGATCGCCTTGCCTTCGTGTAAGTAATGATCAAGATAACGCTGCGTCAATTCGATGCAGTGCCCTATGCACCATTGGGTGCGGAGAAGGGTTATAAAAACATTAGTTTTCAAACACCCTGTAGACCCCTACAGATGAGAGTAAGAAAAACAAGAACTCAGTACAAAAAACTTTAATCTTGTTAGCCAAAGACCTAAATATGTACATTACGATACAAAAATTTTCTTGAGACAAATCTGTTTGCAATTCTCTTCTTCGAACCCTTATCCGCACCCCAATGGTGCATAGGGCACTGCTTCATATAAATGCAGTGTCATCTTGATCGTAAACACATGAAGGTGATTAGCCCTCTGCTTCAGGTACCAGTCCGGGGTGATATTGAATAAATATTAGCACGAACAAATGACTTATGTTCATTCGGCCACCCCCTGGGAATTGAACCCGGGACCTCCAGAACAGTCGCCGAGCATGCTGACCATTATGCTGCGGAGGCGGACAGTTCTTTAACACCTTAATTATAATTTTAGACTTCTATCACATTATGGGTACACTCCGTAAAACTTGATTTTATACTAAATAAAGGAATTTATTCATTGATATCCTTTAAATATAAAGGTGGATACTGACCAGAGCATTTGGTCGTAACGTAACACGTTACCATGCGAGCATTCAGGCAGTCAGTACAGCGAGCCGAGCGCTCCATCCATAGTTTCGGATGCTCGCTGTTGCTCGCCGTGAGCGATGTTACGACGTTACGTTACGACGAAATGCTCCGGTCAGTCTCCACCTTAAGAACACTACTATTCGCAAATACTGTTCTTGTATCTCCTTTGAAAATTTGACTGTCAGGTTTGTATGTCGTTATTTTTGTTAACGTGTTTCCAGTTTCTTTTAGTTAACCGAGAACGTCGGGGTCAACCAATTTGGTCACCTCGTGTGTGTGTGTGCGTTATTAACGAGAAGCCAGAAAAGGATATTTAAAGAATTCTTATAGATCGTTTATTTATATAAGCTTGTACACTACAATTACTATTGATAATTACTATAAATACTTAATCTAAACAATTAATGAGATATAAAAGTAAAAATGTGAAGATAGATACACGTCCGTTAGAACCAAGCGATGCAGGCGAATCTCGGCCTCCTCTCTTTGGTTGGTCGCTTTTGTTGATTTCGTTCGGGAATTTCCGTAGCGAATTCGTATTATTCAGCGGTGCCAACTTGGCAGTGTAGCTAGACACCTACATTCTCGTCAATAAGACGATTTCTCAGTTTGCCTTTAATAAGGTTCACGCTTGAAAAAGATTGTTGGCATGAATACGTACAGTCGAAGAGGCTTCCTGCGGATATTTGTATCTGAGCACACACTTTCCTGACCTATGACCAACCTAACCTTACTTTTCCTTATATTAATTTAACCTAACCTAACTAACCTTTCATTATTTCTTGATATATTATCATTGTTGTATGTTTTTACTTATTTTTTATTGGTGTACATATACTCATACACACTACTTGAACGTGTACTAGTATGCATTATCTGTAGTTCTGGAAACTAGTCATGTTTATATTAACATACTTTAGACGGGAAAGGTATATTTACCTTCTGCGCTGGCTTCATTTCAAAGGCAGAAAATAAGGAATTATTTTATGTTTTTATTAATGAAAAAATAACTCCTAAAATTTGAGATAATCCAGATTTGTGAACAAGTATTTGGACACACTCAAAATGTTATTGACATAAATTTAGCTAAAATTTTAAAGAATTATCGTTAATTTTATGTTTTTTTTTCTTTATTTTCTTCCCGTTAATTACCAACCCTATCCTAAATAACTCTGCCCTCCGGAACTAACATAACAGAAGCACCAGCGATAATCGGAGAGTTGAACGAAATGCCGGATAACCTGCAGGATCAAGGGAATCTCCTTAAAAATGTGATCATCGGGGTGTCAGTTGGCGCTGCAGTGCTCGTAATAATAAATGTAGCAGTGGCCTGCTTTAGGCACAAGAAAAGAGCAAAACGAGGTATACCAAATGATTCATTTCTATGGTGATTGGGTATTTATGAATTATGTAAAGTGTGTAAAAATTTTGTTTTTTCTTGTGACGCTCCACGGGATCATTATGCCAATTTCACATATCGCTCGTTCCTTTCAAGAACGTCATAAATCAAAAATCGACAATTTTCAGTTGTGCGTGTCTTCGGAATGCCCAGAAAATGTACTATATCCCAGCAAAAGAGGCATATGTTTAACTTAATATTTACCCGCTACAGGGCAGAAAATGTTGTTTTTGCATTTTGAAGAAAAGGTACTGTTTAAGTATTTTTTTAAATTTATTAAATATTTTTCAAATGGAAAAAAACCTTCAGGTTTTACCTAAAAAGATCTGTTGCACAGTAAAAAGTTTTAATGCATTGTGTTATATTTTTAAACATTAAAAACATTCTCCTGAAAAATCAAGTTTTTTGATTTATGACGTTCTTGAAAGGAGTGAGCGATATGTCTGCAGACTTTTTTCTTCTGGAACTCAACACTGAAAATTGGCAATCATATTGTCAATTTTGACTATGCTTGCAGAGTTTTTTTCTTGTGGCACTCCACGCTGAAGGCTGGCAATCATCCTGCCAATTTTCACTATGTCTGCAGAGTTTTTTTTTTGTGGCACTCCACATTGAAGGTCGGCAATCGTATTGCCAATTTTTACTGCCTGCAGAATTTTATTTTCTTGTGGCACTCCACGTTGAAATTTTGCAATCATTATGCCAATTTTCACTATGTCTGCAGAATGTTTTTTCTTGTGGCACTCCACGCTGAATCATTTTGCCAATTTTCACTTTGTCTGCAAAGTGTATTTCTTGTGGCGCTCCACGCTGAAGTTTGGCCATTATTATGGCAATTTTTACTGTCTGTTGAGTTTTTTCTTGTGGCTCTCCACATTGAAGGTTGGCAATCATCATGCCAATTTATACTATGTCTGCAGTTATTTTTCAATTTCAATTTCAATTTATTCAACAAAAAAATAATATATACATAACAAACAATATTCAAGGCGTATATATTAAAAGTAAGCAAGAAGACTTAAAGGTGTAGAAGAATCCCGCTTCGGAAAACTCCTTCGGACACATGGAACAGATCAATATCCAATGTGATATCGTTCAACATAGCGGTAGCTCTTCCTACAGGCATAACCATCGGCAGGTTGGTCCTGTGTATAGGAATGTGAAACAATCTATGTCGACGCTGTCTTAGGTAACTATCGGGAACATACAGACCAATGTTCCGGATAATTTCAGGATTATCGATCATACCGCGCAACAATGGATAAAAATGCGTAATCAAATACACATTCCTTCTAGTCTCTAAACTATTGTAGCCAAGCGTACCCTGGAGAAACCGGGTCGGGTAGAGCCAAGGATAATAGCCGTACTCTCTCATGTAGAGATACCTCAGAAACTTTTTTTGGACTTTCTCTACCATAAGAGAGTACTTAAACTCTACACTTAAGTGTAGCAATTGGCAATGTAATACCGACCTTTATGGTGGCATCATTTGCCAATTTTAACTATGGCTGCAGAGTTTTTTTCTTGTGGCACTCCACATTGAAGGCTGGCAATCATATCACCAATTTTTACTGAATTTTCGCTGAAAGCCGTATGTACTAATTAAACGGCCCCATGTAGCATGGTTTTGTGCTAATATTGAGCATGTGTATCTAGATCCACCTCCGTAGTGTAAGTCCACCTCCGTAGTGTAATGGTCAGCACGCTCAGCTACCGTTCTGGAGGTCCCGGGTTCGATTCCCAAGGGGGGTAAAAAAAAATATAAGTGATTTTTTCACTAATATTTATTTAATATTTTTATTTAATATTTTATGTAATATTTATTTACCCTGGACTGGTACCTGAAGCGGAGGGCTGATCACCTTTCCTTCATGTGTAAACGATCAAGATAACACTGCGTTTATATGACGCAGTGCCCTATGCACCATTGGGTGCGGGTAAGGTATCTAGATACACATATCTATTATTAGTACAAGAACCTTTCCTTAAGAGATGAGTGAATTAAATTGTGAATTTTGTTTGACCAGAACAAGCCGGTCAGTCTTCCAAATCGGCCACGATAGAAATGTACGCGCCTTCTTCCTATAACGACACGATGACTGGAGAGACTCTGAGCTCCGTCAGCGAGAAGTCTGAGACTTATTCCAATGAGGACGAAGGAGCTAGCGAGCACGGCGTGGACCAACAAGGCATGATGCAAGGGCATTCGACTCTCATCGGACAGGTATGTCGAAACATTAAACTAACCTGATTTATTTTCATCTCACCAATAGATGTCTCTAGTGAAGTTCTAGTGATTCAAGAACAAGGTTTCTAAATAGGTTCATATGTCGTAGTCGTTCAGGAGAAAGTGACCAAGTACCTAAACGTAAAATGTTCAGGAGGCCCTATTTAAGTCACTTTTGCTTGGCAAGAAAATACACATCAATGCAGTTAGTCATTTTTAACAAATCAATATATTATACTTGCAAGTTTAAAATCCTTTGGGATTTTTTTCAGGGCAATATTAAGCTAGTAAGATATCAAACAGTCAATGATCACGGTTTTGTAAAAAAAATGCACTTGGTCACTTTCTCCTGTATGACTACGATACATACAACTTAAATGATAAATATGAAAATGATACTTTCTGGCGTTTCTCATATCGCTCACTCCTTTCAAGAACGTCATAAATCAAAAAACTTGATTTTTCAGGAGAACGTTTTCCAAGTTTAAAAATATAATGCAATGTATTAAAAATAAATATCAAGCTACTTATTTAACTTTTTACTGTGCAACAGATCTTTTGAGATGAAACCTGAAGGTTTTTTCTCCATTTGAAAAATATTTATTATATTTAGAAAAATAATTAAACAATACCTTTTCTTCAAAATGCAAAAACAACACTTTCTGCCCTGTAGCGGGTAATTATTATGTTTTAAATATGCCGCTTTTGCTGGGATAAAGTACATTTTCTGGGCATTCCGAAAACATGCACAACTGAAAATTGACGAATTTTGATTTATGACGTTCTTGAAAGGAGTGAGCGATGTGTGTGATTACAATCCAGGACTCGGACCTCACATTCTAATATAACAGTTTCTGCTTTAAAAAAAAGCTTCTTTACATCTCACCGATAGATGTCTCTAGTGAAGTTCTAGTATTCAAGAACAAGGTTTCTAAATTGGTTTATATATATAAATTTAGAACTTCCAAGAATTTGAGTAGCGTGGTTGTCAATAATGGGTAGAATTGGTGAATGTTACACGTGTGTAAAGTGATCACTTAAATCAGCCTATGGCGGTCGTCAGCCCCGTAAATGCCCAGGCTTCCATATTCTTCGTCATCTTTGATGAGATGTCAAAAAATAACTGGCCTAACATGCTTAGCATAATTTGTGATATGTAAGCTTCTCTCTATGGGCTCGCTAGTTAGGGGTTGGAATTGAAACACTTTGAATTGAATTTATAGTATTTATTCACATATTCAATATAAATTATAAAAGAAAACACATGTTTTTTATCTTCTTCTTGGTGTAGGCCTTGCGGCCTGTTTTTAAGAGGGATTAGCCTCCTGCGACGTCGATTCCCAGCTATCGACCCATCTCTTTGGTGGTCTGCCCGGCGGTCGTCTACCATGGGGTTGGCCGTACAGTGCGATGTGGGGGAGTCTGGATGGCTCCATTCTCCTCACATGCGCATACCATTGTCTCCTTCGCTGCCTTCCCCACCTGACGGCATCTTTGATCTCGCGTATTTCCCTGATCCTGGCATTTCTTATTATCTCGAAGGCTCTTGCCTGTTATGCTTCTTAGAATCTTCATTTCTGACACTCTAAGCGCGTTTTTTTGTGGCAGCGGTGTCTGCTCTACTTTGTATTCCATACGTCATGATGGGTCGGACACAAGTTTTGTAGATCTTGATTTTGCTGCCGATTCAATTCAATTTTTCAATTCAATTCAATTTATTCAACAAAAAAATAATATACACATAACAAACAATATTCAAGGTGTATATATTAAAAGTAAGCAAGAAGACTTAAAGGTGTAGAAGAATCCCGCTCCTGAAAACTCCTTCGGACACATGGAACAGATCAATATCCAATGTGATATTGTTCAACATAGCGGTAGCTCTTCCTACAGGCATAACCATCGGCAGGTTGGTCCTATGTATAGGAATGTGAAACAATCTATGCCGACGCTGTCTTAGGTAACTATCGGGAACATACAGACCAATGCTCCGGATAATTTCAGGATTATCGATCATACCGCGCAACAATCGATAAAAACGCGTAATCAAATACACATTCCTTCTAGTCTCTAAACTATTGTAGCCAAGCATACCCTGGAGAAACTGGGTCGGGTAGAGCCAAGGATAATAGCCGTACTCTCTCATGTAGAGATACCTCAAAAACTTCTTTCGCACTTTCTCTACCATAAGAGAGTACTTAAGCTCGTGTGGCCCCCAAATCATGGAGCCACTCTCGAGTCTACTTCGCACCAAGGAGTTATAAAGAGTTCTCAGCACGCGGGTATTTTCGAAAACCCTGGCAGTAAGCAGAACAAATCCTACCATTTTCAATGCATTACCGCTGACTGCCTCTATGTGATCGTGAAATGTCATCCCAGGGTTTTTCCATATAGCATTTTCTAGGCATCCTGAGATTCCGGTCTGTTTTGCAAATATGCCTTCTTCAGCTCTTCATACATCGAACAGCCCGTGTCCTCATACAACATATTTGCGGCGTGTTATGAATAAATAAATATAAAAAAACTACTTTCCACGGTTTGTGATGTGTATTTTATATGTTCCAGGGTGTCAGCACGTACCTGACGGACGGAGAAGTGCTGGGATTGGCTCCGCCCCCTCTGGAGTATGCACCCCCGCGCTACCAGGAGGCCCACAACACCCTTCCTCATCCGCGACACGCCCACAACACCCTCAACAGAAACTCAAGTAAGTCTTAGTATACAACACACTGGCTATGGTGAAGTTTGTTAAAGAAATGTGATTTGACGGAGGCCGTCAAACCATGACTTTTTTTGGAGTTACTATGCTAGAAATACTGCGATTACTTCAGCTCAAACCCTTATCTGCACCCGATGGTGCATAGGGCACTGCATCATATAAATGCAGAGTTATCTTGATTGTTAACACATGAAGAAAAGGTGATCATCTCTCTACTTCAGTTATAATAACAGTCAATGTTTAGTTTGTGCAAATAAGAATGCAACATTGTACTGTTTAGATTGTACATATAAGAATGCAACATTGAACTGTTTAATTTGTGCAAATAAGAATGCAACATTGTACTGTTTAGTATGTGCGCATATAAGAATGGAACATTGTATTGTTTGGTTTGTGCATATAAGAATGGAACATTGTATTGTTTGGTTTGTGCATATAAGAATGGAACATTGTATTGTTAGAGTGAAAGTTGCATCCAACAACGAAACATTGTATTGTTTAGTTTGTGCATATAAGAATGGAACATTTTATTGTTTAGTTTGTGCATATAAGAATGGAACATTCTATTGTTACAGTGAAAGTCGCATCCAACAACGAAACATTGTATTGTTTAGTTTGTGCATATAAGAATGGAACTTTTATTGTTTTTTGGTTGCTTATAAGAATGGAACATTCTATTGTTACAGTGAAAGTCGCATCCAACAACGAAACATTGTATTGTTTAGTTTGTGCATATAAGAATGGAACATTCTATTGTTACAGTGAAAGTCGCATCCAACAACGAAACATTGTATTGTTTAGTTTGTGCATATAAGAATGGAACTTTTATTGTTTATTTGGTTGCTTATAAGAATGGAACATTCTATTGTTACAGTGAAAGTCGCATCCAACAACGAAACATTGTATTGTTTAGTTTGTGCATATAAGAATGGAACTTTTATTGTTTATTTGGTTGCTTATAAGAATGGAACATTCTATTGTTACAGTGAAAGTCGCATCCAACAACGAAACATTGTATTGTTTAGTTTGTGCATATAAGAATGGAACATTCTATTGTTACAGTGAAAGTCGCATCCAACAACGAAACATTGTATTGTTTAGTTTGTGCATATAAGAATGGAACATTTTATTGTTTAGTTTGTGCATATAAGAATGGAACATTCTATTGTTACAGTGAAAGTCGCATCCAACAACGAAACATTGATGTTTCACAATGTTGAAACAAAATTACGGTGTTTGAAAATGATGCGGAATGCATCGAAACACGTGTCACAGTAGATTTTAAGAAATAGTGGTATTTACTAAGTAAAACATTAATTAAAAATGAAACATTGCTTTGTTTAGTTTGTGCATATAAGAATGGAACATTCTATTGTTACAGTGAAAGTCGCATCCAACAACGAAACATTGTATTGTTTAGTTTGTGCATATAAGAATGGAACATTCTATTGTTACAGTGAAAGTCGCATCCAACAACGAAACATTGTATTGTTTAGTTTGTGCATATAAGAATGGAACATTCTATTGTTACAGTGAAAGTCGCATCCAACAACGAAACATTGTATTGTTTAGTTTGTGCATATAAGAATGGAACTTTTATTGTTTATTTGGTTGCTTATAAGAATGGAACATTTTATTGTTACAGTGAAAGTTGCAAACAAGAACGAAACATTGTATTGTTTAGTTTGTGCATATAAGAATGGAACATTTTATTGTTACAGTGAAAGTTGCATACAACAACGAAACATTGTATTGTTTAGTTTGTGCATATAAGAATGGAACATTCTATTGTTGTTACAGTGAAAGTTGCATACAACAACGAAACATTGTATTGTTTAGTTTGTGCATATAAGAATGGAACATTCTATTGTTACAGTGAAAGTTGCATACAACAACGAAACATTGTATTGTTTAGTTTGTGCATATAAGAATAGAACATTGTATGTTTAGTTTGTACATATAAGAATGGAACATTGTATTGTTACAGTGAAAGTTGCATACAAGAATGAAACATTGTACTGTTTAGTGTGTGCATATATGAATGGATCATTGTATTGTTACAGTGAAAGTAGCATACAACAATGCGCCCAGCCCGATGCCCCCTCCGGATGGATCCTACTACAACATGTGCTCCGAGAGGTATCTCTCCTACCCACCGGTTCTGCAGCAACACCCTGTGAGTAAAATGCTTCATCTATGGTTGTTTTGAATTGAATTGACCAAGTTTGAGTCAAGTTTTTATTTAATATTATTAAAAAAAAATCTTCTTCTGCTTCGAGTAGTAGGCCTGTTTTTAGAGGGATTAGCCTTCTGCGATGTCAGTTCCCAGCTTTCGATCCATCTCTTTGGTGGTCTGCCTTGGGATTGGCCGTGTAGTGCAATGTGGGGAAGTGTGGATGGTCCCACTCTCCTCACATGCGCGTACCATTATTGTTTGAATTATTAATATCGCTCACTCCTTTCAACAACGTCATATTTCAAAAATCGTCAATTTTCACTTGTGTATGTTTTTGGAATGCCCAGAAAACGCACTACATCCCAGCAAAAGCGGCATATTTTTAACTCAATATTCACCCGCTACAGGGCAGAAAGGGTTGTTTTTGCATTTTGAAGCTATTGTTTATTTACTAAATATTTTTCAAATGGAGAAAAAACATTCAGGTTTTACCTTAAAAGATTTGTTGCACAGTAGCAAGAGTTCAATAAGTGGCTTGATATTTAATAAATTTGATAAAATAACGATCTCTTGAAAAATCAAGTATTTTGATATACGACGTTGTTGAAAGGAGTGAGCGATATATTTAAAATTTGTCCATGGGGAGTGAATGCCATGCCAGAAGGTATCATTACACTTTTGATTGCATGACTCTAATTTACTCATGGCTATTTTTTTTCTCTCTCCAGGGTATGATCAGTCGAGTGCCTACTCCTCCTCAGCAGTATGGCCATCCTCCAATCCCGAGCCTGCCCCCCGTGATGCCGGCCGCTAGCAACCCCAACCTTATGGCTGCGTACCAAGGAGGCTCCCCCCCGCCTAACTACATGATCAACCACCACGATAGGCAAGGTAGGACCTAACGCAACCTAACCGTTTTTTTTTTTTTTTTTTTTTTTGCGTAGGGGGAGAAAATCTTCATAGACACCTGGCAGCCCGTACTGCCAGGTAGTGCCAGATTCTTACTGGCTAAAAACTCCCCCCTCTCGCAGTGGCCTATGCACCCAGCGGATCTCTGATATGAATATACTTCGCTGGGTTGCCGGTCTGTGAGATATTCTCCCTCGCCTCTTTCGACTTGGGCACTATGGTCTGCCCGGCCCGGTCAGTGACAGACGTCCCTAAAGCTGTCTACTACCGACCACCGACCTAATCACACCTACGCAACGGAGGCCACCTAGTGCGCCTCGCCTGTGTCACCGGGCTGCGGGAGTCCGCCTGTGCCCGCATGGGCGCGGCGAGGATGGAGGCGCCTCGCGGACTTCTCCCAGCTGGACCAGGAGGGCGCGTTCTGGAGCATGGAGGGGACTATCTCCATTGGGAGAATTCGAATCCCACCGAGAGACTCTTCCAGCTCCCTACTGAGCGGGTCCCAGGAGGGGCACTCAAATATAGTGTGCTCCGCCGAGTCCTCGCCAGAGTCGCAGTGGTGGCACGCAGCTCATTCCTCCTTGCCTATCCTGTTCAGGTAGGCTCCAAAACAGCCGTGCTCCGTCAGCAGCTGAGTCAGGTGATAGCTGAGGCATCCGTGCGTCCTCCCTACTCACATATACTGAGGTTGCCTATCAGCCTCCGCGTCCACCTTCCCTTCGCCGCCGAGTCCCACCGCTCCTACCAGCGAGTTATCGTGGTAACCCGCGCGGTCGCCTTCTGCTCCTCCCTGTCTGCCTCCACCTGCTTTGTAAGGGTATTTACCACGTCCCCCTTCTCAACGCCCTCATTTAGATCGCGGATGACAGCCGTCAAGGTGAGGACTGCGCGGCGCACGTTTACACCCTCCCCGGCAATCTCCGCGATCGCCTTCTCCAGGCCTTCAATAGCACCCCTTCGGGCTTCCAAGAGAAGATTTTCTGTCCTGGTGCGCCTCACGGTCTTCACCTGTGGTGCATCGGGAGCTGTCATCGCTTTGCCATTCTTCGTCAGATCTCGGCGTAGGAGGTGGCGCCCGTCGCCTTGACGATGAGCGCCTCTCCCCGTCTTGGCCTTGCGCCTTCCCTCGGGCTGGGGCCCTGCCCTTTCTTCTGTCTGTTCTCTGTGTGTTAATCTGTGTTCCGGTTGGAGTGGGCAGGGGGGCATCGCTAGGAGCAGGGGGAGGGGTGTGCGTCCTCTCGCTCTTCCCTTTTTTCTTCTTCTTTCTTAGCTTCTCGGCTTGCTTAATAGCGGGTGCGACCACTCCAGCCACGCTTGACTGGGGGAACGCCGCTGTGGCCGCAGCAGCTCTACCTTGGGGGCTAGAGAGTGCATTGATCTCTTCAACCCTCTCAGGTTCCTCTCAGGGAGATCCCTAGAGAGGCTATCCCCTCTTTTACCGGGATATGGACGTTTCGCTGTCCCTTGGCTTACTCCCTTATCTTAAAACTACCTTGCCCAGATAGCGGGTGAGGATCTTCTTCAGCCTTGTGTATCTTCCTGTAACAGGGGATACGGCTGGGGCCAGGTCGGCCACCCTCTCTGCACTGCGCTTGCAGGCTGACGATGCCCGGGAGCCCGGTACTGGGTGTCCAACACCCGGTACCTTAACTCTAGATGCGTGATTCGACATACATCATGGAGTGTGTCTGTTCTTAGTGGCCGCTGCAGCGGCAACAAGCCCCCCTACCACGACAAGGTGACAGACACAGGGGGGAGCCTAACCTAACCTAACCTGACATAGTTTTGGAATCTATGCTTTCATCTTCAGGTCTAAATATAAATAAACAAATATAGTTTATATTTAGAACTGAAGATGGAAGCATAGCGTCCGAAACTAGTCATTATATTAAAATGAAGATAATTTCATTAATTGATTCTGCAGTCACTTTCTGGTAAAATCTATCCATTTTCAATCAATGTTTTACTTAGTTAATACCACTGTTTCTTAAAATCTACTGTGACACGTGTTTCGATGCATTCCGCATCATTACGGTGTTTCAAAATGATGCGGAATGCATCGAAACACGTGTCACAGTAGATTTTAAGGAACAGTGGTATTTACTAAGTAAACCTTTAATTGAAAAAAAATAATATACCGTAGAACGGGGCTACTTGAACTTTGATGTGTTACTTGAGCTCAGTACAAAAAAAATATTTAAATCTGTATTTGGTCTACAATAATGAATGTATCAACATGATTCATTGTTTCCCTGACAGGTGATACTTATTGTCACGATACATTCATTATTGTAGACCAAATACAGATTTAAATCTCTTTTTTGTACTGGGCTCAAGTAACACATCAAAGTTCAAGTAGCCCCGTTCTACGGTACTGTTTCTTTTGGGGTAAATTGAATAGTGGGTAATTATCTCTTTGTACCTTGACAGTTCCTACTCCGAACTACATTGACCGGCCGTCCGGAGGTACCCTGAGGAGGCAGCGCGGCGACAAGATGGTGGTCCACACCCAGAATCCCGGCATGCCCAACACTGTACCTCCCGATGTCACTGTTCTGCACGGTAACTGCAATCAGGTACACTTGAAAATATTTCTTTTAATTACAATATACATATATTATTATATTATTACTGTCCGCCTCCGTAGTGTAATAGCCAGCACGCTGGGCTACCGTTCTGGAGGTCCCAGGTTCGATTCCCAGGGGGGGTCAAATAAATATAAGTGATTTTTTCCCTCTAATATTTATTAAATATTTATTACCTTGGACTGGTACCGGAAGCGGAAGGCTAATCACCTTTCCTTCGTGTGTTAATGATCAAGATAATAATGTGTTTATATGATGCAGTGCCCTATGCACCATTGGGTTGCGCATAAGGGTTATAAGTAAGTAAGTAATAGAAGGGAGAAAAATTTATGCCTTCAAAATGTGGTGTTGAAGGCGCACGCTCCGAATTCCATGGACAGCTAGACGCACCTATGAGTCCATTCGCCAGGAACTACGCTTGGATGGCTTGACTCTGGCCAATGTCTGTACCCAACGGATTCTCCTGTCCTTTGGACACATTGCGCGTGGCAACGAGGATAGCCTGGAACGACTAGTTGGGATTGGTAGCTTGGAGGGGAAGAGAGGGAGAAGAAGAGCCCCACGCTATGGACGGATCACGTTAAGGCGGCAGGCACCTCGGTGGTTGGAGCGCTACATACAGCGCAGTCAAGGGATAACTGGAGAAGAGTCATTGCTTTCACTCGCTCATTGTCATGCGCGACGTGTCCAAAGAACTGGAGAATCCGTCATGTACAGACATTGGCCAGAGTCAAGCCATCCAAGTGTAGTTCCTGGCGAATGGTGTCGTTGGTGCGTCTAGCCGTTCATGGAATTTGGAGTATGCGCCTTCAACACCACATAACAACTATAATGTATGCACATAATTATCAAATCCCGTCGCCAGCAGTCAGCATGCTTAAAAAAACCCTTACCCGCACCCCAATAGTGCATAGGGCACTGCATCATATAAACGCAGTGTTATTTTGATCATCATGAAGGAAAGATGATCAGCCCTCCACTTCAGATACCAGTGCAGGGTAATATTGAATAAATACTTAAGTGAAAAAATCACCTTTATTTATTTGATCCCCCCCCTGGGAATCAAACCCGGGACCTGCAGAACGTTGGCCGAGTGTGCTGACCACTACACTACGGAGGCGGACAGAGGAAGCTTAAAAAATACCCATCTGAAATGCGCTGAAGTGGTATTATACAAAGTAATTGATGATTTTGTCCACCTCCGTCGTGTAATGGTCAGCTACCGTGCTGGAGGTCCCGGGTTCGATTCCCAGGGGGGGTGAAAATAAATATTAGTGATTTTACACTGTAATATTTATTTAATATTACCCTGGACTGGTTCCTGAAGCGCAAGAGTGATCACCTTGCCTTCATGTAAGTAATGATCAAGATTACACTGCGTCAATTCGATGCAGTGCCCTATGCACCATTGGGTGTGGATAGGGGTTATATAAGTAAGTAAGTAAATGATGAACGATAAGGAGAGTGTTAGTTGTATAACTGTTATCGTCTTGCTTTACAGAACCATCCGCGCTCTCCGCCGCCCTGCATAAACCAGCCGCAGTCCATTCTGAAGGACCCGACGCGCCACCTGCACAAGCAGCACTCCAGCCCTCTCAACAGCAGCCCCGTCAACACGAGCCAGATCCTCACGGTCCAGAACCTGGCCGCGAGCGACTCCCTGCACCAGCCCGCCTACGGCACCATCAAGCGCGAGAACAAGACCGCCAACAAGATGGCCGCCGCGGGCGACGCCATGATGAACAGCTCTGCCAACAGCATGAGGGGGGAGATCGACACCAACGCCGTGTAAACGCGCCGCGATTCCAATGACATTCTTCAAATGTGGAGGTCTCACCAAAACGTTACATTTCCATTATAAATGTTTTTTTTTCAAATGTGGAGGTTTTCCAAAAAAGGTCTCACCAAAACGTCACATTTCGATTATAAATGATTTTAAGTAATTTTTTGTATGAGCCTAAATGAATCCCTAACATTTTTCAAACTCTTATCCACACCCCAATGGTGCATAGGGCACTTCAGTAATCGCGGATTCTAAGCTTGTAAAATTAAGCATTTTGGTGCGATTTAATGATTTCATATTGGTTTAACACAGGATTGGTCACCTTTTGTCGCAACTTCAATTAAGATTTCAATAAAATGCAGTAAATAGAACACATTTGCATTTTTTTAACTGTGCAATATTGGAAATGTAACTTTTCGGTGTGGACCTCCACACATGTGTAAGTTAAGATAAAAGATCTCTCACGTATATGACTATGTGTGTGTGCTTTGATTCAATCAAGTTAGACTTAATTTGAACGATTATAGACAACGATTTTACGACTGCGACGGTTTTGAGCATCGTCGATCGGCGTCCAATATCGCAGACAATACAAACAACAAAATCATTGTAATTTTAAAACCGCAACGAAAAGCTGTGCACACAACATTTTGAGTATGCCAAAATACTTGGTCACAAATCTAGGTTTCTCCCCTTAGGAGCTATTTTCATACAAATAAAAGCGTACAAAGAAAAAAACTACATTTTTAAAAAAATACCTCTTTTAATGTTCAAATGGATAACATTTTAAATGTGCCCAAATACTTGGTCAAATTATAAGCTGCATTGAAATTTAAAATCATGTTTTCGGGCGTTTCCCAGTATGTAAAATAATCCGGTCAGGATTTTGCATACATCCAAATAAAACGGTCTCTGCTGAATAAAAGATTACTCAATCCAATCATAGATGGCTGTTTTGAACTCAAATATGGGACGTCACGAGATTGAACACATATACGTATGGCTTCCAAAATTTAAGTAGTGTGGTTGTCAATCATGGGTAGATTGGTGAATGTTACACTTGTGTAAAGTGATCACACTTAACCAGCCTACGACAGGTCAAAAACTCTGTAAAAAAAAAAAACAGGTCATAGACTCCATTTTCTTCTTCAAAGGAAATTTTCGTGTTACGATAATTGTCTTTATTTTTGACATCTCATCAAAGATGAAGAAGAATATGGAAGTCTGGGCATTTACGGGGTTGACGACCGTCATAGGCTGGTTTAAGTGATCACTTTACACATGTGTAACGTTCACCAATTCTACCCATTATTGACTACCACACTACTCAAATTCTTGGAAGTTCTATATATATGAACCAGTATCGAAACATTGTTCTTGAATCACTAGAACTTCACTAGAGACATCTATTGGTGAGATGAAAAGAAGCTTTTTACTAAGCAGAAACTCTTATATTAGTATGTGAGATCCGAATCTTGGATTATAATCACATACATGAGAAACGCCAGAAAACATCATTTTCATTTTTATTATTTTAGCCTATAATTTGACCAGATAAATTATTTACAACATTTTGAGTGTGTCCAAATACTTGTTCACAAATCAGATTTGTTTGGTTTTAAAATCACTATAAATATTTTATTATAACTTAATTATAATGTTTACCGGTTTCGAAGCTAACCGCTTCTTTATCAAGACTTATTAATCTGTCTTGATAAAGAAGCGGTTAGCTTCGAAACCGGTAAACATTATAATTAAGTTATAATAAAATATTTACAGTGATTTTAAAACAAAGTTACATTTTAATTATAGTATTTTTTTCATGTAAAAAAGTGTTTGCGATATTGGATACCAAATGACGCTACGGTGTAAACGTATTCCAAGTGTTTCAATGTAAGATTCCGTGTTTCCGTTATTAATTGTGATACATGATCAAATCTAATTGATGTGGTGTTTATATTAATACTTCCTTTATTGTAATATATATATACATATATGGTAATATAACTAACTGTAATGGTGTTTGCATGATACTGAACGTACCTAAAGTGATGTGGGTACAAACGTGTTAGGCTGTAAGGTTTTTCGAATTCCTAAGACTTACCGTTTATCGTTAAGAATTGCGTTTTAAATGGGCCGTTTGTGACAAGTTGATTTGACTACGGATGGCTAAGAAATATTTGGTGCTTTATGAAAATTCTTTTTGAAAGACGTTTGATTCTGTCCCTTGAGTATATAGTCTTGTAAAATCTCATTGTAATTTTTTTCCGTAGCTGTAAAAACGTATTTTTAATTGTGTAAAAAAGAGAACATGATTGTGACTGATTTGAAACGTTTATTTCAAGGTCTGATCTTCCGCGGTCTGATTGGCGGCGGACGCTTTCGTTTAGCGATGAATTAGGTGATTTGTTCAATAGATAAGCGTGATTTTATCAGTAAATTACATGATATGTTGAATATATTACATGATTTGAAGAATAAATTACTGTTTTGTCCAATAAATTACATGATTCGTTGAATAAATCACTGTTTTGTCCAATAAATTACATGATTCGTTGAATAAATCACTGTTTTGTCCAATAAATTACATGATTCGATGAATAAATTACTGTTTTGTCCAATAAATTACATGATTCGTTGAATAAATTACTGTTTTGTCCAATAAATTACATGATTTGTTGAATAAATTACTGTTTTGCCCAATTAATTACATGATTTGTTGAATAAATTACTGTTTTGTCCAATAAATTACATGATTCGTTGAATAAATTACTGTTTTGTCCAATAAATTACACAATTCATTGAATAAATTACGATTTTTTAACTAAATTTCTCTAATTGCTCAAAGAATTATGTGATTTGTTCTATAAGGCAAATGCAGGATGCAAAAATATCCTAAATTTCGTAACGTGTTGGACCATTTTTACAATTCAATTAAAAAATAAAATTAAAATGTAACTTAGTTTTAAAATCACTATAAATATTTTATTATAACTTAATTATAATGTCTACCGGTTTCGAAGATAACCGCTTCTTTATCAAGACGGATTAATACTGATAATCTTGATAAAAAAAACGGTTAGCTTCGAAACCGGTAGACATTATAATTAAGTTATAATAAAATATTTATTGTGATTTTAAAACAAAGTTACATTTTAGTTATAAAATGGAGAATCACAAAGTTAGTGCTTCAAATTAAACAACAAATCACGCTATATGAACATTATTTGAAAGTACATTTGTCACAAAAATGGGAGCGTCCGCATATGTACCATTGCCGCGGCTACGAACCTCAGACCTTCACTCCGCATGTATGGTTTATACAAAACAATGTACACACATAACTCATTAAACTTAGATAGTACTTTAAAAAATCTGTATATATTTTAATTATTAACATAGGGTAATTATTTAACATCATTTTAATAATTCCGTTTCGACTTTGTAATGTAAATATTTCATCGTTTTTCATAATTCATATTTCTAAATGTGGTAAATAAATTACATGTATCTTTTTGTAAATTTTAGACTTTCCAAGTAATCGAATGCTGATTGCTTCTCTTTCATACAAAGAATTGAGAAAATTTGAGAGAATTGAGTGGAAAAAAATCTACGCAGAGAAATAAGACAATTTTTGGCTCTACACTTTTGTTCATATGTAATTAAAACGTAACTTTGTTTTAAAATCACTGTAAATATTTTATTATAACTTAATTATAATGTCTACCGGTTTCGAAGCTAACCGCTTCTTTATCAAGAATGATTAATACTAAAACACTATCTACTATAACAATATTCAAAATATTTTGACGGCTAGGCAAAGGAGCTTGGGTAGATCTCAAGTGGCTTTATTTTTTTGTATTGATTGGCAGTCACAGTCAAAAGGGATCAGGGATGTTGAGTGATTGGAAACATATTTCACAATGGATTTTTAGAATAATCTTTTTCTTGATTATTTATGAGTTGTAAATTATTATTAATTGCCTTTTTAATTTCTAATATTTCTAAGTAATCTAATATAAGTCCTCCAGACCATCAAAATATTTTGAATTTTGTTAAGTAGATAGTGTTTTAGTATTAATCCGTCTTGATAAAGAAGTGGTTAGCTTCGAATCCGGTAGACATTATAATTAAGTTATAATAAAACAGTCATAGTGATTTTAAAACAAAGTTGCATTTTAATTATAAAATGGAAAATCACAAAGTTAGTGCTTCAAATGTAAATTATACTTTTGTTCATATTTGAACCTTATTGCTGTTTTATTATATTCAACAGTTTGTTTTTGATACGGCTCAGTGGTTTAATGATTGATTGATGTGTTTCAATCCAACGCGAGTGAGTGGTATTGAGTTCAAATCCATATGTGAATAAAAAGTAAGAATTGACACAATGCCAATAAAATAAATATTGAAAAAATAAATTAACATATGTCCGTGAAACTAAATAAAAAAAAATTTTAAGTTAAATTTTTCAATTTAAAAATTTTAATATTATTGTGAAATTTGTAATCAAACAGCGACAAAGAGAAGAAACATTTATTTTTTATCGTTTTCTTTTTACTAATATGCGAATATTTTTTATCTTCGAAAAATTAATGAATAAATCTCTGTAAATTGATTTACGACCGCCCATTTTTAAATTTAAACATAGCTTTAAAAAGGTAATAATGAAAAAAAATCATACGGTATTTAGTTAGGCAATGTAAATAATATATAGGTAATTATTTCATGTTTAAAACTAATCAATCAAGATACCAAAAGTTTTGTTTTTTTTATATATAAAACGACTAAATATAATAGTTAGGTAATTTTATATTAAAAAAATCTTTGCTTTTTTCCTTGTTATTTGTAAAAATATGTTTTTACGATGTTATTTTAATTTAGTTTAAGAATCGCCCACCACGAACCGTACTCAATCGAATAGAAAAATTGATGTTTTTGGGTGTTGTTACTTCATTTTTAATTTTATTCTCGGAAATCATAATCTGTTGCTTCAAAATACGAACATTTGTTACAGTAGAACCTTCAATGTCCAGATATTTATTATCCGAATTCGTTTAAAACTGAGTTTAAGCCTGGTTTAATTAAATAATAGAATTCTAAAAGACACTGAAATTTCCTTTCAGGACTCCTGATCCGATTTAAAGACCTTTGATCAATTTTTGATCCAATTTTGCAAACAATTTATTTCTCTTATGCAGTATTGCCATAATTAATTCAAAGTACCGTAGAACGGGGCTACTTAAACTTTGATGTGTTACTTGAGCCCAGTACAAAAAAAAATTAAATCTGTATTTGGTCTACAACAATGAACGTATTGTGACAATAAGTGTCACCTATCGGAAACAATGAATCATTTCAATACGTTCATTATTGTAGACCAAATACAGATCTATTTTTTTTTGTACTGGGCTCAAGTAATACATCAAAGTTCAAGTAACAATTTGTTTATATTCTTATTGTGTTTAAAAAGTAAAATAAAAATAATAATTTCAAAATCCATCTGTATTTGTTGACAGTGTTAAAAATTACAAATGACTACCTACTCGGCTGTCCAAATTTAAAACACAGTAAGGGAGATTTTTTTGTAGTACGTTTTTTTTGCATTTTTGGACTAAGTAGACTCTACTTAGTCCATAAATGCAAAAAAAAATGTACTACAAAAAAAATGTCCCTTACTGTGTTTTAAATTTGGACAGCCGTTACTATCTTTGATGTTTAATAGATTCATTTATATAATATTGATAATTGTACCTAGCTGCCAAAAAGTTTTAGAATGTATACCTAAAACTATTAAACAAAAAAACTTTTGCGTGGCGTTACAATCACCGATTATTTGCCTCATTTGTAACCGAATTGACGCGTGTACAATATTAATTTATTTTGATATTCTGATATGCAAAACATTTAACTAACTTTTTAATATATTTTGTAATTTTTGTATTGATTGTATGAGGTTTTTGACTTGACTTGCACCCAGAAGGGCGTCGTCGCGCGGACGAATGTTTAGTTATCTAGAGTTAAGTCAAAATTGCATATTTTCGAGTTAACATGTTTTGCCAGTACACCTACGATATATCCTTATAATGAGATGTCAATAACGGTTTTATGGGTTACTATACAGTGCATTTTTGTCACACAAGCACAGATGCTTAAAAGTACAAACAACATATAGTATAATTGCTCAGAAAAATGCTGTCAACATATTATCAAGTATTTGGCAACTGAAGTGATGACACCCGTTAATTTAGCATAATTTAGTTATTTTAATTCATATTTAAGTATACTTTTAATGCTTTTTTTTTAGTTAGGAAGACAATAACTAATTTTAATCTGTAATCCGTGTACTAGTTTTGTTTTTAACTTAAAATTTTTTATTTAAAATTATACCAAAGTTAATTAATCTACTTTTACTAATTGTGTACTTTTTATGTTATTATTAATTAATTCACCGTTTTCTTTTGTTGCATTTATTTGTAATTTTAACCCTATTTTGTCGAGATATTGTTTTCACGTTTGAACATCATCTTAACACATTGTAGTCGGGCGCTTCGAACAATAGACTCTAGCCTATAGCGGACGTTTTTCGCAATTAGCGCAACAATATATCGTTTTCTTAAAATTGACACAATTTCTAAACCAAATAATATTTTCGATTGAAATTTTCAAAGAAATCAAATATGACATTTGATCATCAAAAATAAATTATAATCATAATTTTTAATTAAGTATTCCGTATTTCACAATTTTAGAAGCATTGTAAACTCTAAAAAATAGTTTTCCCCTCCGAGGTATCATTCCCTATACAATGCTAATATATTCAAATAATAAAATACCAAACAGTAAACAAAACAGTGTAAGAGGTGTGAAAAATAGTCCAATACGTGAAATGACTCAAACTAAACTGGAGATTGAGATCGCATAAAAACTCTAGATTTCTGGCGATGCCTTTACAAGCGACACACTAGCCAATCCGGACAAGGCATCTCAAATAACGTCAGCAGACTATCGCCTAGCACCCAGGTAGCAGATTACCCTTCAACGCGTTTTATTTCACACTGATAATAAACCCGTATATTGCCATTTCCCGCCGATAACCGACAGTCGACAAAAAATGGCATTTGCCGTGTCCCGCAGTTGACCAACAGTCCGCGAAAAACGGCAAATGCAATGTCCCGCCGACAACGTGTTAATTGATATGTTGATACTTTATTATATCACTATGTGAATGCAATACAAAATTATTTTGATTGAAAGAGGATATTACATATATTTTCTCAATTATCACAAATTAATTTGTGATATTCTCCTTAAATATCACAAATTTGTTTGTTTTGGTTTACATTAAAATTGCTGTGTGTTACGAAGGGAAATATGAATCATAGTATTTTTTCTACATTTTGATTTTTAACACTTATTTTCATAAAAATCATTGAATTTTTATTACAATATGTTCTGACATTATATGAATAATTTACAAACCATTTATATGATAAATTATCCATTTTAACCTTGAAAAAGATGACACATCTATTTAAAAAAAAAAAAAATTTTGTTTGTTCAAAATCTTAAATTTCTGAAATTATGGAGAATTTTTTTCCGTTACAGGTTTCTTAACCTTTTTTTTTACCACAATGGCAACGCCATCTGCTGAACATATCAGCAACACGCGCAATACTAAACATTTCTCATGGCGGACAGCGTGCTTCTTGATACACACTTTGAATTTTTTTGTTCCATAATTACTTAAACAAAAAGGTTTTGAAAGCGCTAATGTGTGTTTGAGCGAGATGCAAATATATTTTGTCTTTATCCAAAATCATAGAAAACACTTATTAAAATTGGGATAGCCAAAAAAAACTTGATTAAGCTATCCCAATTTTTTCATGTTAAAAGTTTCAAAGATTTTGTCCCAACACTATAATAGCAATTGTGTTCAGAAGATTGTATAGATAAATGTCATACTGAATACTGTCAGCAACAAAAAACTCATTTTTTGCTACGATTGATGTTATTTTTTGTTGTTTTCCTTACATCTTACCAGTTTTATGTTGATATTTCATTCACAAAGCGATATAATATAACTACGTGATTTACTAAACCAATTTTTATTAAAAACTATCAAAAAATTTAAATTTCTCATATAAAACTTATGGCGCATTGTCCTATTGCTATGTAGCCTATTCTGATTAACTTGTAAAGTATAAAAACCTGACGAAATACGCCTAAAAGGCGATTTCTGTTCTGGGTCTGATCAGACCCACCACCGCTGGGCGCGTTTTGTTTGAGCGCATCGGGCTTTAGGTGTTAAAGATACAAAAAATTCTGATACGTGAAATGAAAATTTTTCCGTGTTATCAAAATTTAATATAATTTTATTTGTATATATCGCATAATTATTATTTTAAAATATTGTCAATGCATATCTATCACCATGCATTCATTTTACATCTTACCTAACCTCAGTTTAGTAAATCAGTCCATTTCAAATTTGGCAGACATACTAAGGACAAAAAACAATACGGATGTCCAAACTCAAAACACAGTATGGGACATTTTTTTACAGTACGTTTTTTTTTGCATTTTTGGACTAAGTAGAATCTACTTACTCCAAAAATGCAAAAAAACGTACTACAAAAAAATATCCATTACTGTGTTTTGAGTTTGGACAGCCGAACAGGATGCTATATTTGTGTCGCCTACTTTCAAAATCCGCCAGATCCATGCAAGTCGATTTTACCAAAAATTCAAAATTCCCCGGGTAACATTTATGTTAAAAGATTTGTATATCTTTACATAAAATAGAGAATTTTCCCATTTTTCGGAAATTTTTATCAGTCTTTAAAAAAAACACGTGACACAAACCGATAATGACGTCATCTTAATTTTTGACCTATCCCCGCTCTCTGATTGGCCGATATGGGTCAGAAGGCAAATTCCATTAATATAGCGAAATTTGAAAAAGAACGCTGTTTTTAAGTATTTTTTAGCAGGGTTTTCAAGTATATAAATATTTTAAATAATAAAACCCCCAATCGGCACTCCGATAGAGTATTTATTTTAAAATCTTATAAAATTGGATCTGGCGGATTTTGAAAGTAGGCGACACAATTAAGAACGTGAAAATTATCAAAAGTATTTATTTAAAATAGTAACTGGCTACATGACACTTAATAATGATAATAATAAAACCCTTATCCGCACCCCAATGGTGCATAGGGCACTGCGTCATATAAACGCAGTGTTTTCTTGATCGTTTACACATGAAGGAAAGGATATGTATATTTTTCACTTAAAATTAGTTAAAATTGTTTATCCGTGAATATTATTGCCCTGGTTATTTATTGAATTTTATAAATAATTAGAAAACAATATATAATATACCTTAAAAATTCGAGTCATCAATTATTTTTTTGTGATATTAATTTTCATACGGAATATAAAATTGAATTTTGGGGTGATAGATCTGTTTTGACAATATTCAAATTATTAAAATATTTTTTTGTGTTATTTTCTTTGTGAGATATATGAATAAAAAAAATGCCAGACACAATCATACAAAAATGTCACCTCAAAATGTAAAACTTGCAACATCAAATTGATGATAATTTTACAATGTATCCACTCTGCTTTATCCAAACAGATGCAGTGCCCTATGCACCATTGGGTGTGGATAAGGGCTAGAAGAAGAAATTCTAATGAAAAATGGATAAATATCACCACAAAGTGACTGCCAAATGAGATTTTATGATTTATATTTGAAAATCTGTGATTTTCCATTTTGTAATTAAAATACAACTTTGTTTTAAAATCACTATGACTATTTTATTATAACTTAATTATAATGTTAACCGGTTTCGAAGCTAACCGCTTCTTTATCAAGACTGATTAATACTAAATTACTTAACAGTATTCAAAATGTTTTGACGGCTAGGCAAAGGAGCTTGGGTAGATCTCAAGTGGCTTTATTTTTTTGTATTGATTGGCAGTCACAGTCAAAAGGGATCAGGGATGATGAGTGATTGGAAACATATACCATAACGGACTTTTAGAAAAATCATTTACTTGATTATTTATTAGTAATCTAATATAAGTCCTCTAGACCGTCAAAATATTTTGAATATTGTTAAGTAGATAGTGTTTTAGTATTAACACATTGTAGTCGGGCGCTTCGAACAATAGACTCTAGCCTATAGCGGGTGTTTTTCGCGATTAGTGCAAAAATATATCGCTTTCTTAAAATCGACACAATTTCTAAACCAAATAATATTTTCGATTGAAATTTTCAAAGAAATCATATATGACATTTGATCATCAAAAATAAATTATAATCATAATTTTTAATTAAGTATTCCGTATTTCACAATTTTAGAAGCATTGTAAACTATAAAAAATAGTCTTCCCCTCCGAGGTATCATTCCCTATACAATGCTAATATATTCAAATAATAACATACCAAACAGTAAACAAAACAGTGCGAGCGGAATGAAAAATAGTACAATACGTGAAATGGCTCAAACTAAACTTGAGATTGAAATCGCATAAAAACTCTAGATTTCTGGGGATGCCTTTACAAGCGACATACTAGCCAATCCGGACAAGATATCTCAAATAACGTCAACAGACTATCGCCTAGCACCCAGGTAGCAGATTACCCTTCAACGCGTTTTATTTCACGCTGATAACAAACCCGTATATTGCCGTTTCCCGCCGATAACCGACAGTCGACAAAAACGGCATTTGCCGTGTCCCGCAGTTGACCGACAGTCCGCGAAAAACTGCAAATGCCGTGTCCCGCCGACAATGTGATCAATCAGTCTTGATAAAGAAGCGGTTAGCTTCGAATCCGGTAGACATTATAATTAAGTTATAATAAAATAGTCATAGTGATTTTAAAACAAAGTTGCATTTTAATTACTAAATATCACTTGAAGCGCAAAATTCACTTTCCCCGTATGTGATGAATGATTTAATTATCTTTATGTAAATCCAGGTAAGGATGAGCAGAGAATTTAAATGTTGCAAAATTTGAGTTGTAAGTTTTACATTTTTAAAGTATTCATTTCATACCTCACATTTCGCTTTATATTTTTAATTTTACTAGGATAAGTTTTATTTTTCTTTTGTAATTATTAGAGACATTGTCTTATTGTCATAAAATATTTTCTTAATTTTTTTTTGTTTTTTTATTATTTTATTATATTATAAATATAATTATTTTATTATGATTATTTCATTTTGAATAAAATATTTTCTTAATTTTTTGGTTTTTTATTTTTTTTATTATTTTCGTTTGCAGCATGATTTATTTATTTTATTTTATTTTGTTCAAAAGCACTATGGCTTGGTATACTACGACTGTCTTTCAAATACTAGGTATTTGGAAGAGGAACACAGCTGAAACTACAAATGAGTATAAACCTCTTTTTTTAATTTCTATGTATATAATATTAAATTACATAGCATAAAATAAATTATTAACATTTGTCTTCTTCTTCTTTTAACCCTTATACGCACCCATGGTGCATAGGGCACTGCATCGTAGCGACGCAGTGTTATCTTGATCGTTAATTGCATGAAGGCAAGGTGATCAGCCCTCCGCTTCAGGTACCAGTCCAGGGTGATAATATAAATAAATATGAGAGTGAAAATCGTCCATATTTATTTTGACCCCCCTGGGAATCGAACCCGGGACCTCCAGGACGGTAGCCAAACGCGCTGACCACTGCGCTACGGAGGTGGACTAAATATTTGTACCTCAGTCTAATATTTGTCAGCACGCTCGGCTACAGTACCAGAGGTCTAAAGTTTGATTCCCAGGTGGGGGGTCAAATAAATATAAGCGATTTTTTTCACCCTAATATTTATTCAATATTACCCTGGACTGGTACCAGAAGCGGAGGGCCGATCACTTATTATTCAGGTGTAAACGATCAAGATAACACTGCATTTATATGATGCAGTGCCCTATGCACCATTGGGTGCAGACAAGGGTTTTAAAATAATAATACTAAAGTTATGAAACTAAAATTCATATATGGATAATTTCAATCCCCCTGTTCGAATCAGCTAGGTTAAAAATTGTTTTTCCTCCCATTTTCAACATACATACAGTAAATCATTAAAAAAGACAGTAAGAAAAATCTTACTATCTGAATTTTTTAACGCATTGACTGCCAATATTTCTCCCGTCTGACAATGATCCATTTGATCCAAAAATATTGTTTTATTTTGTATACATTACCAAAGAATTAAAAATGAAATTCTACAACTAACTGCATTTACATATTTTATTTGTTTCGGCATTAACTTTGTGGTAAGACATGTTACAATGATTAAAGAAAACACATCGTTTTTTACCACATGAGTTTTATTATAGACTACATGTTTCAGAAGTAAAACTTCCATCATTCAGGTCTGTATAATAACTAAAATATAAAATTTTTCTATAAATAAGGAGAGGGGGATACAATATATTGTTTCAAAATTCTTCACCATTGCTTTCCATTTTTCCTTTGTTTTCAAACTCCGTCCCTTGACTAACCCCTTCCCCTTACTTTCCCCTCTCCTTATTTATAGAACAATTTTATATTTTATATTTTAGTTACTATACAGACCTGAATGATGGAAGTTTAACTTGTGAAACATGTAGTCTATAATAAAACTCAAGTGGTAAAAAACGAAGTGTTTTCTTTAATCATTGTAACTGCATTTTCTATTAATTGGTTAATGATTCCAGCCTGATTCTGCTGGATGTTTTTTTTTAGCTTGACATAAATTTTGGAAGGATTGTTTTATATTTTATACCTTTAATTTCTAACGTAAAAATTGAACAATCCCATAATGCGCTTGTCCTCTAAGGTATCTATATGTACATGTATATCAAATTTATAACATGTTGCCAATATAATTTATTATACAGGTTGTGATAAAAAAAATGTATTTTACGAATAAACTTCACATTACGTACGTAAAACTTAGGTATTACATAACATTATTGCATACGTTAGCCAAATTAATGTGAATATCGTTAAATTTTCCGTTAAAACTCATTTCCTTTTTTTAAAAAGTGCCTTATACTAGTTATAAATGTAAATATAAATATTAGATAATTTGGAATCGAATTCTAAGATATTAGATGATAAGAATCATGTGTAATACATTTTTTGTATATTAATTTTCTTGCATATCGTAGTCGTACAGGAGAAAATGACCAACTAACAAAACGTAAAATGTTCAGGAGGGCCATTTAAGTCACTTTTGCTTGGCAAGAAAATAAACACCAATGCAGTTAGTCATTTTTAACAGGTCAATATATTATACTTCCAAGTATAAAATCCTTTGGGACTTTTTTAGGGCAATATTAAGCTAGTAAGATATCAAATAGTCAATAATCACGTTTTTGTAAAAAATGCACTTGGTCACTTTCTCCTGTATGACTACGATATGATCATTTTTAAGAAACCCGTATACACCATGTTTTAGGAAAATATTGTGAAAATTCACAGGAATTCGTGGAGTTGGCAATAAAAGGGTGAAAGATGTCTGAATCTTGTCAATATGTGAATGATATGCATCGTATGATAGATGTTTGAATGGTAAAATAAGGAAAGAATGCAAGGCTAAGGCAACTTGTGCACTACACAGAATTTTACCGTCCGGCAGTCCGGTTTTGAAAAATAAAAGCGACTACGACAGTTTAGCGTGATGGAATTTACGCGCAACGTGTTCACGCACCGATCAAGAGCACCGATCCGAAGAAATATGGACAAAAGCACAAGCCAATCCAAGCCAATCATCCGTTTTATATGCTAACTGGAGTGCCGAACGGTAAAATTCCGTGTAGTGCACAAACGCTGTAAGAATAAGCATTATCAATAAAATTAAGAAAGGTTAGAAATGGTTTGGACATGTGGAATGAATGAATGGGGAAATAACAGTAAAACAAATATATAAGGCAAATGTAGTCAGAAAGAATTAAAGAAAGTCTGAAGAAAACTCAACATGATCAAGTATTTCAAATACTTGAAAATGGTCAGCTGAAAATAGTGAGTTGAAATAATCAGCGGGTATGTATGAGGAGATGAATGTGTTAGAGGCCAAGAATGTTTGCAAAGACAGAGCAGTGTGGCATTCTATTCCCTGCTTGGGTAGGCAAAAAGGGTTTTTAGGGAAGCAGCGTGATGGTTAGTTAGTTTAAAAAAAAAACAAATGCCTCACTCATAAAAAAATATATATCTGGTTAAAAATAATGCAACATAAAATGAGATACAGGCAGGGTTTGTATGAGGAGTTGCATGAATGTGGGAGCAACTGTCAATTAAATTGACAATTTACTGTCAATAAAACATCAATTGTACATGAGTAAAGTAAAAAATTACAATTGTTGACAGTCACCCGTCAATAAAACATAATTTTTACGCGAGTAAAGTAAACATTGACAAGTTTTTAACAGTTACTGTCAATAAAACATCATTTTTACATGAGTAAAGTAAACATTGACAAGTTTTTAACAATTACTGTCAATAAAACATCATTTTTACACGAGTAAGTAAACACTGACAATTTTTCGACAGTCACCCGTCAATAAAACATAATTTTTACGCGAGTAAAATAAACATTGTCAATTTTTACGCGAGTGAAATAAACACTGTCCATTTTTCGACAGTCACCTGTCAATAAAATATAATTTTTATGCGAGTAAAGTAAACATTGACAAGTTTTTAACAGTTACTGTCAATAAAACATCATTTTTACATGAGTAAAGTAAACATTGTCAATTTTTTGACAGTTGCCAGTAAGAGCATGTATTAGATATTTGAGATAATAACGCAAAGAGCTCTTAAAATAAAAATATACCTATGAGATTGATATTTTATAAGGGTTTTTGTATTCTACCATGATCATATACAAAATCCCTTATAATCATATCATTCTTAAAATACTTGTTTGTTTAAAACCCTTTGTGTTCCCCATTTCAAATATTTATGACATTCATATTCTAGTTTGGGATAAAGGATAGATGTCTCCACAGCCTGTATAGACCTATCGTGACTCATCTATTTACACGCTCATAATGCCATAAGGCAGTGCCAATCAAAATAGGTACCTATCAATTTCAAATGTGCCAAATCTTATCCAACATTTTCAGTAATAAAACTTACAATAAAAACATTATTTTATCATTGAAAAAATGCATTAAAATTGTAAAGAATTACATATTTTTAAATCGGTTTTCATGAACAGGTTCACCATCATCAAAACATTAGACTAATGAATTAAATTTAATCAAAAAATTTTGAATACCTCCTTAAATTAAAATTTACTTAACCTTTCAGATAAAGTGGTGAAAAATTGTAAATAAATGTTTTCGTGTTTTGACCTAGATAGAATATTAATTAATTAAGTAAAATGATTCGAATGTGGCGCAAGATGCAGCAAAGCTTCTTTTATTTAACGTCCAACTGTCAAACTTTAAAAAGAAATGAAAGAAATCATCATAATCAATTAGTTTATGTAATTGAATGAATTGTAATGAGAGACCTGTTGTTGGGTGTAATATGATGCATTTAAAAGCCTTTAAGATATCAGTGGTTCCCAATTATAGCTCAATGCCCCCTTGTCGCTAGTAATTGGAGATAAATGCCCCCTTGGTCCTAGTGATTTGTCACTTGTGATAATGATCAATGCCCCATCGGTCCAAATGATTCATCACTCTTTTATCACTTGTGATAGAGATCAAAACACGTGATTTGTCACTTGTGTTAGACACATTGTTTGCAGGAAACGCTTAAAAGCGTCTTTAACATACTGTTGGTGGAGAGCAGGAGACGCTTGTAAGCATTCTATTTGTTCACTTTTGGTAGAGCACGAGACACCAAAAAACATTGTACAGATTGGAGTTGGGTTTGCAGTTATTTGTGATTAGTATGCGACCCTAATTAGTGTACTAATTAGGGTCGGGGTTAAAAATGCCCATTAACATTGTGTTAATATCGCCTTGGTCCTAGAGACTCACTCTAGTCACTCTTTTGTCACTTGTGATAGGGATTAATTCCCTCTTGACCCAAGAGATTCTTCACTCTTCCATCACTTGTGATAGAGGTTAACACCCCATTGGTCCAAGTGATTCGTCATTCTTCTATTACTTGTGATAGAGATTATTACCCCCTTGGTCCTAGTGATTTGTTGCTCTTGTCACATGTGATAAAAATTAATGTCCTCTTAGTCCTAGAGATTTGTCACTCTTCTTTCACTTGTGATAGAGATTATTACCCCCTTGGTCTTAGTGATTTGTAACTCTTGTCACATGTGAAAAAGATTAATGTCCCCTTGGTCCTAGAGATTTGTCACTCTTTAGACACTTGTGATAGAGATTAACACCCCCTTGGTCCAAACGATTCGAACTCTTGTCACTTGTGATAGAGATCAATAATAACCCCATGGTTCAAGTTATTCATTACTCTTTTTAACTTATGAGATTATTACCCCCTTGGTCCATGTGATTTGTCACTTGTGATAAAGATTAATGCCCCCTTTGTACAAGGAATGGAAAATCAACTTCGTCTTGTAGTTAGCAATGGGGAACCACTTGATTCGACTAAAAGTAAACCAACATGCTCCTAGTGACAATGGAAGACCATTCCCCATAGACGTACCTAAAAGAATAATACTGTTTTTTTTTTTTAAAAGACAATTTACAACAAAAAGTATTTAAATCGCTCCATTGTTTTGGGAATCATTGATATAAAGGCTTGTTACAAAAAATCATCCTTGGCACTGATATTTTTCTATGCAAGTTTGACAGTTATTCGAAAGATCGTTCCACTCTTATTTTGAAATTTTCAAATCCCTTATTGACTGTTGTGCATGCAAATTTTATTTATATATGAATGTTTGCATTGATACCAATGTCTTATGATTATAAAAATACATGTTTATATTAACAATTACGATAAATTTAACAAAAAAATATGCCAAATTAAATAAATATAAATAGGTTAATATCATCTATTTGATATGTGTATTTTATTCGCTCATTATATATATATATATATATATATATATATATATATATATATATATATATATATATATATATATATATATATATACTCCATCGTGTTTAATGTATGGGTAATTACTATTATTATTATATATGTACATACATGCTCATTAATGTATATTATTTAATGAAGTCAAATAAACTGTTGAATAATAACTGCGTTTTTATTACTTGTGGTTTGTGTATAAAAGTTCTATCAAAAATATGTATAAATATTCTCTCAAAATATGGTTTATAAATTAATGTTCTCTGAAAATATGGTTTGTAAATAAATATTCTCTCAAAATATGGTTTATAAATTAATATATTATTTTGAAAAATAAAAAGACTGTGTTTTGATCCACTCACATTTGTATTAACCAACTAGTTTCGGCAACAACCTGTTGCCCTCTTCAGGGTTTAATTTATGACTAAACCCTGAAGAGGGCAACAGGTTGTTGCCGAAACTAGTTGGTCAATAAAAATGTGAGTGGATCAAAATACAGGGTCTTTTTATTTCTCAAATAATATATCAATATGATCCATAAAGTTATTTTTTGACATCTCATCAAAGATGAAGAAGAATATGGAAGTCTGGGCATTTACGGGGCTTACGACCACCATAGGCTGGTTTAAGTGATCACTTTACACACGTGTAACATTCACCAATTCTACCCATTATTGACAACCACACTACTCAAATTCTTGGAAGTTCTGTATATATGAACCAATTTAGAAACCTTATTCATGAATCACTAGAACTTCACTAGAGACATCTATTGGTGAGATGTAAAGAAGCTTTTTATTAAGCAGAAACTCTTATATTAGTATGTGAGATCCGAATCCTGGATTATAATCACACACATGAGAAACGCCAGAAAATACCATTTTCATTTTTATTATTAAGCTTATAATTTGACCAGATAATTTATTTACAACATTTTGAGTGTGTCCAAATATTTGGACACACTCAAAATGTTGTAAATATCCATAAAGTTCATGTTTTCAATATTCAAAACATATAAAATAATATTCTTTCAAAAGATGGTTTATAAATAAATATTCTCTTAACTGGTTAACTGCCAAAAGCGTCTTAAGACGCATAATTTTCTGTGAACGGAGCGCCGCTCATACAAAAATTACATCTTAAGACGTTTTAAATGGGCTTTTAGTAAAGAAAATCAATTATTTAAAATTTACAAATATATTGAACGCATAGTGACATCTATTGAGAATATCTTTGCATACTTAGAATTGAAAAAGAATTTGTTTTTACCACTTTGAACGTAAATTAAAGATAGCGTTGTCCTCGGAACAACTGATGGCGCTCAGGGTTGTCCAATAATCCCCGAGTTGCCGTCACTCCCGAATCTGATGACAGTGATTTTAGTGTCGATTCTGATGATTTTTTATTTTTTAAAATCATAGTGTGTGTATGTATATACTTTTAATATTAAACTAACATAAACAATTACTTTTGACATATAATTTAGTTTTCATATTTTCTATGACAAATTTTGTGACAACCCTGCACCATGAACAATTAATTTTATGATTATGGGTAAATGACTGCACGACTGGCGCTCTTCATTTATTTGGTAAGTTTTATAAATAAATGTTATAACACTTTCAATAACGATATGTTTAGAAGGTTTTATTTTTGTCGTAAAATTCACGGCGTGCTGGGTACCGCCATACATGTACCTGCCGGCAGTTAAAAGGTTAAAAGATGGTTCATAAATTAATATTCATTCAAAAGATGGTTTTTAAATAAATATTCCCTTAAAAGATGGTTGGAGAGTCAATATTCTCTCAAAAGATGGTTTATAAATAAATATTCTCTTAAAAGATGGTTGGAGAGTCAATATTCTCTCAAAAGATGGTTTGTAAATAAATATTCTCTTAAAAGATGGTTGGAGAGTCAATATTCTCTCAAAAGATGGTTTATAAATAAATATTCTCTTAGATGGTTGGAGAGTCAATATTCTCTCAAAAGATGGTTTTTAAATAAATATTCCCCTAAAAGATGGTTGGAGAGTCAATATTCTCTCAAAAGATGGTTTATAAATAAATATTCTCTTAAAAGATGGTTGGAGAGTCAATATTCTCTCAAAAGATGGTTTGTAAATAAATATTCCCTTAAAAGATGGTTGGAGTCAATATTCTCTCAAAAGATGTTTTGTAAGTCATTCGTGGATGTTACAGAAAGATAACATGATTCAAAAGCATGGCCTAGGTGACGTTGTCCGTGACAGAAGGACCTATAACCTGAGGACGAGCAGAGCTGGCTCCAGCAGTCTACAAGGACAATAAGCTGGGATGTAGCCAGAAAGAAAAAATAAAATAGCAAAAAAAAAACTCAATCCTGGACATGTAAATATAAATAAATAATACAACAATAAATTATTTTTAAAATATACTTTATTTTTTGATAATATTTACAATTTCTTAATACGTTTAAAAATCTTAAATATAATAAATCTATTCCGGAAACATTATCCGTTTTCAATCGGATTCAAACTCCATTTTCACCACCGCTAAAAAAATATATACATTTTAAAACAATGTTATGTTGTTTAAATTGTAATGAAAACTGTAGTCATTTTTTACATCTCAACATAGATGACGAAGGATTTGTAAGTCTGGGCATTTACGGGGCTTAAAACCGTCACAACTGTTTCAGTGATCACTTTACACACATGCAACATTCACCAATTCTACCCATGATTGACAAACCACACTACTCAAATTCTCGGAAGAAATTTTGAAATATTGTACAAGAATCACTAGAATTTTCACTAGTGACATCTATTGGTGATACGAAGAAGCTTTTTTTATTTGGACACACTTAAAATGTTGTTGGTAAATAATGTGTTGAGATGGTTTGGACATGTGGAACGTATGAGTGAGGAAAGAATGGTTCACTACTAATTATATTGATAAAGTTCTAAACAAACTGTTTGAATCAACTAGAATTTCACTGGAGACATCTATGATGAGATGAGAGAAACTTTTCAAGCAGAAACTCTTTCATTTGTATGTGAGATCCAAATCCTGGATTATATTCACAAACACGAGAAACGCTAAAAAATACCTTTTTAATTTTTATTTTTAGCTTAAAATTTTACCAGTTTATTTATTTACAACATTTTGAGTGTATCAAATGTCCAGACATCCATATTCTTCTTCATCTATGTTGAGATGTTAAAAAAACATTTTAAAATAATTCCTATAATCCAGATTTGTGAACAAATCACTCATTCCTTTCAACGTCATGTACCAAAAATCGTCAATTTTCAGCTGTGCATGTTTTCAGAATGCCCAGAAAATGTACTATATCCCAGCAAAAGCAGCATATTTTTAACTTAATATTTACCCCCTACAGGGCAGAAAGTGTTGTTTTTACATTTTGAAGAAAAGGTATTGGTTAATTATTTTTTTAAATATACTAAATATTTTTCAAATGGAGAAAAAACTTCAGGTTTTACCTGAAAAGATCTGTTGCACAGTAAAAAGTTCAATAAGTAGCTTGATATTTATTTTTAACACATTTTTTTTTATATTCTGAAACTATAAAAACGATCTCCTGAAAAATCAGGTTTTTTGATATATGACGTTGTTGAAAGGAGTGAGCGAAGTATCTGGACACTTTTGGCCAGAGTACACCAATTTATTGTAACTGCAGACAGTTGGTAGAGTTCCATATTGAATTGTTGGGTAATATATCTGCCTCCGTAGTGCAATGGTCAGCACGCTCGGCTACCGTTCTGGAGGTCCTGGGTTCGATTCCCAAGGGGGGTAAAATAAATTTAAGTGATTTTTTCACTGTAATATTTATTCAATATTACCCAGGGCTGTTACCTGAAGCGGAGGGCTGATCACCTTTCCTTCATGTGTAAACGATCAACATAACACTGCGTTTATATGACGCAGTGCCCTATGCACCATTGGGGTGCGGATAAGGGTTTTATTATTATTATATAATATATCCAAAATAAAACACGGTTATTGGATTGAATTCCACTTTTATTTACATATGTATGATAATATGTGATGCGTTTCGACATTATCAAACACAAGTGTTTGATAATGTCTTAATAAAACGAAACGCGTCACATATTATCATATACATGTAAATAAAACTACAATTCAATCCAATAACGTAGCTCAAAGTATACCAAAGTCGACATATCGATTCTCAGTACAGTAGAATCGCGATATAACGAAATCCAAGGGACCAAAAAATATTAATTCGTAATAACGAATTCCCACATATAACGAATTTTTTTTAAATCATACTTAGTATGTATATGTTGCACGCCGTTGCAAAAAATGTTGTGCGGCTTTTCAAAAAGATCGCAAGTTCTGC
Organism: Brachycentrus maculatus; assembly: GCF_059751285.1. Classification (NCBI taxonomy): domain Eukaryota; kingdom Metazoa; phylum Arthropoda; class Insecta; order Trichoptera; family Brachycentridae; genus Brachycentrus; species Brachycentrus maculatus. Next base: position 139,644 of record NW_028281589.1, on the reverse strand, counting down.
AAGCAAAGGAGGAAGGGGGCCATAGGGAACTGAATACCTACATATTTTCACTTTTTTTCTTATTAACCTTACGGTGATAAAAGTGCCGCGGGAATCGATGATACTCGTATGTGTTTTGTACACAATATGAGAATGTGATTTTAAAACCGGAAAAACGTAAATATTCCTAGTTGCTTTTACTGGCCATATTTAAAGTTGAAATATAACAATTTTGTAATGTTGGGTCTGGTAAATATGTATCTGAAAATGAGAATAATAACATCAAATATAATAATAATAATATCACAAGTAGCCGCCAAAGCCGAGAACAAGAAGGGCTTGCGCGCTACTGACGGCCAGTGTTGTCAGACGTCCAAGAGTAGTTTTCGATATTGAGATTGCGAAATTACGAAATTGCGAAATTACGAGACGGCGAAAAAAAAATTTTTTCCAAAATTTACGCGATGATTTTTTTTTTCGCCGTCGCTAAAAATTTCCTAAAATCCGTTAAAATTCCGTTATAATCCTTCAAATTCCGTTTGATCTCTTTATTCCTTCAAAATCCGTATAAAACGCACAAATTCGTATTTGTCCAAATTTGTCCGTCATATTTAATATTCCTAGTTGCTTTTATTGGCCATATTTAAAGTTAAAATAAAACAATTTTGTAATGTTGGGTCTGGTAAATGTTATTCATAATGTCATTCATTTGCAGCGACGGAAATAATTAATTTGTAAAAAAATCGGGAATCAAATCCTAACATAAAATCGTAAAAATACACAAACGTTTCTGTGTTTGCGCGTGTGGCGTGCTTTGTAAGTATGCGTGCATGTCGTACGTCGTAACACGTTACTCCGCTAGTCCAATAGTGTGCAGATTGTCTTACCCGACACTACGCCCCACTTAGGGCGCTTGTCCACTACCCGAAATTCCGTGTAATTTTACTGTCCGGCACGTCAGTTAGCGTTTTAAAATGACGATTGGCTTGGATTGGCTTGTGCTTTTGTCCATCTTTCTTCGGATCGGAGCTCTTGATCGGTGCGTGAACACGTTGCGCGTAAATTCGATCGTAAAATCGTCGTTTTAAAACGCAAACTGATGTGCCGGACGGACGGTAAAATTATTCCGTGTAGTGGACAAATGCCCTTACGATGTAGATAAAAGACGGATGCAATTTGAGGATTATTATTGTCAACAGAATCATTTCATTGAGATAAAAAGACGGATTGTAATTTGAGAATTATTATTGTCTACCATTGAGATAAGCAGGTGGACTGATTATGGGAGAGAATATACATAAGAATTTTTATGGCCTACAGAAATAATTTCATTGAAATAGGAAGAGAGATTATAACTACGTCGCCTACTTTCAAAATCCGCCAGATCCATATAAGTCGATTTTACAAAAAAAATCCAAATTCTCCAGATAACATTTATGTTTCAAAGATTTGTCTATCTTTATATAAAATATTATAAAATAGAGAATTCTCCCATTTTTTGGAAAGTTTTTCAGTACTCAAAAAAAAACACGAGACACAAATCGATAATGACGTCATCTTAACTTTTGACCTATCTCCGCTCTCTGTTTGACCGATATGGGTCAGAAGGCAAGTTTCATGAATATATCGGAATTTGAAATACAACGTTGTTTTTAAGTATTTTTTAGCGGGGTTTTCAAGTATTTAAAATTTTTGAACAATAAAACCCACAACTGGCATTCCGATAGAGTATTTATTTTAAAATCTTATAAAACTGGATCTAGCGGATTTTGAAAGTAGGCGACACAACTAAAGAATTATTATTGCTAAATTAAATCATTTCACTGACTCATAGACTCTAATTACTAATTACTCAAGCTGATGGGATATTGTATTGAATTACTTTTAAAAATCGCCATAAAACCATCCGCATATGGTGCGGCGGCGCGGCTTGAATAATTTCATCTTAACATTTTTTATTTCCGCGCGGCGCCGTGGCGGCGCGGCTTTGAAATATTTTTATCATAACATTTTTTATTTGTTATAAATTTACTTAAATGTATTGGCACTTTTTCGTACGGGACAAAAGTGATTTTGTTATACATAATAACGGGATTTCGTTATATAAATGCATTTTTGTGTGAAAAATTAGTTTTAGGGAATAAATTTGTTTTTTTTTTTCGATATACGTCATTTTTCGATATATCGCGATTACTTATATCGCGATTCTACTGTACTATAATGGTTAAATTAGATAGGTACTTTCTATATTATCATACTTATTTTAACATAGATACTAATGGTGTCCGTCTACGGCATCATTTGGAGATCTGGTGGAAGGGGTATGTTTTTGTGCATGGCAAATCGTTTGAGGGCTTCGTATTTAGCCCGTAGAGCCGATATTTCTTCCCGCATTCTGTTGTTATCATCCTGCATCACTTCCATATCGCGCCACTCCTAAAATATAAAAATAAAATATAAAAAATAAAGAAAATACAAATTATGTATGTTGCCTATTACATATTGCTCACTCCTTTCAACAACGTCATATATCAAAAATCGTCAATTTTCAGTTGTGTGTGTTTTCGGAATGCCCAGAAAATGTACTATATCTCAGCAAAAGCGGCATATTTTAAACTTAATATTTACCCGCTACAAGGCAGAAAGTGTTGTTTTTGCATTTTGAAGAGAAGGTATGTTTAATTATTTTTTTAAATATACTAAATATCTTTCAAATGGAGAAAAAACATTCAGGTTTTACCTAAAAAGATCTGTTGCGCAGTAAAAAGTTCAATACGTCACTTGATATTTATTTTTAATACATTCTATTATATTTTAAAACTTTAAAAGCAATCTCCTGAAAAATTCAAGTTTTTTGATATATGACGTTGTTGAAAGGAGTGAGCGATATACAAGTCACAATTATCACACTTTATGGTAACATACATTAGTTTTCAGGTTTTTTTTAAAAGTAATAACCCGCAAGGCGTCTAATTTAGATGCTTGTCTGCAGGTAGGATGGTAAGGATAGGAAGAGTAAATGTAAAAAATACATCACAGACACCCCCAGACTAATTGAAAATAAATCTTTCCTGAATTCATTTTGCAATTGGCGGGAATTGAACCCGCAATGCCAGTATCGCAGTCGAGCATCTAAACTACGCCACAGCGCCTGTCACATAGAACTAAAAGATCCATAACACAGGAACACATCAAACAAAATCCATCGCATACCTCTTTTGGTCAAAAAAACTTTGATTATTATGCTATAAAGTTGTACAACCTGCTTCCATCATCCACACAGTCATTAAAAATATAAACTAAACACAAAAGTGCTATTCAAAAGTGGATAATGGAAGTGGGGAGCTCTGAAATAGATTGCATCATTCAGCCATGTCATATTTGATTGCAATAATTTATGAATAAATATTGTAAAATGTGCCCTAGGCGCAGGATAACTCAGTGAAGGGACTTTATTGTTTTCTTCTTGTTCGTCTTACTCCTCAATATTAAGGGTTGTGACCGTTGCGGAAGCAATGACACTTCTCCAGTTATCCCTTGACTGCGCTGCACGTAGCGCTCCAAGCACCGAGGTGCCTGCTGCTGCCTTAACTTGATCGGTCTCTCATCCCCGGTCAATTGATTGGTAGAGTAGTTATTGACAACATTACCTGCGTCTTCTCGGTCTCCAGCTCGTCCTTCTATGCAATACATCTGCTGCACACCCTCCACCCTTATGTATGAGTAACCTTAGATATTAAAGATGTCGCAATTTCGGTATTGGTTCTCTATGTAACTGTATAAGGCGGATGGCAGCATTTGTATTCTTGATTTGTACAAATGATTGGTAGTGTAATTACAGGGTCAGAGTGTTGGCGATGTTACCTGGGTCTTCTTCATCTTACAAGAGTGTAAAAATATTGAGTGAGGTCTTAAATATAATGTCTTCTCCATTTCACTCCTAATTACTGAGAGTTGTGACCCTTGTGGAATCAAAGACACGTCTCCAGCTATCCCTTGTCTGCGCTGCACGTAACGCTCCAACCACAGAGGCGCCTGCTGCTGCCTTAACTTGATCGGTCTCTCATCCCCGGACAATTGATTGGTAGAGTAGTTACAACGTTGTCTACATCACCTGCATCTTCTCCCATTGGTATAGTAGTTATAATGTTGTCCACATCACCTGCGTCTTCTCCCATTGGTAGAGTAGTTATTATAATGTAGTCTACATCACCTGCGTCTTCTCGGTCTCCAGCTCGTCCTTCCTATGTAATATTATCACCGAAGTGCCTGCTGCTGCTTTAACTCCATCGGTCCATCGTGTGGGGATCTTCCTCTCCCTCTTTTCCACTTGAAGGAAAATTGATTGGTAGGGTAATTATTATAGTGTTGGCAACATTACCTGTGTCTTCTCGGTCTTACTCCTCATTACTGAGAGTTGTGGCCCTTGTGGAAGCAATGACGCTTCTCCAGTCATCCCTTGACTGCGCCGCACATAGCGCTCCAACTACCGAGGTGTCTGCTGCTGCCTTAACCCGGACAATTGATTGGTAGAGTAGTTATTGGCAACGTTACCTGCGTCTTCTCGGTCTCCAGCTCGTCCTTCTGCTCGATGCGCTTGACGCGGCAGGAGGCGGCGTAGCCCCGGTTCTTGAGCGTGCGGCGGCGCTGCTTCATGCGCGCCACCTGCTCGCGGCTCAGCCCGCGCTGCTTGAGGCGCCGGTTCAGCTCGCGAACGCTCACCGAGACCAGCTCCCCGTCGCTGATGTCCGCGCACACCGACGGCGACAGCGGCGGCTGAAACAATTCATCAAACTGTCTCTTCAACCTTTCCCTTCTTAATTTAACCCTTATCCGCACCCAATGGTGCATAGGGCACTGCATCGGCGAACAACAGTTGAATTAAAATATATATATTTTTTTAAACGAATAACCCGCAGACCAATTGAAAATAAATCTTTCTTGAATTTGTTTTGCACTTGGCGGGAATCGAACCCGCGACGCCAGTTTAGCAGTCGAGCGTCTACCCAACCACGCCACGGCGCCTGTCAATATCAAAATTAAGCGATTATCCAACACTGTAGTGTAATGGTCAGCACGCTCGGCTACCGTACTGGAGGTCCCGGGTGCGATCTACAGAGGTGGGGGTCAAATAAATATAAGCGATTTATTCTCTCTAATATTTATTCCATATTACTCTGGAATGACAATGAAGCGGAGGGCTGATCACATTACCTTCCTGTGTCAACGATCAAGATAACAATAATTTTTTTGTTGTTATAATTTATCATGGCACTCAATTAGACATAGCACCTTTCTTAGCAACATCTTCGAAGGAAGAATCTTGGGAAAACGAACAAGAGGCCGCCCAAGAACTTGGAGAAGGATTTGAAGCGGCTCATGGACGTCTCCTCCTATTCGCAGCTCAAGAGGATGGCGACTGACAGAGACAAGTGGCTGACACAACAAGGCGCTGCCTTTAGAAGATGATGATGAATTTATCATGTACATATTATATGGATTATATAGGATTCATAAAGGCTTTTGTTTGGAGTGTTTTGTTGTATGGGTGTGAAACCTGGACCATCCAAAAGTACGAAAAAGACCGGCTTGAAGCATTTGAGATGTGGGTTTGGAGGAAGATGACCAAGACATCATGGGTCGTAAGGAAGTCCAACGAAAAGGTGTTGCAGGACGTAAAAGAAAGAAGAGAGCTTTTAAATCATATTTTGAAGAGGAAGGCCAAGCTAATAGGGCACTCAATTAGACATAGCACCTTTCTTAGCAACATCTTCGAAGGAAGAATCTTGGGAAAACGAACAAGAGGCCGCCCAAGAACTTCATACTTCCAGGATTTGAAGCGGCTCATGGACGTCTCCTCCTATTCGCAGCTCAAGAGGATGGCGACTGACAGAGACAAGTGGCTGACACAACAAGGCGCTGCCTTTAGAAGATGATGATGATATTATATGAGATATTATGGTATTAGAATCAATTTAATCAATCGTGGAAGAGGCGAAGAATGTTTGCAAGGACAGAGTGGTGTGGCTCTCTATTCTCTCTGTCTACCCCTGCGGGAAGCGGCGTGATGGTTAGTTAGTTAGTTTTTTAGAATCAATTTATTCAATATTACCCTGGACTGGTGCCTGAAGCAAGATAACACTGCGTTTATATGATGCAGTGCCCTATGCACCATTGGGGTACAAATAAGGGTTTGAAGAAGAATTATTTCAATAGATCTCGACTCTGACGATGTCAAAAATACCCTTTACCCAATGTGAATTTTCACAAAAATTCACATATCGCTCACTCCTTTCGATAATGTTATATATCAAAAATCGGCAATTTTCAGTTGTGCGTGTTTTCGTAATGCCCAGAAAATGTTCTATATCCCAGCAAAAGCGGCATATTTTTAACTTAATATGTACCCGCTACAGGGCAGAAAGTGTTGTTTTTGCATTTTGAAGAAAAGGTATTGTTTAATTATTTTTTTAAATACACTAAATATTTTTCAGGTGGAGAAAAAAATTCAGGTTTTATCTAAAAAGATCTGTTGCACAGTGAAAAGTTCAATAAGTGGCTTTATATTTATTTTAAACATTTATTATTATATTTTGAAATATGACTTTGTTGATAGGAGTAAGCGATTTGTGTGATCTCCCTTACGGTGAAAAACCAAATAAAGGTATTTTTTGCACATCTCATAAATCGTTCAAAAACTCACTGATTGAATTCCAAAAGTAATGTGAAATAAACAATGGCTTCTCCGACTTAAAGACATAGATAAATAGGAATTAACAGTAATACATAAATACAAACCCAGTAACTAAAAACGTTGGATACACATACAAAGCTTACCAGTGACGACCTTCTCTCGCCATTCCTCTTCATTTCCTGGGGCATTGTCGACAAATATCGTCAAAATCTTTACAATCCCGCTAAAAAATTAAACAACAGACATTTTAGAAACAATCGAAAATCTGGCTCAATTGGTTTTTAATTGTCGTAGAAAGTGGATTATAGAACAGTAAAATTTGGAAGTGGCCCAGTTGCACAACTAGTAAATTCATCGCGTTATATACATATAACCAATCGAAACACATTAAAATAAATTGATCTATAATTTATTTAGTTGCAATATATTGTGTTTAATTGTATTTAACAATTAAAAACAAGGCAAAACGTACCCGAAAGATAAACACGCACAATACAAACGTCAAACATTCACGACGTAAACATGCATAGATAAATATTAGGAACTACAGAAAAAAATGTTTTGCCTCCAGTTAGTGATGTGCGGAACGGCTTTATTAAAAGTAGGTACTTAAATACGCGAAGATAGGTAGGTACTTAACTGAATTATGAAAAAAGTAAAAATAAAATATTTTTTTGACCCTTATTCTCGCACAATGGTGCATTGAATCAAAACAAATGTTTCAAGGGTATGATGATAAGTACTTTCTTTACACAAAAAAAACTAACTAACCATTACGTCGCTTCCACAGAGGCAGGCAGAGAGAATCGAACGCCACACCGATCAGTCTTTGCAAACAATTTCGTCGTTTCCACATTCATGCATCTCGTCATACACACCCGCCAATTATTCCAACTCCTGGACTTGACCACTTTCTACCAAGGAAAATTTTAAATAGGAGGAGTAAAAAAAACTTACCTGTATTTATTGGACACTCGGATCAATGTACACACAAATAATAAATTAACAAAACCATCACGAACTGCAAACATAAACACCACACGTTTTTTGTTAAATTATAGACAAACGAAAAATCCGGTATTTTATCAATTAAAAACGTATTAATCATCAAACCATCCACAGTCTATGTATCTACTTAGATTATAAAAATACTTACGTTACCGACCGTCTTCTCCCATATCTTTATATCTTACTTACATCGTAAAAGATTTTTACAGGAAGAAAATTACATAAATAGATCATGATTGCTATATCAGCTCTGACTAGCATTAACATTGTTATTATTAACGTCAAAAGTACCTACATGATAAATTACGTGTAGAATGTCAAATCTGGTCAAGATAAATCGCTCATTTGGTGTAACAATAACGTAATGAATCTTAGTCAGACGGGAGAAATATCTCATTTAACATACTCAACTTATAAAGGATTGTATTAGACTCGTTTTGTATTTATAACAGCCGAAATAATTAATAATTTCATTCATCATTTTCTTTTGGAAAATTCTCCTTGGTAAAAACGTTGATTTCGTAAGTTGGCGACGAATGACGTCACAGAAACAATGTAGTTATTTTAATATTGGTAACATTGCTAAATTACTGGCGACTCTATTTGTTGATGTCTATGGTCCACCCCCCTCCCCTCATATTTGTATAACACAAATCGTAGTGCAGCGGTAAACAAACAATCCACACTACAACTATTACAGTCCTATAAACCATAGACAATAAACTATATGACGTCATGAAACATTCGATGACGGAAATTTTATGAAAATATGATACGTATGCGAACGCACGTTTTTCGTTTTATAAAAATATATAAAGTTTAAATCTTCATATATCCCTTATCTCTCTACATATTTCAATAAGAATGCTACCGATAGTCTTGTGATTTATCATAATTATTTATTAGCCAATAATCACACATCGTGATATTCATCCATTCTATAATGCCATCTCGCAACATTTCACCACAAAATCAATTCTGTCGACGTTTATCCCAATGTATGTAAATAGTCTTTCCACACATTTGACATATTTAACTTGTTTTTTTTAGTGTCATTGTAGCACCATTTTTTTTATCCATAAAACAGTATTTCTTAAAATGGTATTCCACAGAAATGTTCCACAATTATAATATTTTTTATTTAAGTTTTACTTGGTAAATACCACTATTGCTTCAAATTTATTGTGACACGTGTTTCTACGCATTTCGCATCATTTTCAAACACCGTATTGTGGTATTTACCGAGTACAACTTAAATTAAAAATGAATAGATAAGTACTACCACAAAGTGCCGATTCAATTCATGAAATTATTTCAACAGTTTAAGAACTGAACGAGAGAGAAATGGAATCCTGATTCCAACCCTAATGTATGGAAGTGATGCATGGAGCTGGCAAAATATAGATGAAAGTAGACTCAATGCATTCTACACGCGATATCTCAGACGAATGTGGGCGCAAGATTCAACTGTTTTTTTTCGGAACCTAAAAATTGTCGTTGAAAAAACCATACATTTAAAAAAAATCTTGTAAAATAAACATTAATAAAAAACATTTCAAAACAATCTATGTTTTGCATTACGTTGACATATCTACAAACAGTATGTAAATGTATAGCAAAATAAATAAATTCGACCAAATTATTATTTACTTGAATTATAGAAGGCACTGGAATCAGTCAGTGCCTTCTAGAGCGTTCTGTCAAAAAAACCTTTTCAAATACAACCGGAGCCACCAATTTTTACGACACGCTCCATCCATCTAACGAGTATATTGCTTAATAACTGGTTCACGATTTACTCGTAAAATTGTTATATCGTTAATTAAAAAATACTTGTTAACGATTAGAGTGTCTAATTGATGTTTGAGACAAAAATTAATACGAACTGGACCTTCGGGCGTCGCTCATCTAATGGGAATATAATTGAATAATCGCTACTCGAGCACTTGTTACATTTGTAATGAGTATCCACAACAAATGGCTTATTAATCTTTGTGGGAAACCAAAAATGAGCTTTAGTTAATATTTACATTCGATTGAGTGTCATCTCTTATATCTAACGAGGAAAATATTAAGTTAAACGCATGTTTTCCTTTTAGAAAGATATGAGAAAGCACACATCGCTCACTCCTTTCAACAACGTCATTTGTAAAAAAAACTTGATTTTTCAGGAGATCGTTTTAAAAGTTTGAAAATATAAAACAGTGTATTAAAAATAAATATCAAGCCACTTATTCAACTTTTTGATGTGCAACAGATCTTTTTAGGTAAAATCTGAATGTTTTTTCTCCATTTGAAAAATATTTAGTATATTTAAAAAAATAATTAAACATACCCTTTCTTCAAAATGCAAATCAATACTTTCTGCCCTGTAGTGGGTAAATATAAAGTTAAAAATATGCCGCTTTTGCTGGGATATAGTACATTTTCTGGGCATTCCGAAAACATGTACAACTGAAAATTGACGATTTTTGATAAATAACGTTGTTGAAAGGATTGACCGACGTGTACAAATATGTATAATTTCACAATGTTACAACATATTTTAACATTGATTAACCCTTTGACATGAAGAACAGTAGTAAAATCAAAATATACAAAACTTGTGTGCGACCCATCTTGACTTGTGGGATCGAAAGTAGGGCGGACACAAAAAAACGCGCTAAGAGTGTCAGAAATGAAGACTCTAAGAATCATATCAGGCAAGAGTCTTCGAAATAGATTAAGAAGCGCCAGGATCAGGGAAATATGCGAGATGGAAGATGTCGTAAGGTGGGAAAGGCAACGAAGGAGATATATATACATATATAATACAGTAAACAAACAGATTTGCATTTAAGGGATTTTTTATGTAATATTGGAAAAGTAACTTTTGTGAGGACCTCCACAACTAATTGTCAGATATAAATGGTCATTCAATTCTAAATATCGATCGATGTATAACTTATTGAAGAAGAAAAAAAAACTTTTATAAATCATGACATCACATCCGACGGATTCGTTTTTTCTCGCTACAATACCAAAAGACGATAAATAGGATTTTGGTAGTCAAAGGGTTAGTACGTATATTGCGTGTGTTTCCTTTACGTTCGACAGATGGCGTTGGTATGCGGTAAAAAACGCTGTTTTTCAAAAGAGTGCACAACTGTCTTAGTGTTTTTGCCTAGAATTTTCACTCGTGAATTATATGAAATTATAGTAACTTTAAACATAAAGAGTAAGTCCACTCATGAGTAGGCATAAGCCCCTTGTGCATTACACGGAATTTTACCGTCCGGCAGTCCGGCTTTGAACAATTTTTGAATTACCTAACGTCCAAGTGACTCTGAAATCTAGCTACGGCTTATGCAACACCGTTTATCATGTCCCTACTCAGGCTTCAACTTTAAAAGTTTCATAGCCTATGCCTACTTGTGAGTGGATTTACTCTTTATGTTTAAAGTTACTATAATTTCATGTAATTCATGAGTGAAAATTCTAGGCAAAAACACTCGCTATCTCCTGCCTCTAGAGGCATGAGTTTATAACTTTGAACAATAAAAGCGACTGCGACAGTTCAGCGATTGTCCACTACCCGGAATTTGACCGTCCGGCAGTCCGGTTTTGAAAAATGCTTTTATTTTTAAAAACCGGACTGCCGGACGGTGAAAAACTAGTTAATCTCCAAGAGAGTCTATAAAGAAGACCATCATTATTTAAGAAGGAAGAATTTTTATTAAGTAACATAAGTGTGATAATGAATTCCTTAATTTACAACATTTTGAGTGTGTCCAAATACTTGTTCACAAAATCTGGATTATCTCCAATTACAGGAGTTATTTTCATATTATTTTTTGACATCTCATCAAAGATGAAGAAGAATATGGAAGTCTGGCCATAAGTCATATTTGATGAGATGTCAAAAAATAATATGAAAATAACTCCTGTAATTGGAGATAATCCAGATTTTGTGAACAAGTATTTGGACACACTCAAAATGTTGTAAATAAATTGTCTGGTCAAATTATAAACTTAAATAATAAAAATGAAAATGGTATTTTCTGGCGTTTCTCATGTGTGTGATTATAATCCAGGATTCGGACCTCACATACTAATATAAGAGTTTCTGCTTGATAAAAAGCTTCTTTACATCTCACCAATAGATGTCTCTAGTGAAGTTCTAGTGATTCAAGAACAAGGTGTCTAAATTGGTTCATATACAGAACTTCCAAGAATTTGAGCAGTGTGGTTGTCAATAATGGGTAGAATTGGTGACTGTTACACGTGTGTAAAGTGATCACTTAAACCAGCCTATGACGGTCGTCAGCCCCGTAAATGCCCAGACTTCCATATTCTTCTTCATCTTTGATGAGATGTCAAAAAATAATATAATTCCTTAATTAATGGAAATAGCGTAAAATGTCGTTTCCGTTAAAAATTGCAACACCATGTCACAATTCTTGGTGACACATCATCTCAAAAATACTTTTTCTGAACACAGGCACATAGGCGCATAGGGTACTGCAAGGGAAAACCGAGGAAAACTTGGCCTGATCAAGCATTTCAAATATATGGGCGTGGTCAAGTCAGGAGCCGAAACAATCGGCGGGCATGTATAGGAGATGCATGAATGTGGAAAAGGCGAAGATTGTTTGCAAAGACATATTTCTGTGGCGTTCTATTCTCTCTGATTACCCCTGCGGCGAAACGGCGTGATGGATAGTTTAAATAAATAATGACAAATAAATTCTAATTATTTTTTCTAACCCGTATGGTGCATAGGGCACTGCATCGTATTCACGCGCTATTATCTTGATCGTTACTTATATGAAGGCAAGGTGATCACTACTGCGCTTCAAGGACCAGTCCAGGGTAATATTAAATAAATATTTAAGCGTAAAATCAATAATATTTATTTTCACCCCTCCCCCCCCCCTGGGCATCGAACCCGGGACCTCCGGGACCGTAGCTTAACACGCTAACCATTGCACCACGAAGGCGGACAAAATAATTTTATAAATTTTTGAGAAATAAAAAAAAACGCGTAAATTTAAAAGTATTTGGTGTTTAAATTATTGTTGGTATTTTTCCATCTCGCAAAATTGCCAGTAAAAAAATATTACTGCTGTAATACATGGTATTATCTTTTATAAGCAAATCACACAACACGCAAAATAAAAATTGTAATCTATATCTTGACCTTTATAATATCCAGTGGTGGGATTCAGCCGGTTCGCACCGGTTCGCTAGAACCGGTGCCTAAAAATTTTAGAGTTTGCCGAACCGGTCCTTAACGCTTTGTTGTCACACAATATTCCGATCGAGATCATGTATCGGTAACTTTTAATTGGCTTTTAAATCTGTACCTATTATTACAATGAAGAACTCAACTGGTTATCTAAAATTAAATATGCTGATCTTTATATATAAATTTTTAAACAATAAATTACCCATATATTTTGAGGACGAATAGTGTTAAACAAAAAAATTCATGAACATATCGCTCACTCCTTTCAAGAACGTCATAAATAAAAAAACTTGATTTTTCAGGAGAATGTTTTTAAAGTTTAAAAATATAATACAATGTATTAAAAATAAATATCAAGCATCTTATTGAACTTTTTACTGTGCAACAGATCTTTTTAGGTAAAACCTGAGAGTTTTTTCTTCATTTGAAAAATATAAAATATATTTAAAAAAATAATTAAACAATACCTTTTCTACAAAATGCAAACACAACACTTTCTGCCCTGTAACGGGTAAATATTATGTTTTAAAGTCAAAGTCCCATTTTTAATATTTTTCCAATAAAATCAAACCCAAACTAAACAGAGTTATCCCCTTCCTTGCTCTTACCCCTCCTTAAAACACCAATACCCCTACCCTTTTGAAACCCAACAACTTGTACACTGTTTCTTTTTTATATATATGTTCAGTAATAAATTAAACTCTGAAGAGGGCAACAGGTTGTTGCCGAATCTAGTTGGTTAATAAAAATGTGGGTGGATCAGAACACAAAGTATTTTTATTTCTCGAAATAATATGGTAAATATTAAGTTAAAAATATGGATCTTTTGCTGGGATATAATACATTTTCTGGGCATTCCGAAAACATTCACAACTGAAAATTGACGATTTTTGTTTTATGACGTTCTTGAAAGGAGTGAGCGATATAACTAGAAATAAGGATAAAATAAGACTGCCATTGTTGAAAAAAAACAAAGTCACAATTTTTTTAATGTATAAGGGTTTGAAAAAGTATGATGAGATGCCTGAATGTATGAAGAATGAAAAGAGCCGGAAAGAATTTAAAAATAAATGTTTTGTTTACTGTAAGGAGGTGTAAATATTTATATGTAGATGATGTAAATTAAGTGTAAATAATAGTTTATATTATGTAGTGTAATTTAAGCTAATTAAAGAAATAAATAAAATAAAAAATTGGAGCACTCTCCGTTGTTATGTGAATGTTCTGTTTATAATTATTTTATTGTTTATAATTATTTATATGTTCTGCAGAATATAAAAAAAGAAAAAATGTACAAATATTTTTTTATAGGGGGGGTAGGGTTAGTACCTAAAGGGCAAACCGGTTCTTGAATATTTAGAATCCATTACTGATAATATCTAAGGTAAAATATCGAATTTCAGTGAAAACTTCCTCAAATCCATCAACTTGCTTACCCACATAAATGTATTACGTTCAAAAATCAAAAGATTATCTGTAGTTTCGTTCGTTAATTCAGTTCTACGCGGTCTGTGTTAGTGAACGCGCGCGGACAAAACGGGCATATTGTTCTTCTGTCAAAATTCCCGCGATTTCTTTTGATAAGGTGCCTACATAATACATTCTTTTTTCAAATATTTTTTAAATACCATCGTGAATTACAAACGTCAAATATTTAGGTACCTACGTGATAATTAAAATTGACGCGTAAAAACGTTATTGATATTATTTAAAAATAATTGGAAGGTTTACTATAAAATTCAATTATTTCAACGAAAAATTAGAATTCAGACTCAGAAAAAAATGTGTTCAATGCATTATATTATTTTTTAAATATATAAGGGATTTACAAACGTCAAAGTTAAGTGCCTACCTGATATTTTAAATAGACGCGTAATAGAGTTTTTCATTTTATTTAAAAATAGTATTACAAAGTAATTTTAATAAAACTAAATTATTTTAACGATATTATAGACTATTTGCAAAAATATTTGGCGTTAGTGAATTCCTAACGTTAAAGATAAAGTATCTCCCTTAAATGGACGCATAAAAAGGTTTTTCATTTTATTTACAAATAATATTAGAGTTTATTTTAAAATTAAATTAATCTAACAAAAATTAGAATACAAAACGTCAAAATTCCCGCGTTTTTTATAAAGATGCCTAATATATTGTATTATTTTTTTAAAAATATTTTTTAATATCTTCGTGAATTACAGACCTCTAAGATTAAGTACCTACCGGATATTTTAAATGGACGAGTAAAAAGGTTTTTAATTTTATTTCAAAATAATAGTAATTAAAAAAAATTAACGAAAATTTTTTTTACAAACAATATTTTTTAACATCTTAGTGAACTGCTAACGTCATAGAAAAAGTACCTACGTGATATTAAAAATAAACACGTTACAAGGGTTTTCATTTTATTTAAAAATAATATTACGAGGTTTATCATAATATTTCATTATTTTAGCGAAAAATTAGAATACAAAAAGTCGAAATTCCCGCGATATTTTTTGTCAAAATTGATATTCAAATTATTATTATTAATAAATATTAATTAATAAAACTAATATTTTGCTGTTAATAAGTAATATTTTATGTGATTATTTATATATTTTGCCGGCGTATTTCAAACTTGCGTTTATTTTTTTTACTATTGAGGAATTTTAAAATTTTAGGATGAAATTTTTTGTATTTAAAAATTTAATTCATACCGGGACGCTAAGTAAAATGGCCGGGTCAGCGGGATTTTATCTTCAAAACGTCTGAGACATTAAAATTTGTCATTAGAATCCTAACTGTCCATCAAACCTCCTCCCTTAGTTTCTCCCTCTACCTCCTTCCCTAAACTCCCTTGTTCCTTTGCCTTCCTTATTATCATCAATTTGTAATTTATATTTTTTTAAATGTTCAAGTACTATCTACCATCTGATTGCAAACAGCTTTATATGGTATCGAACGTTTTGATCAATATCACTAGTCTGCTTTTGGTTGGTTGGAAGATGCTGCTTTTTAGCAAAAGCCCGCCAATTTACTTATTTCTTTTATGTCTTCTTCTTCTTCTAACCCTTATCCGCACCCCAATGGTGCATAGGGCACTGCATCGTATAGAAGCAGTGTTATCTTCATCGTTAAATACACGAAGGAAAGGTGATCAGCCTTCCGCTTCAGGTACCAGTCCAGGGCATATTAAATAAATATTAAAACTGAAAAAACTAACTAACCATCACGCCGCTTCACCGCAGGGGTAGGCAGAGAGAATAGAACGCCACACCACTCTGTCTTTGCAAACATTCTTTGCCTCTTCCACGTTCATGCATCTGCTCATACATACCCGCCGATTGTTACGACTCTCAACCTGACCACTTTCATGTATTTGGTATACCTGATCGTGCCATGTTTTTCTCGGTCTTCCTTTGCTCCTTTTTCCAATTACATTCGCCTCATAAATTTGTTTTACCGTTCTTTCCTCACTCATTCGTTCTACATGTCCAAACCATCTCAACACACCTTTCTTAATTTTATCTATAATGCTTATCTCAGCTTTGCATTCCTTCCTTATTTTACTATCCGAACATCTACCACACATCGTTTTAAATAAATATTAGACTATTTATTACGACCCTCTTGGGAATCGAAACCGGGACCTGCAGCATGGTAGCCCAGCGCGCTAACCACTACACTATGCAGGTCCGCCTCTTTTATGTACATGAAGTTTAAATAAATAAATAAAACCGGGACGTCTTCCATATTACGCGAAAACGCAACGGAGAGAAAGATTTAAGTAAGTACTTTTACATCCGGTTTGAATTGATTGTATGAAACATTGCCATAGAATACGAAATCCCTTCAACTAAATTCGAGTCACATACTGTCACATCATATTCCAATACACTAAACATTGAGAAGGTCCGTTTTGTATGTATTATATTTTTATGGATTCTTGGTAATAAAAAAAAAATATTCACATTATTTTTTGACATCTCAACATAGATGAAAAAGAATATGGCTATTTGCGGGGCTTAAAATAAGTCCATCATTTCTGTATGTCATTCATTACCAACTTACGAAAACAAAAGTATTTACGAAGGCGAATTTTGCAAAAGAAAATGATAAATAAAAATATTAATTATATCGGCTGTTATAAACACAAAACGTGCCTTACACAATCCTTTATAGGTTGTTATTTTTTGACATCTCATCAAAGATAAGGAAGAATATGGAAGTCTGGGCATTTACGGGGCTGACGACCGTCATAGGCTGGTGTAAGTTATCACTTTACACAGTGTAACATTCACCAATTCTACCCATTATTGACAACCACACTACAAATTTTTTTTGGAAGTTCTATATGAGTATATGACCCAATTTTGAAACGTTGTACAAGAATCACTAGAATACTCACTAGTGACATCTATCGGTGAGACGAAGAAGCTTTTTTATTTGTATACGTTTTTTTGTGGAACGTATGAGTGAGGAAAGAACGTTTGAGCAAATTTATGAGGCGAATGTAGTTGGAAATAGAGGCAGAGAAAGACTGAAAATGTATGAGGAGATGCATGAATGTGGAAGAGGCGAAGAATGTTTGCGAAGACAGGGTGGCGTTCTATTCTCTCTGCCTATTACTGCGAGGGGGCGGCGTGATGGTTAGTTAGTTAGTAATACAAAACAGTATTTATTTTTAATTTGAGTTTTACTTATAGTATATAACACTCTCGATGGTATTATCCCTCTTAAAAACAGGCTACAATGCCTACACCAAGAAGAAGAAGAAAAAGACGAAGATATTTATCACAGGGCAGATCGGCTGTCAAAATTTAAAACACAGTAAGGGACATTTTTTTGTAGTAGGTTTTTTTGCATTTATGGACTAAGTAGACTCTACTTAGTCCAAAATTGCAAAAAAAAACCTGCTACAAAAAAATGTCCCTGACTAACTAAAACTAACTAACCATCACGCCGCTTCCCCGCAGGGGTAGGCAGAGAGAATAGAGCGCCACACCACTCTGTCCTTGCAAACATTCTTCGCCTCTTCCACGTTCATGCATCTCCTCATACATACCCGCCGATTGTTACGACTCCTAACCTGACCACTTTCAAGTATTTGGCATACCTGATCGTGCCATGTTTTTCTCGGTCTTCCTCTGCTTCTTTTCCCGCTAACATTCGCCTCATAAATTTGTTTTACCGTTCTTTCCTCACTCATTCGTTCTACATGTCCAAACCATCTCAACACACCTTTCTTAATTTTATCGATAATGCTTATCTCAGCTTTGCATTCCTTCCTTATTTCACTATTCGCACATCTATCATACATCGTTTTGTTACACATTCTTCTGAGAGATCGCATTTCGACTGCATTCAGTCTACTTTCATCCTTCTTTTGCCAACTCCATGTTTCACTTCCATACATTAGAGTTGGAACCAGGACTCCGTTGTGCACTGCCAGTTTAGCTTCCGCTGATAGGTTTTTATTTGCTATAACTGATTTCAGTGCACCGTTCACTTTGTTCCCAGCATTCACTCTCCTTTCTATAAATTAAATAATTAATAATTAATTTAAATTTGGACAGCCGAGATATTTCGACAACAGTTTAAACCGTGCGACGTTTTGAAACGTTTTTCAATTTAATAAATGCGACAATAGCAATAACAGACGGTATTATCAGTGCACAAAGCGTCGACTCTGGAGGGTGAGGCCTTTGTGTATCGATCAACGACACCTCAGATAGGGGACTGGCTATTATGAGCACACACTTGGTAATAAACATCGGCTTATCAAGATCAGCATTTTAAATTCAATTAGGCATGCTGGCGACGCGGAAAACAAGACTGGATTTATTGTGTGCCCAATATTGAGTCAACTCGACGACAGAATAGGGTATTATCACTCGGGAGAAATATTTTATTTGACGTACTCAACCTATAAAGAGTTTCTAATATAAGAGTTTCTGCTTAGGAAAAAGCTTCTTTACATCTCACTAATAGATGTCTCTAGTGAAGTTCTAGTGATTCAAGAACAAGGTTTCTAAATTGGTTTATATATATATATAGAACTTCCAAGAATTTGAGTAGCGTGGTTGTCAATTATGGGTAGAATTGGTGAATGTTACATATGGTTATATATGAGTTTCTGCTTAGTAAAAAGCTTCTTTACACCTCACCAATAGATGTCTCTAGTGAAGTTCTAGTGATTCAAGAACAAGGTTTCTAAATTGGTTCATATATATAGAACTTCCAAGAATTTGAGTAGTGTGGTTGTCAATAATGGGTAGAATTGGTGAATGTTACACGTGTGTAAAGTGATCACTTAAACCAGCCTATGACGGTCGTCAGCCCCGTAAATGACTTCCATATTCTTCTTCATCTTTGATGAGATGTAAAAAAATAACAACCTATAAAGGATTGTGTAAGGCTCGTTTTGTGTTTATAATAGCCGATATAATCAATATTTTCATTTATCATTTTCTTTTGCAAAATTCGCCTTCGTAAATACGTTGTTTTCGTAAGTTGGTAATGAATGACACACAGAAACGATGGACTTATTTTAATATTGGTAACATTGCTAAATTATTGGCGGCTCTATTTGTTGATGTCTATGGTCCACCTTCCCACTCCCCCCCCCCTCTCCACATATTCTCCCAAATGGCAGTGTAGTGGTAAACAAAAATATGCAGCTTTTGCTGGGATTTAGTACATTTTCTGGGCATTCTGAAAACATGCACAACCGAATATTGATGATTTTTTTAATATATCGCTCACTCCTTTCAAGAACGTCATAAATCAAATATCGTCAATTGTGCATGTTTTCGGAATGCCTAGAAAATGTACTATATCCCAGCAAAAGAAGCATATTTTAAACTTAATATTTACCCGCTACAGGGCAGAAAGTGTTGTTTTTTCATTTTGAATAAATGGTATTGTTGAATTAATTTTTTTAAACGTACTGAATATTTTTCAAATGGAGAAAAAACCTTCAGGTTTTACCTAAAAATATCTATTGCAAAGTAAAAAGTTCAATAAGTGGCTTGATATTTATTTTTAACACTTTTTTTTTAATATTCTGAAACTATAAAAACGATCTCCTGAAAAATCAGGTTTTTTGATATATGACGTTGTTGAAAGGAGTGAGCGAAGTATCTAGACACTTTTGGCCAGAGTATACCAATTTATTATAGCTGCAGACAGTTGGTAGTATTTCACTTTAAATTGTTGGGTAATATATCAAAAATTAAACACGATTATTGGATTGAATTCTACTTTTATTTACATATGTGATATGTTTCGTCTTATTACATTATAAAACACATAAGGTGTTTGATAATCTCGTAATAAATGCGTCACATATCGTCATATACATGTAAATAAAACTACAATTCAATCCAATAACGTAGCTCAAAGTATACCAAGTCGATTCTCAGTACTATAATGGTTAAATTAGATAGGTACTTTTATATTTATAACGTGGTAATATTTTTCTTTTGTAAATTGGGTGTAAATAATATGTAAAGTGGGTGTATAATAATAAAATAAACAATGTGTTGCTTTGTAATAAAAGAAACGACAGTTAAAGTTTATTCTCAATTAATCTTTACAATAATTTTTATATCTATCTGATTCTGACAGTTAACAATATTTTTTCTATCGGAAGTCTTTTGTTTTATTCTGTGCGACGCATGCGACATCTGGTGGTAGAACTGTTTTATGTAGGTACTATTTGTAAGTACTTAATAAAATGTATAGGTAGGTACCTAGGTATTTTATTACATATTATCATACTTATTTTAACATAGATAATAATGGTGTTCGTCTACGGCATCATATGTATGATAATATGTGATGCGTTTCGACATTATCAAACACAAGTGTTTGATAATGTACCCAGTAAAAAGTTCAGTAAGTGGCTTGATATTTATTTTTAATACATTGTATCATATTTTCCGCCTCCGTGGTGTAATGATCAGCGTGTTTAGCTACCGTGCTGGAGGTCCCGGGTTCGATTCCCAGGGGGGGTGAAAATAAATATTAGTGATTTTACACTGTAATATTTATTTAATATTACCCTGGACTGGTTCCTGAGCGCAAGAGTGATCACCTTGCCTTCATGTAAGTAATGATATCTAAGATAACACTGCGTCAATTCGATGCAGTGCCCTATGCACCATAAGGTGCGGGTAAGGGTTATAAGTAAGTAATAAGTAATCATATTTTTAAACTTTAAAAACGTTATCCTGAAAAATCGAGTATTTTGATTTATGACGTTCTTGAAAGGAGTGAGCGATATCTATTATTACTTTCAGTTAATCTATATGTATTTCAAGGATGTGTGCAACATCGCAATTCGTGATGAAATCGAATCTGCAATGATGAAATCGAATCCTAATACTAAGACGATACTGAATATTTTTTCAAGTCTAATGATAAAGAATTAAAAAATACCTCTCAGCCAGCTTAGAAAAAAACAAAATGAATGTGGATCCACGTTAGAGAAATAGAGTTTTTTTATGGGATTTTTTTCATTTATTCCTTTAATATATTTACATTTTTATTTATAACATAATAATGATTAAAGAAAACACTTCGTTTTTTACCACTTGAGTTTTATTATAGACTACATATTTCAGTAGTTAAACTTCCATCATTCAGGTCTGTATAATAACATATTCTGAAACATGTAGTCTATAATAAAACTCAAGTGGTAAAAAACGAAGTGTTTTCTTTAATCATTGTAACATGATTTACCACAAAGTTTATGCCGAAACAATAAATAAAATATAACATAATACATTTGATTCATTTATACATATGGAGAACTTTTATATTTCGATTCGCTGTGCCTCTCCATAAAAGAGACTGTGCACTTGTGCTTAGATAGGGACTTACACTCGTGGTTTAATGTTATATAAAATAATATATATAAAAACCCTTATCCGCACCCCAATGATGCATAGGGCACTGCGTCATATAAACGCACTGTTATCTTGATAGTTTTTTTTACACATGAAGGAAAGGTGATCAGCCCTACGCTTCAGGTAATATTAAATAAATATTACAATGAAAAATCACTTATATTTATTTTACCCCCCTTGGGAATCGAACCCAGGACCTCCGGAACGGTAGCCGAGCGTGCTGACCATTACACTACGGAGGCGGACATAATGTTATATAATAAAAGATATAATAGTTTTTTTTGTATATTTTATCAAGATTTAAATGTATAGAGCTTTGAATTTTTTTAAAGTATTTTTATATCATCTATTTTTTTTATTTCTTTAGGGAGTTTATTGAAATGTTTGATTGCCAAATATTTGAAGTTTTGCTGAAATTGCTTGGTGTTGCATTTTGGGGTAGAAAAATCGTTTGAGAATCTCGATGATAAATTTTTTGTTAAATGTAAATAGTTGTCACCCTTTAGTATTTGAAAAATTGCGGTTTTATTATTCACCTTGCTTATTATGTACAAGGTTTATAGATCATTCAGTGAATTATTGTTTCTTCTAGCTAATTAAATATGTTTTTATTTGAATCTGTGTTGGGAACAGGAGGGATCATCTAGTGTGGGCCAAACAGGAACTTCTCGGCATTTGCAGAGAAAAAGAGTTACATTGTCCGCCTCTGTAGTGCAATGGTCAGCACGCTTGGCTACCGTACTGGACGTCCCGGGTTCGATTCCCAGGGGAGTCATATAAATATTCTCCCCAGTGTCATTTTAATATAACCTAAAATATAATGTATACCCACACATAGGCCATGTCTTTGTGGGACTTTTTGTGTATTAATATTTTTTTTACTTGTAATTATTAAATATATTGTGAAATGCAAAATAATTTTAAATTAATGAGATATTTTTCAATATTACCCTGGACTGGTTCCTGAAGCGGAGGGCCGATCGCTTTTTCTTCATATGTTAACGATCAAGATCTGCGTTTATATGATGCAGTGCCCTATGCACCATTGGGTGCGGATAAGGTTTAGTAGACTTGTATAGTTATGTATGTTTGCATGTATACTAATATTTCTATTAGATAATTTAGAAACATTTGTGTATGTATGAAAAGATGAAAGTGATCGGAAACGCAAAGGCCAACGTTAGAATAGACCCATGAATGTGGAAGAAAAGGGAAAAACTTATTTTTTTAGCCCTCATCCGCACCCGATGGTGCACAGGGCACTGCATCATATTTATCATATAAACGGTGTTATCTCGATCGTTTACACATGAAGGAAAGGTGATCGGCCCTCCGCTACAGGTACCAGTCCAGGGTAATATTGAATAAATATTAGAGTAAAAAAAATCACTTATATTTATTTGACCCTCCCCTGGGAATCGAGCCTGGGACTTCCGTACGGTAGCCGAAGGTGTTGACCATTACTGACCATAAACTACGGAGGCATACTAAAATTCAGACTTAAATTTCTTCAGCTAAATATAATGTAAAAAAAACTTATAAATGCCATTTATGGTTATGTAATATCAGAAAACGTAGATTAGTTCTTTGAATTGCACAAATAGTTCCTTATAAGCGTCCGACGACTAAAAAAAAAGAGAAACCCGCCACCAAACTGATAAAAAAAGGAATGGACTTACCCAGATCTTGATTTCCGCGGTCAGGTCGATGGTTATCCAGTGGCGGCACGTAACTTCACACTTTTTATTGAGGTTAGGGATACGACTAAGTAAAAAAAATTCTATAATTTTTTTTATCACTTTATCACTTTATCACTGTAACATTCACCATTCTACCTATGATTGATAACCACACTAATAAAATTTTGGACACTGTATTTGCGCAATATGTGTGTAATCGCCTTCGTTTAAAAAGATTTTATCAATGTTAATCATTAAGGTTTATTATTAGATTAAAACCAATATTTTTAACTTTTCCACTTTTTTTATTTGACCAGCGACGGGGTTTCGTCGTTACCGACATCATCAGACCAGTCTGATGATGTCGGTAACGACGAAACCCGGTCGCTGGTCAAACAAAAAAAGTGGAAAAGCTAAAAATATTGGTTTTAATCTAATAATAAATTAAAAATGCAATTCCATCACGAAGTGTCAGTGGATAATATAAATCTATTAATCATTAAGGTTTTAAAAACTGATACCTCAAGCATAGTTGGAGAATATGGAAGTCTGGACATTTAATTATATTCAATGATCACTGTGTAACATTCACCATTCTACCAATGATTGACAGCCACACTACTCAAAATTTTGGACATTGTATTTACGCAATATATGGGCAATTGTCTTCAATTAAAAAGGTCTTTAAAAAAAATTATATCCAGGTTTTAAAAATTGATACCTGAAGCATATAGATGAGAAGAATATGGATGTCTGGGCATTTAATTAGTTTCAATGATCACCTTATCATTCACCATTGACAACCACACTACTCAAAAATTTGGACATTGTATTTACGCAATATATATGCAATTGTCTTTAATTAAAAAGATGTTTTCAATAAATAATATCAAGATTTTAAAAATTGATACCTCATCTATATAGAGGAAGAAGAATATGGATGTCTGGGCATTTAATTAGATTCAATGATCACTTTATAACTGTGTAACATTTCACCATCCTACCCACGATTGATAACCATGCCATTTAAATTTTGGACGTTTCATTTACGCAATATATATGCAATTAACTTTAGTTAAAAAGGTTTATTCAAAAAATAATATCAAGGTTTTAAAAATTGATACCTCAAGCATATAGATGAAGAAGAATATGGAAGTCTGGGCATTTAATTAGATTCAACGATCACTTTATCACAGGGTAACATTTTACCATTGTACCCGCGATTGACAACCAAACCATTTAAATTTTGGACGTTTCATTTACGCAATATATATGCAATTGTCTTTAATTAAAAAGATCTATTTAAAAAATAATATCAAGATTTTAAAAATTGATACCTCAAGCATATAGATGAAAAAGAATATGGAAGCCTGGGCATTTAATTAGATTCAATGATCACTTTATCACTGTGTAACATTTCACCATCCTACCCACGATTGATAACCATACCATTTAAATTTTGGACGTTTCATTCACGCAATATATATGCAATTAGCTTTATTTAAAAAAGGTTTATTAAAAAATAATATCAAGATTTTTAAAATTGATACCTCAAGCATATAGATGAAGAAGAATATGGAAGTCTGGGCATTTAATTAGATTCAATGATCACTTTATCACCGTGTAACATTTCAGCATCCTACCCACGATTGATAACCATACCATTTAAATTTTGGACGTTTCATTTACGCAATATATATGCAATTAACTTTAATTAACAAGATCTGTTTAAAAAATAATATCAAGATTTTAAAAATTGATACCTCAAGCATATAGATGAAGAAGAATATGGAAGTTTGCTCATTTAATTAGATTCAACGATCACTTTATCACAGGGTAACATTTTACCATTCTACCCACGATTGATAACCATGTCATTTAAATTTTGGACGTGTCATTTACGCAATATATATGCAATTTTCTTTAATTAAAAAGGTTTATTCAAAAAATAATATCAAGATTTTTAAAATTGATACCTCAAGCATATAATAAGAAGAAGAAGAATATGGAAGTCTGGGCATTATATTCAATGATCACTTTATAACTGTGTAATATCACCATCCTACCCACAATTGACAACTATACAATTTAAATTTTGGACGTCCTGTTTACCAATATGCTATCAATTCGCTTTAATTAAAATATTTTTTGTATCCTACTTCTTCGATTACATTTACGGTTGAAATTATGAAGTTTTCAATAGAAATATCTTTTAAAATCTTGATATATATGGTGTAGAAGAATATGGAAGTCTGGGCATATAATTAAAATCAATATCAACATATAAAAAGGGTGATCCTTTTTCTCATAATTGACACCACACTACTTGAATTTTGGACATTGTATTTTCACAAAATAAATGCAATTATCTTCAATTTAAAAGATTTTTAGTATGCTACTTCACGAATGACATTTATAGTTGTAATTCTTAAGTTTTCTTTAGAAATATCATTTAAAATATCGATATAAATAACTCCTAAGCAGAAAAAAGCGAAAATTTCTCACCGAAAATTTTGGACACTTGAAATATTGTGAAAAAAGCAAGATCACAGCGTTCCGCGACGTTTGAGAAGCGTTTGTAAGGTTATACGGCTCCGAAGTGAAAAGGATCTCGACTGGCCACTGCTCGCCAAACGGTGGCTCGCGGCAAATGCGCAAAAGGATGCGCAGGACCTCTGTTTTATGGGCAGGCGAGATCCGAAAGATGGCAGTAAAGTCTACCATACGTTCGCTCTACGTCACTGCTCAGTGTTCAATTTTCTTATATATTAATTTATTATTTTTATTATACACATAATTACAAATTATAATTAAGTGCCCTCACTGATTCTTCCTGTGCCGAGGGCACATTTTACAATACTTTTGTTTAGTCATTTTTAATAATTTTATTTTTTATTTATTTTATTTTATTTTATATTTCAAAACATATTACATACAAAAGTCATATATATATATATATATATAATATATATATATATATATATATATATATATATATATATATATATATATATATATATATATATATATATATATATATATATATATATATATATGTATATATATATATATATGTATATATATATATATATATATACATATATATATATATATATATATATATATATATATATATATATATATATATATATATATATATATATATATATATATATATATATATATATATTTATAATATTTCCGATGAGTAATTTCTATTTCTCATTTAGGGACATGGGATAAAGGTTAACAAGACTGGAACACAAATAATAAAGTTATGAAAAGATTTTTTTTAAATAACCAAAACTAATACATGGCAAAATATAAATACAATAAACAGGTACCGTAGAACGATTTTATTTTGTGATTATAATCCAGGATTCGGACCCTACATACAAATGAAGGCGCTTATGCTAAATAAAAAGCTTCTTTCATCTCACCAATAGATGTCTCTAGTGAAATTCTAGTGATTCAAGCACCATGTTTCGAAATTGAACCATATATTCGTATATTATATTATAGAAGTTCCAAGAATTTGAGTAGTGTGGTTTGCAATCATGGATATAGGAATTGGTGAATGTTACACGTTTGTAAAGTGATCACTTAAACCAGCGTATGTCGGTCGTAAGCCCCGTGAATGCACGGATTTCCTTATTCTTCTTCATCTATGTTGAGATGCAAAAAATTATATAAAAAAAGAATAGTTTAAAAAAAAATGTAAGAAGATGTAAATATATATATATATATATATATATATATATATATATATATATATATATATATATATATATATATATATATATATATATATATATATATATATATATATATATATATATATATATATATATTAATGTTTATATATATAATAATAATAAAACCCTTATCCTCACCCAATGGTGCATTGGGCATCATATAAACGCAGTGTTATCTTGATCGTTTACACGTGAAGGAAAGGTGATCAGCCCGCCGCTTCAGGTACCAGTCCAGGGTAATATTGAATAAATATTACAGTGAAAAAATCACTTGTATTTATTTTACCCCCCTTGGGAATCGAACCCGGGACCTCCAGAACGGTAGCCGAGCGTGCTGGCCATTACACACACATATATATATATATATATATATATATATATATATATATATATATATATATATATATATATATATATATATATATATATATATATATATATATATATATATATATATATATATATATATATATATATATATATATATATATATATATATATATATATATATATATATATATATATATATATATATATATATATATATATATATATATATATATATATATATATTTATATATGTACATAATGTGAATTAAGTATAAATAATAATTTGTATTAAATATAATATTAGCTAACTAAAGAAATAAAAAAAGACACACTAAAATGTTGCACAGAAAGATTGTTTTAGCATATAATTCTTTGACTATCGTAACTCTACTTTCTTGAATATTTCCTCTATGGTAATCCGTCTCGGATCTTCTAAGTATAATTTTCATTACATATTTTTCTGCAACAATAATAGTATTGAATAATGCATTGCACGTGCCACCCCATCAAATAATCCCATACTGGAAAATAGACTGACGTCGACCGTAGTAATTTTTGACCAATTATTTTATAATATACTCATTATTTCGTTATTTAACCAAATTTCAGGTGTTTTTATGACTTAATATTTATCTGTAAAGGTTCACAATGAATAGTTACTGTGTTTTGTACATGTGTGGTGTAATTCTGTGTACCGCGAGTGTGGTTAGTTCCGAAAAAGACATATCTAGTGAAATAACCTCAAAGTTTAAAAGCATACCGACTACGGTTAAAACATTTGAAAATGACACCGTGTTGCTACCGTGCTATCTTGATAATGCTGGTAAGTTCTGTATTTTATACATTTTTTTAAATATAAAAACACAACACTCTAAACTGACCAATTTTGAGTTAGTTAATTTAATTGTACATAATAAATAATTTCATAAATGTGCCTTTATCGAGTTTTCCCGTGCCGAACGCACATTTTAATAAAATAAATAATAAAACCCTTATCCGCACCCCAATGGTGCATAGGGCACTGCGTCATATAAACGCAGTGTTATCTTGATCGTTTACACATGAAGGAAAGGTGATCAACCCTCCGCTTCAGGTACCACCAGTCCAGGGTAATATTGAAAAAATGACAGTGAAAACATCACTTATATTTATGTTACCCCCCTTGGTAATCGAACCCGGGACCTCCAGAACGGTAGCCGTGCGTGCTGACCATTACACTACGAAGGCGGACATTGTGCTCACTCCTTTCAAGAACGTCATTATTAAAAAAACGTAAATTTTCAGTTGTGCATGTTTTCGGAATGCCCAAAAAATGTACTCTATCCCAACAAAAGGGGTATATTTTTAACTTAATATTTACCCGCTACAGGAGAGAAAGTGCTGTTTTTGGATTTGGAGGAAAAAGTATTGTTTAATTATTTTTTTAATATACGTAATAATTTTCAAATGGAGAGAAAACCTTCAGGTTTTACCTAAAAAGATCTGTTGCACAGTAAATAGTTCAATAAGCGGCTTGATACTTATTTTTAATATATTGTATTATATTTGTAATCTTTAAAAACGTTCTCCTGAAAAATCAAGTATTTTGATTTATGACGTTCTTGAAAGGAGTGAGCGATTTTACAAACTTATTTGTAAAAATATATGAAAGCCCACTTCAATATATTCTCAACGCACTTCTATATCTACTTATGGATGGCATCGTTTTATCGAGTTTCTGTTTTAATTGACTTTATAAAGAATGAAAGTAGATTTTATAAATTTATTGCACAATAATTATCAATGTTACAACCTTATTACATAATAACCAAAACGTGGCAAGCAGTTATTTTAAAACATGGAAGGTGCATTTTTTATTTATCTTGTCCGCCTCCGTAGTGTAATGGTCAGCATGCTCGCCTACCGTTCCGGAGGTCCCGGGTTCGATTCCCAGGGGGGTTTAGTAAATATAAGTGATTTTTTCACTCCAATATTTGTTCAATATTACCCTGGACTGGTACCTGAAGCGGAGGGCTGATCACCTTTCCTTCATGTGTAAACGATCGAGATAACACTGCGTTTATATGACGCAGTGCCCTATGCACCATTGGGGTGGGGTAAGGGTTTTATTATTATTACGATATTACGATTCCCAAGGGGCGTAAAATAAATACAAGTGATTTTTTTCACTGTAATATTTATTCAATATTACCCTGGACTGGTACTTGAGGCGGAGGGCTGATCACCTTTCCTTCATGTGTAAACGATCAAGATAACACTGCGTTTATATGACGCAGTGCCCTATGCACCATTGGGGTGCGGATAAGGGTTTTATTATTATTATTATAATTTCTTGAGTAAAACATCTTATATTCGGAAATTTTACTGTTGAAATCGTTATTTTGTATGTAGTGTGTGTGTGTGGGTGTATGTGTATATATATACAGTATCTACTCAATGAATTAGGGCCACCCATTATTTTTTTGAATACTCTGAAATCTTTTGGATTATTATATTTATTTTACATAAATACTTTAAGTTTTCTATTGACATCTAATATCGTGTATATTACCTTCAATAATATGTAAAATATACCTGGATTATTTAAGCCTTTACAAATTTTCAAACCCTTTTTCTGAGAAAGGTCCCTAATTAGTACAGGTAGACAGATAGTTGAAAGTTCTAAAAATAGTCCTATCTCATTTATTAGTGAAGTTTCTCGAGTTCTGGTTGTTGTTTTGTTCAGAGAGGTTATATAGTTATCGTGTCTTGTGAAAAAAACTTAATTTTTAATTTTAGTTCATAAAGTATAATTTTTTTTTGTAAACACAAGTGTTTTTTTTGAAAAGGACAAAATGGGAAAAAGTAAAGACATTTCTGAGGAAAAAAAGTCTAGTGTTATAGTGCTACAGAAATTAGGAATACTATCTAATAGAGAAATTTCAAAAAAAGAAAACGTTTCTCGTCAAACAGTGGACAGAATTTCAAAATCAATAAAAAATCAGTCACCCGCCACCAGCAATCGGCGAAAGAACTGTCGTAGGATTAGAAAAACAACACCGAGGACTGATTGAAAAATCGTTCAAAGTGCCTTAGAAAACCGTAGTGCATCAGCAAAAACATTAAAAATAAAATTGGAAGAAGAGGGTATAAATATATCGGTATCAACACTGAGGCGACGTCTTTACGAAGTAAATCTGAAATGCAGGCGCCCTGTAAAAGTACCAAAATTGACACCACGAATGAAAGCGGATCGATTAAAATGGGCCAGGCTACATCGAAATTACTCGGTAGATGATTGGAAAAAGGTATTTATTTAAATTGAATTTTCAACATATCATTTTAGTAAATAAACTTATATATTTGAATTAAACTTAAATTTTCATTATTTTTCAGGTCATCTTTAGTGATGAGTGCCGGTTAGAAGCCGTGACAGAGAGCCGTCGATTCGTCAGGAGAACACCAATGGAACGTTACAATGAGGCCTGTGTGGTAAAAGTTATCAAACACCCCACTGCAACAATGATATGGCCATGTATTATTAACAATTTACCTGCGCCGTTGTTTTTCGTGGAAGGAACAATGAACCAAAATTCCTATAAGCAGGTCCTCGAACGAATTTTATTGCCCTTCTACCATACACTCGACCCAACAGAAGGTCCATACACCTTCATGCAGGATGGGGCACCTTGCCACCGGGCTAAATCAATAATAAAATTTTTGTCTAACAAAAATCTGCCTTTGCTCCCCTGTCCTGGAAATTCTCCGGGCCTTAATCCTATAGAAAACGTATGGAGCATGTTAAAAAATAAGGTATACTCATTTTCAAATCCGACAGTAGACTGTCTAAAAAAAAATATTCAAAAAATTTGGTCAGAAGACGAAGAAATAAAAAACATGATAAAACAGTGCATTTTAAGTATGCCAAAAAGAATTGAGGCAGTTATTTCTGCCAAAGGTGGAAATACTAAATACTAACTATATTTATATGAAAATATATGCATAATTTAAGCGTAATAAAGTGTTCATGTGTAAATAAAATTCAATGTTGTTTTATTCAAGGTTTTCTCTGAGTTATTCCTGTTTGAATTGAGAAATTGCGCGAAATTCTGCGTGGCCCTAATTCATTGAGTAGATACTGTATATATATATATATATATATATATACACAGTGGGTGGCCATATTATTAGGGACACTTCGAATTTCCTGTAATTTTCATTATTAAATGAATTAAATGAGCAAATAAATTCGTTTTTCGATATTTTTTTATCGATTGGGGTGCTTTATTAAGAATTTATAAACAACATTATCATGGATTTAATAATACCAATTTATTTTTTATCATAAAAAGTGATTATTCAACATTTTCAAAAAATCTTAATTTTTAGTAATAACACCCTTTGCTGCGATTACAACCTCCAAACGTCAGGGCATGCTTTTTATGCAGATTTTTGCATTGTGCCAGAGATTAAGGTAATTTTGCCATAATCTGAGAAGAGTTTCTATCATTTGCCACTTGGTGGCGATTTATTTTTTATTTTTTATTTTTTTTGCTTGGTTGTGTTGCTGTATTTTTCCCTTGCTTATGATTTATCAAGGTGATGTTTGTGAGCTGTCGTTAGTGTTATTGCTTTTGTGTATGATTTTACTTGTAAGTGTTTTGTGTACTGTTTTATGAATTGTTAGTTCTTTGTGTGTGATTCTAAACTCTGAATTCCTAACTCTGTTGTCATGGGCTAGTTACGCTTTCCGACATTTCGCTCACTCCTTTCAAGAACGTCATAAATCAAAATACTTGATTTTTCAGGAGAACGATTTTAAAGTTTAAAAATATAACACAATGTATTAAAAATAAATATCAAACCACTTATTTAACTTTTTACTATGCAACAGATCTTTTTTGGTAAAACCTGAAAAATTTTTCTTTATCTGAAAAATATTTAATATATTTAAAAAAATAATTAAACAAAACCTTTTCTTCAAAATGCCCTATGCACCATTGGGGTGCGGATAAGGGTTTTATTATTATTATTTCTTCAAAATGCAAAAACAACACTTTCTGCCCTGTAGCGGGTAAATATTAAGTTAAAAATATGCCTCTTTTGCTGGGATATAGTACATTTTTTTGGCATTTTGAAAACATGCACAACTGAAAATTGACGAATTTTGATTTATGACGTTCTTGAAAGGAGTGAGCGATATTTCTTTTATATGTTTCAATACGCTCTTGTTGCAGGATCAACATACCACGTTAGGTGGCTGAAAGAAAAACAGCTGATAGCAGACAGCTCAGACCACGACCTGATTCCTCCCGACAGAGTGAAGTTATACTCCAACCACAGCATCCAAGTCACGAGGCTAGCCCCAAACGACACCGGAGAGTATGTTTGCGAGGTAAGATCTTATAATTATTTTAAATAAATAAAATATAAATAAAACCCTCATCCGCACCCCAATGGTGCATAGGGTACTGCTTCATATTAACGCAGTGTTATCTTGATCGTTTACACATGAAGGAAAGGTGATCAGCCCTCCGCTTCAGGTACCAGTCCAGGGTTATATTAAATAAATATGACAGTGAAAAAATCACTTTTATTTATTTGACCCCCCCTGGGAATCGAACCCGGGACCTCCAGAACGGTAGCCGAGCGTGCTGACCATTACACTACGGAGGGGGACAGAAAAATTATGAAAAATTAAAAATTATAAAAGAGAGAAATATTTGTGTTTTTTTACAACATTTTTAATGTGTCCAAATACTTGTTCACAAAATCTGGATTATCTCCAATTACAGGAGTTATTTTCATATTATATTTTGACATCTCATCAAAGATGAAGAAGAATATGGAGCCTATGACAGTCGTCAGCCCCGTAAATGCCCAGACTTCCATATTCTTCTTCATCTTTGATGAGACGTCAAAATATAATATCAAAATATAATGTGTTCTTTTTAATAATGTCGTGGCAAAAATATTGGACAAGTCGCAATGGTGACACGAAAGGTACCTACCTAACTTATTTGAATTTTGATCCCAATTTAAAATAACAAAATTCGATTAAAAATTGTCTCAAAATTGTAATAAAATGTATAAAATGATTTTATGATAGGTATCTATCACACTTAGATTGAAAAAAACTTGGAGAAACCAGAAAAATATGTAATTCAAACCGTTATCCGCACCCAATGGTGCATAGGGCACTGCATTATAACAAACACAGTGTTATCTTGTTCATTAACACACGTAGGAAAGGTGATCAGCCCTCCGCTTCAGGTACCAGTCCAGGGTAATATTGAATAAATATTAGAGTGAAACAATCACTTATATTTATTATTATGAAGAAAAAAATATTAAACAATTTTAATATTTGTGATTTTTTATAATTTGCACAAATATTTCAATTCTTAGAAATAGGTTTCAAATTGTGGTAGATTGGGCTCGAACCGAGAAACTCTGACTTAAGAGTCCACGACACTAGCCACCGGACCACAACCCGACAATTATTTATTTATTTTTTTAACTGTCAAGTATTTAAAGTTGGTACCTTACCAAAAAGATAGTTATTAAATTATAAATAACACTTTCAATTAATGTTTTACTAAGTAAATACCACTATTTCTTAAAATCTACTGTGACACGTGTCACACGACTGTGGGATTTTAAGAAATAGTAGTGGTATTTACTTTGTAAAATGTATACATTTTACCACAAAGTGACTGCCGAATCAATTAATGAAATTATAAATAACACATTAATTTCTTGAATGTTTTTGCAGACACTTTGTGGCACATTTTATTAACTTTATAAAATTAAACAACTTTGTTTTAACCACTTTTTTAATTTACAACCTTTTGAGTGTGTCCAAATACTTGTTCACAAAATCTGGATTATCCCCAATTACAGGAGTTATTTTCATATTATTTTTTGACATCTCATCAAAGATGAAGAAGAATATGGAAGTCTGGGCATTTTTACGAGGCTTACGACCGTCATAGGCTGGTTTAAGTGATCACTTTACACACGTGTAACATTCACCAATTCTACCCATTATTGACAACCATACTACTCAAATTCTTGGAAGTTCTATATATATGAACCAATTTAGAAACCTTGTTCATGAATCACTAGAACTTCACTAGAGACATCTATTGGTGAGATGTAAAGAAGCTTTTTATTAAGCAGAAACTCTTATATTAGTATGTGAGATCCGAATCCTGGATTATAATCACACACATGAGAAACGCCAGAAAATACCATTTTCATTTTTATTATTAAGCTTATAATTTGACCAGATAATTTATTTACAACATTTTGAGTGTGTCCAAATACTTGTTCACAAAATCTGGATTATCCCCAATTACAGGAGTTAATTAGAATGTTACACGTGTGTAAAGTGATCACTTAAACCAGCATATGACGGTCGTAAGCCCCGTAAATGCCCAGACTTCCATATTCTTCTTCATCTTTGATGAGATGTCAAAAAATAATATGAAAATGAAGAACCTTGTCATCATAAGGGTTTATTAAATTCTAAAACATTAAAATACTAAAAAACATTAAAATACTCAGTCAAAAGTTAGCTAAATTCCCTTACCAAAAACTTCCACACACTCCGTACACCATATGACAAGGATTAATGTTAAAAAATTGTCAAAAAATAACATGAAAAATAACTCCTATAATTGGAGATACTCCAAATTTGTGAACAAGTATTTGGACATACTCAAAATGTTGAAAATATCTTTATGTTGTCTCTAAAGGACACTCCAGCTGACCATCTAAGCATTCGCATTTCAGCAGTTTCCAGTTGCCTAGAGTAGGTGTCATACATCGTCCAGGATTCGGAGCCATAAATTGTAATTATGTGTATAATAAAAAAGAAATAAAAAGAAATAAATAAATAAAACTGTTGCCGGCTAGAACAAACGAGAAAAAACGCAATACCGGGAACTTAGAACAGTTCGGAATTGTCAACTCTTCAACAATTAAGATAATTGCCGGTTTCAATTGTTTAATTACATCTAATTCGCTCTGTAAGATATGTTATACAGATATCTGGACCAGCGCTCCTCAGCCTTTGGTGGCGATACGAAAATAAATGGCGCCTCATATATATATATATATATATATATATATATATATATATATATATATATATATATATATATATATATATATATATATATATATATATATATATATATATATATATATATATATATATATATATATATATATATATATATATATATATATATATATATATATATATATATATATATATATATATATATATATATATATATATATATATATATATATATATATATATATATATATATATATATATAAATAATAATAATAAAACCCTTATCCGCACCCCAATGGTGCATAGGGCACTGCGTCATATAAACGCAGTGTTATCTTGATCGTTTACACATGAAGGAAAGGTGATCAGCCCTCCGCTTCAGGTACCAGTCCAGGGTAATATTGAATAAATATTACCGTGAAAAAATCACTAATATTTATTTGACCCCCCTGGGAATCGAACCCGGGACCTCCAGAACGGTAGCCGAGCGTGCTGACCATTACACTACGGAGGCGGACATTAAGATTGATGTCATCATTACAGACAATATAATATTCTTTTTGTAATTATGCAATGAAATAAGACAGGTTGGAAAACGCTGACCCAGACATGTCAAATACATTGTGCAAGAGATATAGCAATCAATTACAAGTTAAAACGACGTTTTGTGTGTGTGTGTGTGTGTGTGTGTGTGTGTGTGTATATATATATATATATATATATATAAATATATATATATATATATATATATTCAAGTTCGTGTAAAACTGGGGTTGAAAGTAAACATTTCACGCGATAGAAAAACTGTCTATTACTGTCGAAAACAAAAATAGTACAAAAAAAACTGTACGCTAGTATTAAATCTTAAACAAAGTTAATTTTAAACACGCGACGACCATTTTTAATATAATATGTGGACACATTACATAGAACATCCATATACACGAAACTCTCTTTATTTACGATTTTTAATAAAAAATCGGTACTAAAAAATGAACAGAAAAATGTCAGACATCTGTCAGCTTATTTGTCTGGAATGCTCAGCTCTTTTAGATACTCTGGAGCTGTATTATGTATTGATTTATACATGAGTAGGCAGAGTTTATACTCTCAACCCTTTCGGGAAGCGTAAGCAGTGCAGATTGTGTAGTAGTGGAATAATGTGGCTGATTGAAGTTACTAAAACTACTAACCGTACTTAACCCTTCACTGCATGACTTTTTTTGCATGACTTTTGCACTCTGTCTTTGCAAACATTCTTCGCCTCTTCCACGTTCATGCATCTCCTCACACATAAACGCCGGTTGTTACGACTCCTAACCTGACCACTTTCAAGTATTTGGCATACCCGATCGTGCCATGTTTTTCTCGGTCTTCCTCTGCTCTTTTTTCCACTTACATTCGCCTCATAAATTTGTTTTACCGTTCTCTCCTCACTCATTCGCTCTACATGTCCAAACCATCTCAACACACCTTTCTTAATTTTATCGATAATGCTTATCTCAGCTTTGCATTCCTTCCTTATTTCACTATTCGCACATCTATCATACATCGTTCTGTCGCACATTCTTCTGAGAGACGGCATTTCGACTGCATTCAGTCTACTTTCGTCCTTCTTTTGCCAACTCCACGTTTCACTTCCATACATTAGAGTTGGAACCAGGACTCCATTGTGCCTTTACTTCCTTTATATTTATATAAATAAATATAATAATAATAATAAATCCCTTGGTGCCATATAAAACCGCACCCCAATGGTGCATAGGGCACTGCTTCATATAAACGCAGTGTTATCTCGATCGATAACACATGAAGGAAAGGTGATCAGCCCTCCACTTCAGGTACCAGTCCAGTGTAATATTGAATAAATATTAGAGTGAAAAAATCACTTATATTTATTAAACCCCCCTGGGAATCGAACCCGGGACCTCCAGAACGGGAGGCGAGCATGCTACGGACACTACGGAGGCGGACATAAATATAAATAAATACATTAACTTAATTAAAAAACTACTGCCACAGGTTCCTTCTCAGAAGGCCGTTGAACAAATAGGATGATTTTCAACCAAACCATCTCAACACACCTTTCTTAATTTTATCGATAATGCTTATCTCAGCTACTTATATTATATTATACTTCCGAGTTTAATACCCTTTTGGATTTTTTCAGGGCAATATTGAGCTAGTAAGATGTCACTTGGTCACTTTCTCCTGTATGACTACGATATGTATAATACGTTTAGTTGAACTTTTTGTTTAAATTTATCATTGTGTTAACGATCAAGATAACAAAAAGATAACAAAATAATGGTTTAACAGGGTGAAGATTTTATGCAACGTATATACCATGTGAAGTATTTTATATAACGTAGGTATATACCATATCGCCCACTCCTTTCAAGAACGTCATAAATCAAAATACTTGATTTTTCAGGAGACCGTTTTTAAAGTTTAAAAATATAATACAATGTTTTAAAAATAAATATCTAGCCACTTATTGAACTTTTTACTGTGCAACAGATCTTTTTAGGTAAAACCTGAAGATTTTTTCTCCATTTGAAAAATATTTACTTTATTCAAAAAAATAATCAAACAATACCTTTTCTTCAAAATGCAAAAACAACACTTTCTGCCATGTAGTGGGTAAATATTAAGTTAAAAATATGCCTCTTTTTCTGGGATATAGTACATTTTCTGGGCATTCCGAAAATATGCTCAACTGAAAATTGACGATTTTTGATTTATGACGTTATTGAAAGGAGTGAGCGATATACAATCTCAGATGAAAAAAATGTATGTACGTAATGTACTATGATATTATACTTCATTTATAAACTATAACCAGATATTACATATTATCTACGTATGTTTAAGCTATACCGCCTCCTTTAAGTAATGGTCAGCACGCTCGGCTACCGTCGTGGAGGTCTCGGGTGCGATTCCCAGGGGGGGTCAAATAATATAAGTTATTTTTTCATTCTAATATTTATTCAATATTACCCTGGACTGGTACCTGAAGCGGAGGGCTGATCAACTTTCCTTCATGTGTTGACGATCAAGATAACACTGCGTTTATATGATGCAGTGCCCTATGCACCATTGGGTGCGGATAACGGTTACATATTTGTCTGATTTGCAAGTTTTTTGAATGTAAGTGTGATAGATACCTATCATAACATAGTTTTATACATTTTATTACAATTTTGTGACAATTTTTAACCGAATTTTGTTATTTTAAATTGTGATCAAAACGCAAATAAGTTAGGTACCTACCTGTCGTGTCACCGTCGCGACTAGTCCAATATTTTTGCTACGACACATTCGCCAATAAATAAACCGAAACACGCGATCGTCCGTGTACCCACGCTGTTTAACCCATCGGCATACCGGCCGCCACATCTTGGCGGCCAAGGGCGTTTGTGCACTACCCGTAATTTGACCGTCCGGCAGTCCGGTTTTGAAAAATGAAAGCGACTACGACAGTTTAGCGTGATGGAATTTACGCGCAACGCGTTCACGCACTGATCAAGAGCTCCGGTCCAAAGAAAGATGGACAAAGCACAAGCCAATTCAAGCCAATCCAAGACAATCCAATATAAGCCAATACAAGCCAATCCAAGCCAATCCAAGCCAATACAAGCCAATCATCGTTTTATCACGCTAACCGAAGTGCCGGACGGTAAACTTCTGTGTAGTGCACAAACGCAAACACTATACCTGGGATGTAAAGTTTTGATTTCTCACTGATTTTAGTTAGTATTTCAATCAAAAAGATAATTCTGTCCTTACAGAGACATTTTTGGTCAAGTGCCGTCAGTAAATTTGTATAAAAATAATAAAATGCATGACCAAAAGTCTTTTTTTTCTGATTCGTAAATATCACGCGAAAGTATCTTTACAGTATCTTTAAAAGTATTTTTTATATGAACTACCCATGGATGTGTGGCTTAAACCGCGGCTGACAAGCGAATTTAAAATATCCTTCGCCGCCAAGGAATGGTGGCTGGCATGCCGATGGGTTAAATGTGTATATGTACACACATGTAACGCCATTAACCTCACAGATTATGCTCCCTCCCACGTTTTCAATTCAATCATATGAATTCTACAAGTTCACAGCTGTCAGACGCCGGTCTGTGGAGTCAATCTCGGGTCAATTGATGCGGTATGTAAATACCTTTCATCTTACAACATACCTACCTCTCCTCTCCGATAGCTTTGATCGAGAAACTAATTCGATAATCGATCGATGATTCTTACGAACATTCCTTGGGATTCGTTGAACTGGATGATTCAGTAAGCGACCGGCTGCGCGAGAAGGCGGACGTGTATATATTCTTCTCTAACCCTTATCCTCACCCAATGGTGCATAGGGCACTGCATCGTATTGACGCAGTGTTATCTTGATTGTCAAGGTGAAGGCAAGGTGATCACTCGTGTGTATATATATATATATATATATATATATATATATATATATATATATATATATATATATATATATATATAAATGTTGTCCGCCTCCGTAGTGTAATGGTCAGCACGTTCGGCTACCGTTCTGGAGGTCCCGGGTTCGATTCCCAAGGGGGGTAAATAAATATAAGTGATTTTTTCACTGTAATATATATATATATATATATATATATATATATATATATATATATATATATATATATATATATATATATATATATATATATATAAATATATAATATATATATATATATATATATATATATATATATATATATATATATATATATATATATATATATATATATATATATATATATAAATGTTGTCCGCCTCCGTAGTGTAATGGTCAGCACGTTCGGCTACCGTTCTGGAGGTCCCGGGTTCGATTCCCAAGGGGGGTAAATAAATATAAGTGATTTTTTCACTGTAATATATATATATATATATATATATATATATATATATATATATATATATATATATATATATATATATATATATATATATATATATGTGTCTGTATTTTTTTAAACTCCTTGCCTTTCAATAACTCTTCTTTTCAAAACCATATATTTTTTCGAAAAGAAAAAAAAATTAAAAAATTAAATACATTTACGGTGAAAAATTAAAATTTTATAAAAAAAATCAATCATGTTACGTGATACATACCTGGTTTTAAAGTAAATTTCTACATTAAAAAAAAACACATAAAAAATAAATTTTGGGACAATTGTTTCGCCTTGTTATTAGCCATTAGTTTGAAAATGCCATGAGGCGAAACAATTGTTACAAAATTAATTATTTGTGTTTTTTAACAACAATATACCATTTGGTGGTAAAAGATTTTAAGTGTGTCCAAATACTTGTTCACAAATCTGGATTATCTCCAATTAAAGGAGTTAGTTCTCATATTATTTTTTGACATCTCATCAAAGACGAAGAAGAATATGGAAGTCAGGGCATTTACGGAGCTGACGACCGTCATAGGCTGGTTAAAGTGATCACTTTACACACGTGTAACATTCACCAATTCTACCCATTATTGCAATCGACACTACTCAAATTCTTGGAAGTTCTATATATTAAATATGAACCAATTTAGAAACATCATTCTTGAATCATTAGATCACTAGAGACATCTATTAGTAAGATGAAAAGAAGCTTTTATTGAGCAGAAACTCTTTTATTAGTATGTGAGGTCCGAATCCTGGATTATAATCACACACATGAGAAACGCCACGACATATTATTATCATTTTTATTATTTAAGCGTATAATTTGACCAGTTAATTTATTTACAACATTTTGAGTGTGTCTAAATACTTGTTCACAAATCTGGATTATCTCCAATTAAAGGAGATAGTTTTCATATTATTTCTTGACGTCTCATCAAAGATGAAGAAGAATACTATAAAGTTTAAAGTTACTATTATTTCATGTTTAAAGTTACTATAATTTCATTACTATAATTTCGTCAGCCTCTGTAGTGTAATGGTCAGCACGCTCGGCTACCGTTCTGGAGGTCCCGGGTTCGATTCGCAGGGGGAAAATAAGTGATTTTTTCACTGTAATATTTATTCAATATTACCCTGGACTGGTACCTGAAGCGGAGGGCTGATCTCATTTCTTTCGTGTGTAAATGATCAAGATAACACTGTGTTCATATGAAGCAGTGCCCTATGCACCATTGGGGTGCGGATAAGGGTTTTATTATTATTTATTATAATTTCATGTAATTCATGAGTGAAAATTCTAGGCATAAACACTCGCTGAAATCTTTATATACAAAAGGTTTTCTCTTTTGAGCGTCACAAAATACAAATTCTTTAAATTGATGTGTTGATATTTACTCAAAACTGAGATGGTGTATCTCCATGTCAATTTTCAATCAGCCGCCTTCCATCTTCATTAAGAGATTGCTAGCTTTGTAAACAAGTCACCCCTAACGTTTTGTCTTTTTACACCATTTGTAATATCAATACTTCGAGGTGCCAGTTAATGTTACATATCGCTCACTCCTTTCAACAACATCATACATAAAAAAAACTTGATTTTTCAGGAGATCGTTTTTAAAGTTTAAGAATACAATAAAATGTATTAAAAATAAATATCATGCCACTAATTGAACTTTTTACTGTACAACAGATCTTTTTAGGTTAAAAACCTGAATGTTTTTTTCTCCATTTGAAAAATATTTGGTATATTTAAAAAAATAATTAAACAATTCATTGTCTTCAAAATGCAAAAACAACATTTTGTGCCCTGTAGCGGGTAAATATTAAGTTAAAAATATGCCGCTTTTGCTGGGATATAGTACATTTTCTGGGCATTCAGAAAACATGCACAACTGAAAATTGACGATTTTTGATTTATGACGTTCTTGAAAGGAGTGAGCGATATCAAAAATCGAAAATTTTCAGTTGTGCAAGTTTTCGAAATGCCTAGAAAATGTACTATATCCCAGCAAAAGCGGCATATTTATAACAAA
Source organism: Brachycentrus maculatus (assembly GCF_059751285.1). NCBI lineage: Eukaryota > Metazoa > Arthropoda > Insecta > Trichoptera > Brachycentridae > Brachycentrus > Brachycentrus maculatus. The sequence goes on along the minus strand of NW_028281589.1, from coordinate 97,049 downwards.
ACATTTACCCGCTACAGGGCAGAAAGTGTTGTTTTTGCATTTTGAAGAAAACATATTGTGTATTTTTTTTTAAATATCCTGAATATTTTTCAAATGGAAAAAAAACATTCAGATTTTACCTAAAAGATCTGTTGCACAGTAAAAATTTCAATAAGTGGTTTGATATTTATTTTTAATACATTTCATTATATTTTTTTGATAAACTTAATATTTTTCTAATGGAAAAAAAAGTCTTGCCTAAAAAGATCTGTCGCACAGTTAAAAGTTCAAAAAGTGGCTTGATATTTATTTTTAATACATTTTATTATATTCTTAAACTTTAAAAACAATCTCCTGAAAAATTAAGTTTTTTGATATATGACGTTGTTGAAAGGAGTGCGAGATATGTCAATGTGTCGGATTGTGGTCCCGTGGTTAGTGTTGTAGACTCTTGAGTCAGAGTTTCTCGGTTCGAACTCACTCTACTACAATTTCACACCTATTTCTAACAATGAACCGCTTAGGACCACAGAAATAGTATCAACTTGAAGTATTTTTGTAAATAATAAAAAAAACACAAAGAGTTATTTGCTATATTATCTTCCATATTCTTCTTCATCTATGTTGAGATGTCAAAAAATAATCCAAATTTGTGAACAAGTATTTGCACACACTCAAATTGCTGTAAATATATATTTAAATGGTCAAATTATAAGCTTAGATAATAAAAATAATGAAAATGATAAATAAATGAAAACCTGTGTATCGAGTTTAATCAATATATCTAGAAGTTCCAAGAAATTGAATAGTGTGGTTGTCAATCATGGGTAGAATTGGAGAATGTTACACGTGTGTAAAGTGATCACTTAAACCGGCGTATGACGGTCCTAAGCCCCGTAAAGGCACAGACTTCCATATTCTTTTTCATCTTTGTTGAGATGTCCATAAATAATATAAAAAATGAACATTTTACTAGAAATAAGGATAAAATAAGACTGCCATTTTTGAAAAAAAACGAGTAACAAAATTTTTGAATGTTGAATGTATGAAGAATGAAAAGTCTGAAAGAATTTAAAAATATTTTTTTTGTTCACTGTAAGAAAATTTACCAGCCTATGACCACTGTCATTGCCACTGAAATTATTTAAATTTTTTATTTTTAAAAAAAGAGAAATATTTGTGTATTTATTATTTGCACAAATATTTCAATATCATGCTATTTCTGTGAGTCTAAGCGGCTCATTATTAGAAATAGGTATCAAATTGTGGTAGAGTGGGTTCATGTCCACCTCCGTAGTGTAATGGTCAGTGTGTTTAGCTACCGTGCTGGAGGTCCCGGGTTCGATTTCCAGGGGGGGTGAAAATAAATATTAGGGATTTTACATTGTAATATTTATTTAATATTACCCTGGACTGGTTCCTGATGCGCAAGAGTGATCACCTTGCCTTCATGTAAGTAATGATCAAGATAACACTGCGTCAATTCGATGCAGTGCCCTATGCACCATTGGGTGTGGATAAGGGTTATAAGTAAGTAAGTAAGGGTATGAACCGAGAAACTGTGACTTAAGAGTCCGCGACACTAACCACGGGACCACAGCCCGACTGCTGTACATTCAATTTGATAACTACGTTATTTTCTATAATAATTACAGTACTTCAGGCTAATACGTATTTCCTTGTTTTATGTTCATCCTTGTTTAGATAAATACTTTTCGAACCAATAATATACTTAAAAAGAGAAAATATATTATTTTATCATAAAGTATACAGCATGTTATGAAAAAAAATTGTTCGCCTCCGTAGTGTAATGGTCAGCGCGCTCAGCTTCCGTTCTGGAGGTGCCGGGTTCAATTCCCAGGGGGGTCAAATAAATAAATGTGATTTTTTTTCACTGTAATATTTATTCAATATTACCCTGGACCGGTCCTGAAGCGGGGGGCTGATCACCTTTCCTTCATGTGTAAACGATCAAGATAACACTGCGTTTATATAAAGCAGTGCCCTATGCACCATTGGGGTGCGGATAAGGGTTTTATTATTATTATTTAATGAAAAATTAATAAATAATTATAACCAGATGATAACATTAATCACAATATATAATATAAAACACATTTTTAAATATTACACACATTTTTTACAAGTCGCTCACTCCTTTCAACAACATCAAATATAAAAAATCTCCAATTTTTAGTTGTGCATGTTTTCGGAATGCCCTATATTCCAGCAAAAGCGGCATATTTTTAACTTAATATTTACCCGCTACAGGGCAGAAAGTGTAGTTTTTGCATTTTGAAGAATTTAAAAATAATTTTTTTGTTTACTTTAAGAAGATTTACCAGCCTATGACCACTGTCATTGCCACTGTAATTTTTTTATATTTTTTTATTTAAAAAAAAAGAGAAATATTTGTGTTTTTATTATTTTCACAAATATTTCAATTTCATGCTATTTCTGTGAGTCTAAGCGGCTCATTATTAGAAATAGGTATCAAATTGTGGTAGAGTGGGTTCGAACCGAGAAACTCTGACTTAAGAGTCCGCGACACTAACCACGGGACCACAACCCGACACAAATGCCCAGACTTCCATATTGTTCTTCATCTATGTTGAGATACCAGTAATAATCCTGATGCTATATATATTTACCAATCACTTGTTTTGCTTATAGGTGGTCAGACCCGAACCTTGGTCAGTCATACGACAAGTCCACGCAATTGAAGTGTTATGTAAGTTTTTCATTTCACATTTTCCTAAACTGTTTTATTTCATCAAACGTATCGCTCGCTCCTTTCAAGAACGTCATAAATAAATAATCGACAATTTTCAGTTGTGCATGTTTTCAGAATGCCCAGAAAATGTACTATATCCCAGCAAAAGAGGCATATTTTCAACTTAATATTTACCCGCTACAGGGCAGAAAGTGTTGTTTTTGTATTCTGAAGAAAAGGTATTGTTTAATTTTTTTTTAAATTTACTAAATATTTTTCAAATGGAGAAAAAACATCCAGGTTTTACCTAAAATGATCTGTTGTAAAGTAAAAAGTTCAATAAGTGGCTTGATATTTATTTTTAATGCATTTAATTATATTTTTAAACTTTAAAAACGATCTCCTGAAAAATCAAGTTTTTTTGATATCTGACGTTGTTGAAAGGAGTGAGCGATATAATTTATAGTAATGATCCTAAAACATTTGCTGAAACGGTTAAATTTTATGAAATAGAACAATTTAACATATCTCAATTATGCTCCTTTGTAACCTCAGAGAAAACCTTTGAAAACCTCAGAGACAAAACCATCATGTCAGATCACAGTAGGGCGTCAAAAGAGGATAAAAGCGAAGTCCCGTTTGAACTGTGCTAGTCTGGAAGCTAGTTGTTGGCCATCCACAGTGACAAGGAGCTCGACAAGGTATTCTCCAGCGTGAACATTGCTCAATTAAATCTTTTTTGTCATTACAGACCCGGCTGAGGTGGTGGCCTTTCCAGAGATAGGTCTACTGCAGGTCAGGATCGGAGAAGAAGTTGACATGTCCTGCAAAGCTACCGGAGTTCCTATGCCCATTGTCACCTGGAATTATAATGTAAGTAATCCTAGAGTCCTTCTTTGTGTCATGTCAGGTCCGCCCTAGTCAATCATTTTTTGATTTTATTTTTTATTTGTATACACATATTTAAATCACAATTTATACATATTTAGAACTTTTTTTTTTTGCAGAGACCCACCAAGCCACAGGAGTTCTTTTTTAATACATTTTTTATTGTATTTAACGATTTTAACCTAATATATACAAAAAAATTAAGAATATAAACATTTTACAATTTTCATAAAATTAACTCTTGATCATTCACCCATTCCTTTATTTTGCCTTTGTTCCAAATTTTATTATGACCTCTAACATCCGTCGGCAAATTAAAAATGTTCGGAACGATATATTGCAGTGTTGGACTCCCATATTTATTGTTAATTCTTGGGACTATCAAACCTTCATTGTGTGTAAATCGTGTATCATGGTTGTATACTAAAGGATTTCGATATTTTTGTCTTCTTCTTTTTCCATGTTCGCTCCCTAGGTGGAGCATATAGCCAACACGAGACGTCTCCAAGTCACTCTGTCACGCGCCATCCCTTAACTTCCTCCCAGGTCAGTCCGGCGTCTCGGAGTTCCGCTGAGTATAGTCGGTGAATGGTCGTCAGCGGCCTTCCGGGGCGCCGGAATCCTCGGGTTTGGAAGAAGAGACATGAGGGGTTGATGCCCTCAGGTGGCATTCTTAGGACATGTCCCAACCATGTCCACCTTCTCCTCTTCAGGACTTCCAGTATGAGCGGCTGTTGAGTTCTTCTCCTCACATCGTCATTCCTGACGAAGTCTACTTGAGAGTAATTGTCCTTGTCTCGGGCAGCTCTAAACAGTCCTGATCACTGTCCAATCTCGTATATTCCGGAGACAGGACATCTGCCTTCTGCCCACACCTCGTCGACCTTCTATTAGATGCAATAGCTTGTACTTGTCTCCTTTAAGTGTATGCCCCAGAAACCTTCTGGGGCATACACCGTGTCTGGTGGCAGAATTAGGATCTCAAATTTAAATAAAAAAATAAACTGCAAAGAATATACATTTATTTCAGTAATTATTACAAAGAAGAGAAGTGCGGACTTTATTTCTTAAAAATTAATTTGGTTAAATATAGACCGTTACGTCGCATATGCTCTTGGAATCTGGTCTCAGTATTTTGTGCCACTCGCTGAAGAAGTGACGTCGGAATTGCGTTAACTTCATGAACGATAATTATATAAATACAAATTAAATAAATATTACAGTGAAAAAATATATAATTTGAAATAATATATTTTTATGTGCAGAAATACATAACATATTCTGTTTATGTATCATTAAATAACTAACTAATTAACTAACCATCACGCCGCTTCTCCGCAGGGGTAGGCAGAGAGAATAGAGCGCCACACCACTCTGTCTTTGCAAACACTCTTTGCCTCTTCTACATTCATGCATCTCCTCATACATACCCGACGATTATTACGACTCCTGACCCGGCCGCTTTCAAGTATTTGACATACCTGATCGTGCCAAGTTTTCCTCGGTCGTCCTCTGCTTCTTTTTCCAACTACATTCGCCTCATAAATTTGTTTAATCGTTCTTTCTTCACTCATACGCTCCACATGTCCAAACCATCTCAACACACCTTTCTTAATTTTATCGATAATGCTTGTCTCAGCCTTACATTCTTTCCTTATTTCATCATTCGAACATCTATCAAACATCGTTTTGCCACACATTCGTCTGAGGGATCGCATTTCGACTGCATTCAGTCTGCTTTCATCCTTTTTTTTTTCTTTTGCCAACTCCATGCTTCGCTTCCACTATCATTAAATACATATCTTTTATATATTTTATATATCTACATAAAATATATAAAAGATATTGTTTATATATATTTTTTTTATAATTAACATTTGAATATACCACTTAATGAGTTTTATTTATATTTACAACTAGTTTCGAAAACTTACAGATGTTTTCATCTTCTGGTAAAAATTGAAACTAATGAACAATAAAATATATTAAGGGGTATATCGTAGTCGTACAGGAAAAAGTGACTAACCAACAAAAAATAAAATGTTCAGGAGGGCCATTTAAGTTACTTTTGCTTGCCAAGAAAATAAACATCAATGCAGTTAGTCATTTTTAACAAGTCAATATATTATACTTCCAAGTTTTAAATCCTTTGAGATCTTTTTCAGGGCAATATTAAGCTAGTAAGATATCAAATAGTCAATGATCACGTTTTTGTAAGAAATGCATTTGGTGACTTTCTCCTGTATGACTACGATATATAGGTTAATGTATAAAAATGATAGTAATGAGAATAGTTAACACATTGTGTACGGTGTGCACATATTTGTGCGTTTCAGAAACCTTGTGTGGTGGCGGGGTGCACATTTTTGTGCATTTCGGCTACCTTCAATTTAGTATACAAAAAACATGTCATAAACTTCTAATCTGTTGGCCTTTTTGCTTTTGTTGTGTAGTGGATAGATGTCGTTGTAATATAAAAAATAATACTGATATTTACTGGTTCAAAACATAGCTAATGGTCGTAATCTGTTTTGAAGGAAATGTTACAAATTAACTTTAAACAATGGATATGGTTTTTTTCTTTGTCCTAAAATGATATAAAATACAAAGATCATTGTCCTTTACTTAAGTCGGCAGTTGGTACTTATAAAGCAATAAACGCGTGTGGGGAAAGCCCATAAATCATTTTTTATTCGCAGATTATGAGTTTTCGGCGGTTGTCAAACTGTGTTGTTATTTTCTAATATTTTATTAGTGTTTTTAACATTTTTTTTACTTTTGTGATTTGTGGATTAACATGATTTTATTTTGAGACGTTAGAGACTATTTAACCGTTTTTGTATTGTTTTCGAGTTCAACCTCAAGTTCAAAATATGAAGTTCACTGACATATTTTATATTTCCGGACAGCTGTCTAATGTCGCCCGCCTAGATACAGTTTTATCAAAACATTGCCGTAACTAATGTGTTAATAATAAATGAATAAGGTTGATCCTTAAAAACAATACAATGGATACAACTCAATAAAATAGATACAATGGATTTAATATCTTCCGTATATAAATCAAGATTGGCCGCGTTCATTTATTTTTCTTATTCATTTTGTTATATTTTCACTCATATTCAATTTGAACCCCCTGGGAATCGAACTTGAAACCTCCAGTGTAATAGACAATAATAATAATAATAATAAAACCCTTATCCGCACCCCAATGGTGCATAGGGCACTACGTCATATAAACGCAGTGTTATCTTGGTGGTTTACACATGAAGGAAAGGTGATCAGCCCTCCGCTTCAGGTACCAGTCCAGGGTAATATTAAATAAATATGACAGTGAAAAAATCACTTATATTTATTTTACCCCCCTTGGGAATCGAACCCGGGACCTCCAGAACGGTAGGCGAGCGTGCTGACCATTACACTACGGAGGCGGACAGACAAACTGCGAATATTTTATAATAAATTGTCCATAAACAGGTATAGATAAGTTTTTTTTATAGAAATAACCCACAAATCCTCTGTTAGAGGCTTGTCTGCAGGTAGGATAGTAAGGATAGGGAAGGTAAAAGTAAAAATATATCACAAATACCCAGACCAATTGAAAATAAATCTTTCTTGAATTTATTTTAGACTCGAGAGTGGCTCGATGATTTGGGGGCCACACTAGATTAAGTACTCTCTTATGGTAGAGAAAGTCTTAAAGAAGTTTCTGAGGTATCTCTACATGAGAGAGTACGGCTATTATCCTTGGTTCTACCCGACCCAGTTTCTCCAGGGTATGCTTGGCTACAATAGTTTAAAGACTAGAAGGAATGTGTATTTGATTACGCATTTTTATCCATTATTGCGCAGTATGGTCCATAATCCTGAAATTACCCGGAACATTGGTCTGTATGTTCCCGATAGTTACCTAAGACAGCGTCGACATAGATTGTTTCCCATTCCTATACACAGGACCAACCTGCCGATGGTTATGCCTGTAGGAAGAGCTACTGCTATGTTGAATAATATCTCATTGGATATTGATCTGTTCCATGTGCTGAAGGAGTTTTCCGAAGCGGGATTCTTCTACACCTTTAGCAATAGTTCTTGCATATATTTTATTTCAATGTATTTTTAATGTAGGTATACGATTTAAATGTTTTGAAGTTTGTAATGTATATATTAATTGAAATAAATAAATTGAATTGAATTGAATTTTGCACTTGGCAGGAATCGTACCTGCGAGGCCAGTTTCGCAGTCGAGCGTCTACCCAACTAGGCCACGAGCCTGTCCAGACTGTTTTATGAAGGATTTTGTTTTTATTCATTTAATATATTTACATTTTTATTTATAACATAATACATTTGAATCATTTAAACATATGGAGGACTTTTATATTTCGATTCGCTGTGCCTCTCCATAAAAGAGACTGTGCTCTTGTGCTTGGAGAGGGACTTACACTCGTGGTTTAATGTTATATAATAATAAAAGATATAATAGTATTTCTTTTGTGTATTTTTTCAATTATTTTTAGGATTATTTTGTATGTTTTTTCTTGACAGGGAAAGCCGATGGAGTTGTTGGTAAACAGAGCGAGGTTGGTCTTCAATGCAACCAACAGGCATTTGAGTGGAACCTATGAGTGCATCGCTACTAATGGCGTAGGAGATCCTGCAAGGGCTGCCATACAACTTATAGTTATGCGTAAGTACCTTTGTATATACATAAACTGACCATTTATTTTTGTCCTCAAAACGGGACATCTACCAATTATTACCAAGTAATAGTATGCATATTCAAGAAAATGGTACGTATTTTTTCATAGCTTTATGTATTAATAAAAAGCAAAGGAATGTTGATAAAGAAAATAAAAATATGAAAAAATAATGAAAGCAAAGTTATATGAAACGGCGATACTACAAACTACCGCCGATTTTTGGCACTTTTTAAAAAAATTGTTACTGTGTTGCTCTTTTTTGAAAACGGGACATTTCGACGTCCCGAAACATTACTTGGGGACAGCGGGATAGGCTATCTAAAAACGGGACGGTCCCGTTCAAAACGGGACGTATGGTCACTTTATATATACAGTGATACGTCTATCTATTGTTCCTCGAATAATCGTTTTCCCGGATGTGTCGTTTATTTCTTCTACCCCGGATTCATTTCATACAAAAATAGATTGCATTGATCATTTCTCTATCATCATTTTATCGCATTCATCGTTTGAATTACGCTCCAAATTTGATATTTTTGACTATAAATTTTTTTTAAAAGTAATCAATTGTCTTTTTTTTTTTAAATAAACCATTTTAAATACTTATCAATTGGATTTATTGTCAATTTGCATGATACCCATTTCTGTTTTTTTTTTTTTTCTAAAATCAACTATTTTTGTGCAAATTTGCAAACAAGTACACTCGAGTTACTGGTATGTCATACAAATTGTTTTCCCGCATTTATTGTTTTCCCGCATTCATAGTTTATTTCGATAGGTCCCATTAAAAACGATAGACAGAGGTTTCACTGTACTAGTATTTCCACATGCGTTACTGTAGCTCAGTCCGGTTATATGAAAAAAAACAGAATCAGAAAACAATCTACACACTTTTTTAGATGGGAATTGCATTTATTATTTACCTTGCTTATTATGTCATTTTTTACTTGATGTTGAGTAACCAGCGCATCGAAAGGGTCGAGAGTTTCAAGTACTTGGGAGTGTACGCGACTGAAAATGGCAGCCTTCAAAAGGAACTGGGAGTGCGATTAGGACTCACAGGGTCCGCATTTAACAGTATGAAGGCTGTCTGGAGATCGGATTTATACTCGGTGAAAACCAAATGCCGCCTATACAATGCCTGCAGTGCTCCTGTTCTCTTATACGGCTGTGAAACATGGCACCTTACAAGGGCCCAGAGCAGCCGTGTACTACGCTTTGAGAATAGGTGTTTGCGGAGAATCTTAGGCGTGCGGTGGTTTGACTTTGTGAGGAATGAAGAGATAAGGCGTAGGACGCAGCAAATCTTGGTCACAACTGTCGTCAAGAAAAGGCGATTCAGTTGGCTTGGCCATGTACTCCGCATGCCTCCTGAGAGCCTTAATCAAGCTTGCCTTTTTTACAAGGCATCAGGTTCGCGCCGCCCAGGACGACCACTGCTGACAATTCGTCGGCAGTTCTCGTCAGAACTTCGGGACGCGGATCTGACTTGGGAGGATGCAAGGGAGCTGGCAGCCGACAGAAAAGCCTGGAGACAGTTTGTGGACTCCATATGCTCCACCTAGGGAGCGGATATGGTTATTCATTATGTCTGTCCACCTCTGTAGCGTAATAGCCAGCACGCTCGGCTACCGTTCTGGAGGTCCCGGGTTCGATTCCCAGGGGGGGTCAAATACATATAAGTGATTTTTCACTGTAATATTTATTCAATATTACCCTGGTCTGGTACCTGAAGCAGAGGGCTGATCACCTTTCCTTCATGTGTAAACGATCGAGATGACACTGCGTTTATATGACGCAGTGCCTATGCACCATTGGGGTGCGAATAAGGGTTTTCCCTTCTCCCTATTATGTACAAGGTTTATAGATCGTTCAGTGGATTTTTGTTTCTTCTAACTGAATAAAGATGTTTTTTTATTTAAATCTGTGTTGGGAACAGAAGGGATAATCTAGTGTGGGCCAATCAGGAACTTGTCAGCATTTGCTCATTGCTGGGAGGAAACCACGTTGCACTCCTCAGGAGAAGGCGGACTGCTGACTGTCATCAGCAGGCCTTCCGTTCCACTAGAAGAGGATTCCGCATTTTGTGTCCTAGCTTGGTTTATGTCGCCAATGTCCTTCACTAGTTTTATCGTGTATAATAATACCACCTCTCGTGACAGTTCCTTATGAACTATCACGGATGCGATGTAGGATAGGTCCTCACCCAGGCTCCTGCAACGCACCTCTTTTGTTTTTGAATTGCTGGGAGTAAACCACGTAAAACTCTGTTGACGTTGACTGTTGACTGTCCGCTCTACTTTCAATGCTGAGATACCAATTAACGCTCCTGTTATCTCTCTTTCCAGACCCGCCCATCGTGACGGCGGCCGCGGCCTGGGTCCACACAGCCGTCGGGCTCAGCTCGCAGCTGGAGTGCCTTGTGGAGGCGGCGCCCTCGGCGCGCGTGCACTGGTTCCACGCGGGCCGGCCGCTCAGGGGCGGAGTCGCGCACTCGCGCGGGGACCGCCACCTGCTGGTCGTGCGCAGCGTCAAGGATGCGGATCTTGGCGCGTATACTTGCAAGGCCGAGAATAGGCTGGGAATGGCAGAGGCCAAGATGTTCCTGAGCGGTGAGTGGTCAACATATTACATCTCAACATAGATAGACTGTCATAGGCTACCACCTATTAGGCCAAGAACAGAATTCTCTGTAAATGTCTTTGCACTATTCCGTGTCTGTCTGCTGCCTACACTGGGGTATTTCTAGAAAATTTGGTGATGGACTTACAATATTGTATTTATTATGCAGTTATTGTATCCATGTGTCTGAAGGAGTTTTCCGAAGCTGAAGTCTTCTACACCTTTAGCAATAGTTCTTGGAAATATTTTATTTTAATGTATTAGATTTAAATTGTTTATAGTTTGCAATGTATATATTAATTGAAATAAATAAATTGAATTGAATTTATTTGAATTGAATGACTGAGGCCAAGATGTTTCTGAGTGATGAGTGATGTATAACATATTGACATGAGCTACCTGCATCGTTTCAAGCTCTCTGAGATCAACAGGTGTACGTGTGATGATGAGACACCTCAAGATGTCCCTCACCTATTGATGCTTTGCCCCCATTTCCGCTTTTAAACAGCTGGAGGCGCATTGCAAGAGCCTGGGTGAGGGCTTTGTGATATACATGATAAGGAACTCTCAGGAAAGGTGGCACCATACATGATAGATTTTCGAATGGTAAAATAAGGAAATAATAGAAAGCTAATATAAGCATTATCCATCAAATTAAGAAAGATGTGGTTATATGGTTTGGAGATGTGAAATAAATGAGTGAGGAAAGAATGGTAAAACTCATTTATGAAGCAAATTTAGCAGTGGAAATAGAATGAGGCAATAGGAGCAGAAGAAGCCTTGCCATGATATATTTCTAAAGATGTGATTTTTCTTATAGGTGTTGCCAATGTAGCCGTATTTAAAACAGACACCTCTAAAAATGTCCCGACGCAGACCACATTCACACTTATTTGGGAGGTTGACAGCTACTCTCCTATTATTGGTAATATTATTTAGTATCATTAAAGACCATTTTAACACTCTCCTTATCACTCATCATGCACTTTGTGTAATTCCACTTAACCTTTTAACTGCCGGCAAGGTACATGTATGGCGGTACCCAGCACGCCGCGAATTTCACGACAAAAATAAAACCTTCTAAACATATCGTTCTTGAAAGTGTATTAACGTTTATTTATAAAACTTACCAAATAAATGAAGAGCGCCAGTCGTGCAGTCATTTCTCCATAATCATAAAATTAATTGTTCACGGTGCAGGGTTGTCACAAAATTTGTCATGTAAAATATGAAAACTAAATTATATGTTAAAAGTAATTGTTTATGATAGTTTAGTATTAAAAGTATACACACACACACACACACACACACAAATTATGCGTAAAAATTTTGGCAGTTAACTAGTTAAGATTATTTTAACACTCTTCTTATCATTCATCATGCACTTTGTGTAATTCCACTAAAAAAATGTTTTTTTAAAGTGGTATTACACAAAGTGAACAATGAAAAATACAGAGTAACACTTCAATACAAGCTACTTCCATATTTATTGTTTATTCTTGGGACCATCAACCCTTTTTTGTGCGTGAAGTGGGTACATAGTCATGCATTAGAGGGTTTTTATACTTTTTACTAATTTGTTACTCAACTATGATATCCTTCCACAATATTCCATGTACTACAAGTAAGAAAATATGTTTATATGGCAAATGTTTTCAAAAATTTCTTTCTTACTTTCAGAATACAATTTGTGGTTCAGACCGTACAAACCGAGACCCCCTCAGAAGGATGGAGTTGTGATGATCAAAGATAAAGATGACACTTGGACCAAAATGACAATACCAGGAGAAAATAATGAAGGTAAATGTCCAATTTGTGGTGTCTTGTAACGGATATATCGTAGTCATATAGGAGAAAGTGACCAAGTGCATTTGTTTACAAAAACGTGATCATTGACTATTTGATATCTTACTAGCTTAATATTGCCCTGAAAAAATCCCAAAGGATTTTAAACATGGAAGTATAATATATTGACTTGTTAAAAATGACTAACTGCATTGATGTTTATTTTGTTGCCAAGCAAAAGTGACTTACATATCCCTCCTGAAAATTTTACGTTTTGTTAGTTGGTCACTTTCTCCTGTATGACTACGATATATTAGTACAATGGATATTATGGCAATGCCTGATACATATAAAAAAGTTTTTTATGATAAATTACCAAAATATTTTAAGGATAAAATAGTGTTAAACAAAAGTTTTCATGAACATATTACTAGAGGTAAGGATAAAATAAGACTGCCATTGTTGAAAAAAAACGAGGAACAAAATTGTTTAATATATAACGGTTTGAAAATGTATGATGAGATGCCCGAATGTATGAAGAATGAAATGAGTCTGAAAGAATTTTAAAATAAATGCTTTGTTTACTGTAAAGAGATGATAATTTATATATAGATAATATAAACTATGTGTAAATAATAGTTTATATTAGTTTTAATATAAGCCAACTTAAGAAATAAAATAATAATAATTATAATAATAACATTTTGAGTGTGTCCAAATACTTGTTCACAACATCTGGATAATCTCCAATTACAGGAGTCATTTTCATATTATCTTTTGACATCTCATCAAGATGAAGAAGTAAAATAAATATAAGTAATTATTTCACTGTAATATTTATTCAATATTACCATGGACTGGTACCTGAAGCGGAGGGCTGATCACCTTTCCTTCGTGTGTAAAACGATCATGATAACACTGCGTTTATAAGACACAGTGTCCTATGCACCATTGGGGTGCGGATAAGGGTTTTAATAATAATGGCCACAATACTGGGACCACTTTCAAGTACTTGATATATTTCTTTGTATAAGTCTTCCTCTGCTTCTATTTCCAACTACATTAAACAAATATATGTAATATAGAAGGAATGTGTATTTGATTACGCATTTTTATCCATGATCGATAATCTTGAAATTATCTGGAGCATTGGTCTGTATGTTCCCGATAGTTACCTAAGACAGCGTCGGCATAGATTGTTTCACATTCCTATACACAGGACCAACCTGCCGATGGTTATGCCTGTGGGAAAAGCTACCGCTATGCTGAACAATATCACTGATCTGTTCCATGTGTCTGAGGGGGTATTCTGATTCGGGATTCTTCTACATCTTTAGCAAGAGAGTTCTTGCTTGCTTTATAATTTTTGTTATGATGTAAACATTTTAAATTTTAGTTTGTAATGTATATGTTAATTATTATCGAATTAATTGAATTGAATTGAATATTACATCTTTTTAGGTCCAGTTCATACCGCGTTCTACATCCTGAAAGGCCTTACCCCTGCTACGGCTTATGAAGCACAAGTTATTTCAAGAAATAGGTAAATCCAACATAAAATTTGGTACATTTTACTTATTTTTCACTAGATTTTTTTAATTTGAAAACATTAAATGATTTTTTTACACATTGACTGCCACGGCAATGTTCAGAATTCCCGTCTAAAAAGCCAATTTCATTTAATCAGATTATTATTGTATATTATCAAACCATATCCGCTCCCTAGGTGGAGTATATGGAGTCGACAAACTGTCTCCAGGCTTTTCTGTTGGCTGCCAGCTCCCTTGCATCCTCCCAAGTCAGATCCGCGTCCCGAAGTTCTGACGAGAACTGCCGACGAATTGTCAGCAGTAGTCATCCTGGGCGGCGCGAACCTGATGCCTTGTATAAGAGGCAAGCTTGATGGCGGCTCTCGGGAGGCATGCGGAGTACATGGCCAAGCCAACTGAATCGCCTTTTCTTGGCGACAGTTGTGACCAAGATTTGCTTGTTCCTATGCCTTATCTCTTCATTCATCACAAAGTCAAACCACCGCACGCCTAAAATTCTCCTCAGACACTTATTCTCGAAGCTCAGTACACGGCTGTTCTGGGCCCTTGTAAGGTGCCATGTTTCACAGCCGTATAAGAGAACAGGAGCAATGCGGGCATTGCATAGGCGGCATTTGGTCTCCACCAAGTATAAATCAGATTACATTACTAAAAACTCTAATCATAGTACATAATTATATTTTCTGTTAATTTATTAATAAATTTTCTGTTCATGTAAGCCAGTATTGATTTTTGTTCTCTTCCCATGCTCCATCTATCCATATTAGCACTGATATACTAGGAATTAGATGGTAGCTGCAGGTATATGGCAAGTAAACACAGTACGAGATAACTCCTAGTCGGCGTCCTTGTAAAGAACGCTATCTACGAGTTATCTCGTAGTTGGCAGTAAACGTGTTAAATAACTGTAGAAAAACTCAGTATAGAAGTACTGATCAAACATAATACCTAACTATTGTTTGGCAAAATTACAAATTGAGGTTATGGTTACAGAGAATATATTCTATATTCTTAAATAATATTTTCATATTTTTTTGTAATTGTACGGTATGTTTTTTTTAGATACGGATGGAGTAAACCTTCCTCGATATTTCATTTCTTCACTCGGGAAAATGGTATGTTTATTGTTCTCTTGCATATTACTTGTATTATCAATTTTTATTCTGTTATATGTCTATGAGACATGGCACCTTACAAAGGTTATGTAGTCTTCTTATTTTATTTTATTCTATTATCTTTTTTATTTGTTCGGGAATTGTACAGCTTTACATTTAAAAAAGTATACAATAAAAAATAGTTATATTAACAATAATAAACATTACATTACATTAACAAAAATAGTTACATTAATAAAAATAAGCCCATTTAAACAATTCCACATTTATGTTGTAATATTTAACTATTTAAACATTAAGAGATGAAAAAAAGAGTGGGAGTTTGTGTTATTCTTCTTTATTTAGTACTATGTCCTGTCATTTTCCGGTCCGCTCCTGGGAGGTGGAAGACCAGCTGTCTCTCCATCGTTTAGGCTCTTCCTGGGGGTCTGCTCTCTCTTATGCTATTATGTTATGTAGTATGGTTATGCAGCATGGTTAGATTTTGTAAAAAAGAAGGAAATACTATACTTAGCAAATGCGGTGTAGGCCGCAGAAACCCATGGTCACAACTGTCGCTAAAAAAGGTAATTCAGTTGGCTAGGCTATGTATATACATACCTCCCGAGAGCCGCCATCAAGCTTGCCACTTCAGGCGGCCATCAGGCTTCTGTTCACTGCTAAATATCCATCAGTAGTTCGGGACGCAGAACTGATTTGAGAGGATGCAAGGGAGGTGGTGGCCTGGAGGTAGTTTGTGGATTCCATATTCTCCGCATAGGGAGCAAATATGATCAAGTGAATGAATTCACACCAAAATTAGATACATCCACAGTATAAAAACAACAGATACTATTGGATGTGGTCGATTTTGATATGGAACAACACAAGTTATTAAAATCTTCTTCTTCTTCTTCTTTTTTCAGGACTATGTCCTGTCATTCTCCGGTCCGCTCCTAGGAGGTGGAAAACCAGCTATCCTTCCATCGTTTAGGTGGTCTTCCTGGGGGTCTGATCCCGCTTATGCTGCTGTCCGCTGCTATCCTCACCACTTGATCCGAACTCGCTCTTCCCACATGATTTCTCCAGAAACGTCTTTTTTCTCTTCCCTATCGCACAACATCTTCAACATTGCAGTTTTTTCTTATATCTGAGTTTCTAACTCTGTCGCGAAGTGTTAGGCCTGCAATGGGTCGTAGAGTCTTCATTTCGGATGTCCTAAGAAGGCTTTTTGTTCTCGCGGTGTCGGCTCTTGTTTCCGTGCCGTATGTCAAAATCGGTCTTACGCAGGTCTTATAGATTCTCACCTTACTCTCTTTCAGTATGTATTTATTTCTCCATACAAAATTTTATAAGCATCCAGCTACAGCAGAGGCCTTGTTTGCTTGTTCTCTTATTTTCATTTTATTCACTAATTTTTGAGTGTGTCTAATCGGACGCACCAAAATAGCTCCATAAATACCCAGACTCCCATATTC
This sequence comes from Brachycentrus maculatus, assembly GCF_059751285.1. Taxonomy (NCBI): domain Eukaryota; kingdom Metazoa; phylum Arthropoda; class Insecta; order Trichoptera; family Brachycentridae; genus Brachycentrus; species Brachycentrus maculatus. Next base: position 80,240 of record NW_028281589.1, on the reverse strand, counting down.
TTCTTCGTCTATGTTGAGTTGTCAAAATTCCAATCATTTTAATCGCAACTAAAAAAGTTTCTCTTCAAATACCTATAAATTTCTCTTCCAGACAACAGATCTTCGGAACAGACTATGTTTTCACCTTCGATGGAAGACGGCTTCTTCGAAAGCGTGCTTTTGAAGACCAACGCATCTGACTTCTACGCCACGGCGGGATCCATGGAAGCCGATAGAGTCCCGTCTTCTTCTTCTCCCGACCTTCCGAACTCTGCTAAAAATGTTGTATTTAATCAAAATTATATTGTCCTCATTCTAGGCTGTTTAAGGATACTGTTTTGAATCTAATAAAGGAAAAAATACAAAAAAAGTGGTATTAATTAACACAAGTTATTTATTTATTTTATTTAATTTTATACATACTCGGACAGCTTTCTGAACAGACTGTGATATTTTTTCTTACATAGTATCCACTATACACAGGAACAGTGTCTGATATATACTAAGACAGTGTCCTGTACTATATACCATGACATCTTCAAGTACACATATTTGGACAGTGTCCGGTACTACATACCATGACAGCTTCAGGTACATATTGGGACAGTGTCCGGTACTACATACCATGACAGCCTCAGATACATAATGGGGCAGTGTCCGGTACTACATACCATGGCAGCTTCAGGTACATATTGGAACAGTGTCCGGTGCTACATACCATGAGAACTTCAGGTACATATTGGGACAGTGTCCGGTACTGCATACCATGACATCTTCAAGTACACATATTTGGACAGTGTCCGGTACTACATACCATGACAGCTTCAGATACATATTGGGGCAGTGTCCGGTACTACATACCATGGCAGCTTCAGGTACATATTGGGACAGTGTCCGGTGCTACATACCAAGGCAGCTTCAGGTAGATATTTGGGCAGTGTCCGGTACTACATACCATGACATCTTCAAGTACACATATTTGGACAGTGTCCGGTGCTGCATACCATGACAGCTTCCAGCACATATTGGGACAGTGTCCGGTACTACATACCATGACATCTTCCAGCACATATTTGAACAGCGTCCGGTACTACATACCATGGCAGCTTCCAGCACATATTGGGACAGTGTCCGGTACTACATACCATAACAGCTTTACATACATATTTGTACAGTGTCCGGTACTACATACCATGACATCTTCAAGAACACATATTTGGACAGTGTCCGGTACCACATACCATGACAGCTTCCAGCACATATTGGGACAGTGTCCGGTACTACATACCATGGTAGTTTCATGTACATATTGGGACAGTGTCCGGTATACTACATACCATGACAGCTTCAGGTATTATTGGGGCAGTGTCCGGTACACACACCATGACAGCTTCAGGTACATATTGGGGCAGTGTCCGGTACTACATACCATGACAGCTTTTAGTACATACTGGAACTGTGTGATATATACTTTGCCTCCGTAGTGTAATACTCAGCACGCTTGGCTACCGTTCTGGAGGTCCCGGGTTCGATTCCCAAGGGAGGGTCAATAAATGTAAGATAAATTATTCAATATTATCCTGATGCAGGGGGCTGATCACCTTTCCTTTATGTGTTATCTAACGATCAAGATAACACTGCAAGCATGTAGACATGATGCAGTGCCCTATGCACCATTGGGGTGTGGATAAAGGTTTGAAGAATACTAAGGAACAGTGACAGTGTTTGGTACATACAGGGACAGTTCTTGTACATATTAGGACAGTATACATCACATACCAGGACACTGCCCTAATATTAGTGCCCTTTGCACCATACAAATTGAAAATACTGTGTAGATTTGTTTTAAATATCTTTATTACAGTGTTAATATAAAAAATAATAAATTCATTGTAAATTCTGTTGATAATACATATGTACAAAAATAAAATTTCATTATATATATATATATATATATATATATATATATATATATATATATATATATATATATATATATATATATATATATATATATATATATATATATATATATATATATATATATATATATATATATATATATATATATATATATATATATATATATATATATATATATATATATATATATATATATATATATATATATATATATATATATACATATATATATATATATATATATAAATTCAAGTATACGTTCTTTGTCACAGACAAAAATAATTTATAAAATATAAATAAAAACAGTTAAATTTAAATAAATCACATGAAATAATTTAAGTACACATTTTTACATTTTCACATATATTACTATCATTACATATTAAGTAAATTAAATACTTAAAAAATAATTTGAGTATTTTTTAGAGTTAATTATTTAAATAATCCTTTAAGCATCTGAGATAATCTACAAAAATAAAAATATATACGTTGGTTTGCTCAAAATATTAAATCCGCTAAAATAATTCACGTAATGCATTGAATTTTTTACACAATATTGCATTCGAATGTCGTTGTTGACATAAACACGCTTTGTTTAAACAGTTTTTTACCTCAATGACAGAGCCGTCTGTTAAATTTAATAGCAACACAGAATAGTATATATATATATATATATATATATATGAATATATATATATATATATATATATATATATATATATATATATATATATATATATATATTATATATATATATATATATATATATATATATATATAATACATTTATATATATATACATATATATATATACATATATATATATATATATATATATATATATATATATATATATATATATATATATATATATATATATATAATATAAATATATAAATATGTATCATATCAATTTTTCTTTCCTCACGCTATCCTTCTTACACATATTAACAAACATTTTAGCTCGATCTACTTCATAAGAATTTAAACAGATGGCGCCTCGAACTCCCAAGTGAATTTTCTAAATTAGTTTCTATTTTTTTGTTAAAATTCAAAGAAATTATAGAAAATATGTTCAATCATGAACAGATGTATGGTTGATAGAGTGATGAATGATACACAATGAACATTCATCACTCTATCAACAATGTACAATGATCATTAAAACCGGCCAACGACATCCATATTCCTTTTATTTTACTAAAACTTATTAGCCTCTTTCAAGACATCTATAATACATCTAAATAATTTATCAACTAGAATTATTTATTATTAAAATGATCTAAAAATAAATTTGGCATAATTTGACTTACTTATTTATATTTTTATTTAATTCTGTAGACTGGTAAAAGAATATGCTTTGGTTTTTTTACTGATAAAAGTATTAAAATTAACTTAATGAAAGGATCATATCGCTCACTCCTTTCAACAACGTCATATATGAAAAACCTGATTTTTCAGGAGAATGTTTTAAAAGTTTAAGAGTATCTATAGTAAAATGTATTAAAAATATGTATCAAGTCACTTATGAGCTTTTTACTGTGCAACAGATCTTTTTAGGTAAAACCTGAAGGTTTTTTCTCCATTTGAAAATTATTAAGTATATTTAAAAAATAATTAAACAATAAATTATAACAATTTAATATAAATATTTTTCAAATGTAGAAAAAACCTTCAGGTTTTACCTAAAAGGATCTGTTTCACAGTAAAAATTTCAATAAGTGGCTTAATATTTATTTTTAATCCATTGTGTTATATTTTGAAACTTTAAAAACGTTCTCCTGAAAAATCCAGTTTTTTGATTTATGACGTTCTTGAAAGGAGTGAGCGATATCTTGTAATTTGTAACATATCCAAAGCTTTATGTTATACTGGTGCAAATATTATATTAGGTAAATTTTTGCTTTTTAAACCATATATATTTCGCTCTACCTTGATCATTAATCATATAAAGGCAAGCTAATCAATTCTGCGCTTCAGTTACCAATCCAGGGTGATATCAAATCGATTTATTTTTTTATTTTTAAAAGAGAAATATTTGTGTTTTTATTATTTACACAAATATTTCAATTTCATACTATTTCTGTGAGCCTAAGCGGCTCATTATTAAAAATAGGTGTCAAATTGTGGTAGAGTGGGTTCGAGAACCGAGAAACTCTGACTTAAGAGTCTGCGACACTATCCACGGGACCACAACCCGATACTTCTATTCTTCTTCTAACATATAGTATTGTGTTGGATTAACGCAGCGTAATCTTGATGGTAAGTAAGTATTCTGATCCTAAAGCCAAGGACTTCAAGGGCAAACGACCAGCATTAAGGGACCCACTCACAGAGCGTCAAATTCTACAAATCGAAATTATAAAAATCTGTAAGAAATTACTTATATTACAGATTTTTATAAATAAGATAAGGATTTTAAATATCGTTTTATACAGAGTGTCTCAATCCGATATCCCTGCCAAGCGTAATTAGCCCATTTGAAACTAATATCGCTCACTCCTTTCAAGAACGTCATAAATCAAAAATCGTCAATTTCCAGTTGTGCGTGTTTTCGGAATGCCCAGAAAATGTACTATATCCCAGCAAAAGCGGCATATTGTTAACTTAATATTTACCCGCTACAGGGCAGAAAGTGTTGTTTTTGCATTTTGAAGAAAAGGTATTGTTTAATTATTTTTTTTAAATATACTAAATATTTTTCAAATGGAAAAAAAACCTTTAGGTTTTACCTAAAAAGATCTGTTGTACAACAAAAAGTTCAATAAGTGGCTTGATATTTATTTTTAATAGCTTGTATTATATTTTTAAACATTAAAAACGTTCTCCTTAAAAATCAAGTTTTTTGATTTATGACGTTCTTGAAAGGAGTGAGCGAAATATGAACATATATTTCTTGTATAATTCATTTTAAAAAATGTAAGGTGTACTGGCAAAAAACGTCAACTCAAAAATATGCAATTTTGACTTAATGATGCGTATTATAACGTTTTCAAGATTGGTAAAATACACTAAGTAGTTTGAAATGTCATATATATGAGGTTTTAAAAGTAAATTCAACTTTAAGTTTAATAGCGGGTATTTTATTCAGGCTAAAAGCTCTAAAATAACAGGGATCGCTCAAACTGGGATTTTTGAGTTAACCTTTTTTGCCTTTCATGAGATGTCAAAAAATAATATGAAAGTGGTATTACACATAGTGAACGATGAATGATAAGGGGAGTGTTATATTACCATACCGCAAAGTTAACAATGCTTTTAATATACAAAATACAAGATTTTGAGTCAATCCAAATACTTGTTCACAAAATCTGGATTATCTCCAATTACAGGAGTTATTTTCATATTATTTTTTGACATCTCATCAAAGATGAAGAAGAATATGGAAGTCTGGGCATTTACGGGGTTTACGACCGTCATAGGCTGATTTAAGTGATCACTTTACACACGTGTAACATTCACCAATTCTACCCATTATTGACAACCACACTACTCAAATTCTTGGAAGTTCTATGTATATGAACCAATTTAGAAACCTTGTTCATGAATCACTAGAACTTCACTAGAGACATCTATTGGTGAGATGTAAAGAAGCTTTTTATTAAGCGGAAACTCTTATATTAGTATGTGAGATCCGAATCCTGGATTATAATCACACACATGAGAAACGCCAGAAAATACCATTTTCATTTTTATTATTAAGCTTATAATTATTATACGTGTGTAAAGTGATCACTTAAACCAGCCTATGACGGTCGTAAGCCCCGTAAATGCCCAGACTTCCATATTCTTCTTCATCTTTGATGACATGTCAAAAAATAATACAAAATACAAATTCTTTTTATCTATGTTCAGATATTAGGAGCAAATAGAGTCATTGAAAGCAAACATAGACATCTCCGTATTGTATACTCTGCAGCAATCACTCTTCATCTTTTCTCGCAAACTCCATTTTCTGTTGCTCCTTGATCTTCTTCATTTTGGCGTAGATCGACGCTTGTTTGTAGTTGATGGGTCCATAGTCCTTCAGATCTGCATCCGCGTATATGAGCTGGTCATTGATGTCCGGCTTGTAAGGCTGCCCGATAAACAAAAATAAACACATATATTATAATTTGATGAGAAGTAATGAAAACAACAGATTAACAATGAAAAAAATTATAATACCCTTTCTTCAAAATCCTCCGTAGTGTAATGGTCAGCATGCTCGGCTACCATTCTGGAGGTCCCGGGTTCGATTCCCAGGGGGGTTTAATAAATATAAGTGATTTTTTCACTCTAATATTAATTCAATATTACACTGGACTGGTACCTGAAGTGGAGGGCTGATCACCTTTCCTTCATGTGTAAACGATCGAGATAACACTGCGTTTATATGAAGCAGTGCCCTATGCACCATTGGGGTGCGGTAAGGGTTTATTATTATTATTCTTCAAAATGCAAAAACTACACTTTCTGCCCTTTAGCGGGTAAATATTAAGTTAAAAATATGCCGCTTTTGCTGGAATATAGGGCATTCCGAAAACATGCACAACTAAAAATTGACGATTTTTTATATTTGACGTTGTTGAAAGGAGTGAGCGACTTGTCAAAAATGTGTGTGATATTTAAAAATGTGTGTAATATTTAAAAATGTGTGTAATATTTAAAAATGTGTTTTATATTATTTATTGTGATTAATGTTATCATCTGGTTATTATAATTTATTAATTTTTCATAAAATAATAATGATAAAACCCTTATCCGCACCCTCAATGGTGCATAGGGCACTGCTTTATATAAACGCAGTGTTATCTTGATCGTTTACACATGAAGGAAAGGTGATCAGCCCCCCGCTTCAGGACCGGTCCAGGGTAATATTGAATAAATATTACAGTGAAAAAAAATCACATATATTTATTTGACCCCCCTGGGAATCGAACCCGGGACCTCCAGAACGGTAGCCGAGCGCGCTGACCATTACACTACGGAGGTGAACAAAAATTTTTCATAACATGCTGTATACTTTATGATAAAATAGTATATTTTCTCTTTTTAAGTATATTATTGGTTCGAAAAGTATTTATCTAAACAAGGATGAACATAAAACAAGGAATGATGCATTAGCCTGAAGTATTTTAATTATTATAGAAAATAATGTATTTATCAAACTGAATGTACAACAGTCGGGTTGTGGTCCCGTGGTTAGTGTCGCGGACTCTTAAGTCACAGTTTCTCGGTTCGAACCCTTACTTACTTACTTATAACCCTTATCCACACCAAATGGTGCATAGGGCACTGCATCGAATTGACGCAGTGTTATCTTGATCATTACTTACATGAAGGCAAGGTGATCACTCTTGCGCATCAGGAACCAGTCCAGGGTAATATTAAATAAATATTACAATGTAAAATCCCTAATATTTATTTTCACCCCCCCTGGGAATCGAACCCGGGACCTCCAGCACGGTAGCTAAACACACTGACCATTACACCACGGAGGTGGACATGAACCCACCCTACCACAATTTGATACCTATTTCTAATAATGAGCCGCTTAGGCTCACAGAAATAGCATGATATTGAAATATTTGTGTAAATAATAAATACACAAATATTTATCGTTTAAAAAAATAAATAATATTAAAAAAGCGTATTATTTTTGTATACACATCAAAAGCAGCTACATCCACAAAGGAAAGGATGAAAAAATATTATTTACTAGTTACATATATTTGGCATTCGGGAGATTCAGGCAAAAAGTTTAATAGACAATTATACTGTAGCCGTACAGGAGAAAGTGACCAACTAACAATATGTATGTCGCTTACACATCTCATAGTTAAATCTTGTAGTTTTTTAAAGTTAGTAGACACCTTTAAAAGCAAATGCAAGGTTCTTTCGTTGTGGTTATCAGCCATGGGCAGAATGGTGAATGTAAATATTATTTAATATTGTACAAAGTGACCACTTAAACAAGTCAATTACAGGTCATAAGCCCTGTGAATACCGAGACTTTAATATTCTCCATTTAAAATGATTTCTTCATCTATGTCTAATATGTAAGGAGTAGTTATTGGTATATCAACATCAAGAAATCATTTAAAATGGATGCTTTATCAATAAAAACAATGAATTATTCAAGTTTTTATTAAACCATTATATCACTTTTAACATTCTAATTTGTAAATAAAACAAAAGCATGTCACCTACCTTCAAATATCGACATCCTCAAATTTTAAAGTGGCGTACGGAGTTCTTTGCCTATTTTTGAGGGCGTCATCCGTCGCTTTCTCCGCACTTGTTAGTTTGTTAGTCGCAGAATCCTTCGAGAAAAGGTGCCTGTTAGTCCTGACTTTCTCGTTATATTTTTTATTATGATCATCTAGGTCCAATTCAGCATAAACCAAACGTTTTTGAGGGATAGTTTCCGATTCCTCTGTTTTTGGAATGTATTTGTGCTTGCTCAGAGACGCGATAGTATAGGTCTGCTTTTTGAGGTTATGAGCCGTTTTGTTAGTTTGCGAGTCGCGCGTCAACAGGTCGTGCAGACGGTTCATGTTTTCTCTATGGGCGGGGTCTATTTGGCATGTGTCATTTTGTATGTTTTGATTAATTTCGTCTTCGACTTTACGATTCAGACGATTTTCAGATGAGTTTTTACGTGGTTTATATATCAAAGGACCTTCTGGTTCGTCAATGTTGGCTGTTGCATCGTTTTTCAGCGCTTTTCGTTCTATCTCTTGGGCGGAATGTATGGGTTGGAAATAGCAGAAGCTGTGATGTTTTTGCAGCGGTTGAAATGTCGGTCTGACCGTGCTAGGATGGGTTTGGTTAAGATTGTGATTTGAGTCGTGCCTGTATCCTAGCGTGTTAGTGTTCTGAAAATATTTACAAAATGAGCCCAGGGAACTTATGTACAATGGAGAGTATTGAACTGTGCAATAGGGAAAAATATCACTTCGGTTTTTATCAAAATCTCAGCTAAAATCATTCAATTTTTATATAAGTAATTGGTGTTCTAGTAATTATACTGTCCTTACAAAGAACATGGTCGCTCTATATTGATTTTAATTAAAAATACAATAGATTAGTAGACATTTTTATAATGGCAACATGAGAGTATTTTTACAGAGCTTTTTATAATTTAATTTTTCAACAAACTAACCAATCACGTCGCTTCCCCTCAGGGATAGGCAGAGAGAAGAGTTTGGTTCTTGATATTAGTTTGAATTAAAATACCATAAAGATGTAGAAGTAATTAAAATGGCAACACGGAAGTCTAAGTATTTTTACAGAGCTTTTTTATAATTTAATTTTTCAACTAACTAACCGATCACGCCGCTTCCCCGCAGGGACAGGCAGAGAAAAAAATCTGGTTGCTCAATATTAATTTTAATTAAAATACAATACAGATGTAGAAGTTTTTATAGTGGCAACACGGAAATCTAAGTATTTTTACAGCGCTTTTTATTATTTCGTTTTTCAACTAACTAACTAACTAACCACAATGATTTCCGCAGGGGTAATAAGTAGAGAAAATAGAATACCTCACCACTCTGTCTTTGCCAACAATCTTCGCCTCTTCCACATTCATACATCTCCTCATACATACCCGCCGATTATGACTCCTGACCTGACTACTTTCCAGTATTTGAAATACTTGATTATTAGATTTATATTATCCACTGACACTTTGTGATGGAATTGCATTTTTTAATATATTATTAGATTAAAACCAATACTTTTAGCTTTTCCACTTTATTTAAAATAAAGAGGAAAAGCTAAAAATATTGATTTTAATCTAATGTAATCTTTGTCCGCCTCCGTAGTGTAATGGTCAGCACGCTCGGCTACCATTCTGGAGGTCCTGGGTTCGATTCCCAGGGGGGGTAAAATAAATATAAGTGATTTTTTCACTGTAATATTTATTTAATATTACCCTGGACTGGTACCTGAAGCGGAGGGCTGATCATCTTTCCTTCATGTGTATACGATCAAGATAACACTGCGTTTATATGAAGCAGTGCCCTATGCACCATTTGGTGCGGATAAGGGTTTTTATTATTTTATTATTATTTAATCTAATAATATATACTTGATTATGGCAAAGTTTTCCTCATTTAGTTTTTAATTCAATTTTTTAAAGCTAATAGCTGTGTTTAGAAATGACCAATCAAATTATAAAAAAACAACTACCGTAGAACGGGGCTACTTGAACTTTGATGTGTTACTTGAGCCCAGTACAAAACTATGATTTAAATCTGTATTTGGTCTACAATAATGAACGTATTGTGACAATAAGTGTCACCTGTCAGGGAAACAATAAATCATGTCGATACATTCATTACTGTAGACCAAATACAGATCTATTTTTTTTTTACTGGGCTCAAGTAACACATCAAAGTTCAAGTAGCCCCGTTCTACAGTACTTCAATAGAAGTTGTCACTAAGTTTGACTGTTTGTGGGAAACGCTTAAAAGCATCTTTTACATACTGTAGGTAGAGAGCGGGAGACGCATATAAGCGTTCTATTTGCTTACTTTTGGTAGAGTGCGAGAGATGCCAAAAAATTGTACAGATGGGAATCGAGTTTGCGGGTACTTGTGATTAGTATACTGAGGGTCGGGTGGCAGACTGCCAGAGTATAATTAGGGTCGGGGTTGATGAACAAAACCGCCCGACTACAATGTGTTGATAATTAAGGCAATTATGGCAATCAGTGCGTAAATTTGGTTGCGTATTGCATATTACTAGTCCCTATACCTCGGTGGTTGGAGCGCTACGTGCAGCGCAGTCAAGGGATAACTGGAGAAGTCATTGCTTCCACAACCCTCAGTAATGAGGAACAAAACGGAGAAGAAGTTCTTAATGTATTTGATAATTTGATTGAATTCTTCCCAAATTATTTTACATAGTAAAAGACGCCTGAAAACATGAAAATAATGACGGTCGTAAGCTCTGTAAATACCCAGACTTCCATATTTTCCTTCATCTTTGTCGAGACGTCAATATTACCTAATAATTTAGTTAATTAAACAAATACCTGTCGTAAATTTAGTTCTCTAATTTTAGCCTTGATTAAGGAGTCGCTTTTCTCGCGAGTACTTTGGCTAAATTGTTCTCTGTATTGAGAGACTCCTTTGGAACTCAAGCTGCTCTGACTTCTCCTTATCGAGACATTTGCCGGGTTTTTAGGGATGGGTTTGGGCAAGAGATGGGGTATTTGCAGCGGAGCTTTATCCGGTTTGATTGGCATCTGTTGTTGCTTGGGCAACACTCTGGCGACAGTCTTTGAATCCTCCTGGCTGGCGTCTAGACGTTCCAAGAATCTTTTGGTGTGGGAATTGGTTTTCATCTTGGCTTCGGTCTTTTTGTCCAAGGTTTCAAACAGTTTTTGAGCGTTGGAACCGAATTTAGGGTCATCCATGGTCTCGAACAGTTTTTGAGTGTTGGAACCGAATTTCAGGTCCATTTTTCTGACAGGCGTGTTTTCTAGGGGTTTTGGAGTCTTGCTGCTCACTGTTGGCCCAAACTTGAAAGGTTTGAAGTCATCTTTTTTAGGATCTGTAAGCGGTTTAACTTTCGGCGTAGCGTCTACAATGCTAGGAGAGACTTTTGTGCCAATTTTTTTGTCCGCTTTGTGTATCTTTTGCAATTCATACTGAAAAACTTTTCTAATCTCTTTATTTTCCTCTTTGATATGATTTGTGACATTGAAAGAATGGTGTCGAGACATTTTGCTGCTTTTTAGCTTCCCTTCTTTGAACGACTCGGTCTTTTTGACTTCAGAAGCTTTTTCATCCGCTGCGTCTAGTAAAATACCACTTTTAGTGGTCCTCTTAGGGAACGTCAAAGATTGAAATTGGGGTCGGGTAGGTTTTTCAACGCCACTTTTTCCTTGTTTGCTGTCTTTGTCAGTCTTTGTTTTTCTCGGCATGGTCTTTGGCGTCTCTCCAATGGGTAAAAAAGTGCTGTGAAATCGGCCATCGGTTACATCGGAAGAGCTTTTAAAGCTGTGAGATGACTTTAATTTGCTGTTTGATCTTTTAACTGGTATTCCTAGCGTTTGCGCGTGCAGGAGACCAATTTGTGAGGAAAGATTGGCGTAAACGTGTTCTCTGGGTGATTTTTTAGTATTTTTTTCTAATACATCTGGAGATTTTAGAGTTCTAGGTGCCGGCGTTGGAGTTTTGCTATCACTTCTTCCGGAATGATTCCTTTTCGAAGTGTCTAGCGGACTGTTTTCATAGATCTGTATCGAATCCGTCAGATTTTGGAAGGAGGCGTTCATGCTGTCCATGATCAGACTTGTGCTTGGCAAAGCCATTTCGGGCGACGAAACGGAAGTATAAAAAAGATTGGGATAATTCGCGTAGATGACGCTTTCCTTACGCACCAGATCTTTGTAAAGTTTGTCGTTTTTACTGACAAGAACATAGTCTATCGTTTTGGTATTTGAATCCGGGTAGAATCGATCTAATTTCCTCTTCCTTGCTGCCTTCATTGAACTGAACTGCGGCTCATTTCTCGCGTCTTTTTTGACGTTGAGAGAGTTGAATTTTTGATCCGAGTCTTCTTCGGATGTGTCTCCGTTCGATTCTCCGATTTTATTCAGCTGGCTGTTGTACATCGTGGAATTGGCGCACTGCGGTATGAATTGGAGGGAAGACTTGACGTCTAGACCCGGGAAGTATTGCGACTCGTTTACGCTGGCCTGGGTGAGAGTTTGAGTGGACACGGAAGGGACCAGTGTGTTAACAGAGGTGTTTGACTTCGAAAAGGTGGAGAAGCTTAGAAGGGCAGGGTTATGAGAATAAGGAGGGCAAGATATAATCCTCGGGGTAAAAGAAGGATTGCATTCCAACTGCTTTTCCAATCTTGCTTCCGGAGTCCTAGCAGCGCTTTGTAGCGCTATTGCCCGCACGACTCGCGGCTGTATCACTTGAACAGGCTATACGCCGGCATTTTATGGAATCCGATTGTAATATTAGTGCAACACAAAAACAGCGTCAAAGACATGCAGAGCGTGAAAAAAAAACAACAACAAATTAGAAATTAAACACAAAAAACGGCCAAGTAACATATCTGGTCACAATATTGGCTGGTATGGTCACAAAGCACCGAAAATCTGACCAAATCAGTTTATTTATTTATTTAAGTTTTATTTAATATACCACCATTTTTTTAAATCTATTTGACACGTGTTTCGATGCATTCCGCATCATTTTCAAACACACTTTTAATTTTTGGTTTTTGTTTTACTTTTCACCTGTAGACGAAAACATCTGTAGTTTTCGAAACTAGTCGTGTGTAATGAAATAAAACTCATGTAGTGTAATATACATGTGTTTAATTTTAAAAATAATTTTCAAACACCATATGTTTGTAATATGATGTTTCGATGCATTCCGCATAATTTTCAAATACCGTATCTTTGTAAATGGTGTTTGTAATATGGTGTTTGAAAATGGTGCGGAATGCATCGAAACACGTGTCACAATAGATTGTAAGAGATAGTGGTATTTATTAAGTATAACCTAAATTAAAAATAGATAGATTTTACCACAAAGTGACTGCCGAATCAATTAATCTAACCAAATTTGTTGTCACTGTGACCAGATGTGTTACAAGGGCAGCTAAAACAACTAACCAATTGCCAAATTCTACAACATACAGTCGAACCAGAATATCGGTAGTGTAAAGGCAAAGGGGTATATCTGTCTCAGACCAAATTTTACAGGAGAGCATAAACAAACTTGTGAAATTAAATAACTCATTTGTTTTATGTATTTTTATATGAACATATCGCTCACTCCTTTCAAGAACGTCATAAATCAAAAAACTTGATAATATAACACTCTCCTTATCATTCAAAGTTTACTTATTGTAATACCACTTTGATAAACACTAATGTGTGACTACCGGTGTCGGAATAATCATTCCATCATCAGGTCATTAAAATAAAATAACTACGGTCTAATATTTATACAAAAAAATACATATATATCGCTCACTCCTTTCAGGAACGTCATAAATCAAAAAACTTGATTTTTCAGGAGAACGTTTTTAAAGTTTAAAAATATAATACAATGTATTAAAAATTAATATCAAGCCACTTATTGAACTTTTTTCTGTGAAACAGATCTTTTTAGGTAAAACTTGAAGCGTTTTTCTCCATTTGAAAAATATTAAGTATATTTAAAAAAAATAATTAAGCCATACCTTTTCTTCAAAATGCAAAAACAACACATTCTGCCCTGTAGCGGGTAAATATTAAGTTAAAAATATGCCGCTTTTGCTGGGATATAGTACGTTTTCTGGGCATTCCGAAAACATGCACAGCTGAAAATTGACGATTTTTTATTTATGACGTTCTTGAAAGGAGTGAGCGATATCTCAGTAAACTAAATAAGTATTGCTAGTACAGCTATATCCTTTTGCCAGATTATGGAATACACTATTTTAGACATTTTGTGGAACAAACTTTGAAAATGAAAAATTTGACAGATATACCCCTTTGCCATTACATTACCGATTTAAGAGACCTAGGCATAAGATCAAAAATCTTTAAAAGAGAGTTGGATTAAGGTCCTGTGATATTATACCTCTGAAGGAATATAAGAGAAACTTCTTTTTAAGAAAATTGTTATAACTAGGTTCAACTATATTCAGTCTTACTTCAATGTTTTAAATGTGCTGAAACTAATTACTTGATACATATTGAGTTTCGAGATTTAAAATCGTTATATTGCATTAATCATTTTTATATTCCCGCCTCCGTAGTGTAATGGTCAGCATGCTCGGCTACCGTTCTGGAGGTCCCGGGTTCGATTCCCAGGGGGGGTCAAATAAAAATAAATGATTTTTGCACTATAATATTTATATAATATCACCCTGGACTGGTACCTGAAGCGGAGGGCTGATCACCTTTCCTTCTTGTGTTAACGATCAAGAAAACACTGCGTTTATATAATGCATTGCCCTATGCGCCATTGGGGTGCGGATAAGGGTTACTATTTTTACTACTATTATATAATGCAGTGCTCTATGCGCCATTGGGGTGCGGATAAGGGTTTGAATGAAAAAATTACTAAAATTAAATATCCTAATACAGGCCCTATACATAGCCAAGTGGTGCATAGGGCACTGTATTGAATTGATGGGGTGTTATATCAATTGTGATTTTATGAAGGCAAAAATACGCATACATCTAAAGACAGTTAGAACCTCGAAATTCATATTCCTTACTCAGAAATATATGTGAAAAAAATCACTCAAAATGTCATGAAATTTGTAAGTATGAAAATATATTTTAGAATTGCTCCAAATGGCATTTAATACAGCTCTCAAATGTACGTATTCATATATCTCGTAAATATTTAACCTTATAATGAAAACTTCATATAAAAATGAACACATAGGGCGATTGTCCACTACCCGGAATTCGACCGTCCGGCAGTCCGGTTTTGTGAAATGAAAGCGACTACGACAGTTTAGCGTGATGGAATTTACGCGCAACGTGTTCACGCACCGATCAAGAGCTCCAATCCGAAGAAAGATGGACAAAAGCCCAAGCCGATCCAACTCAATCATCGTTTTAAAACGCTAACTGACGTGCCGGACGGTAAAATTCCGCATAATTCTGTGTAGTGGACAAACGCCCATACGGCGTTTGTGCACTACACGGACTTTTACCGTCCGGCACTTCAATTAGCATATAAAACGGATGATTGGCTTGGATTTGCTTGTGCTTTTGTCTTTGTTTCTTGGGATCGGTGTGCTCGATTAGTGTGTGATCACGGTGGGCGAAAATTCGATCATGCTAAACTGTTATAGTCGCTTTTATTTTACAGGAACGGACTGCCATACGGTAAAATTCTTACGGTATATTTGGTCCCTGTAAGTTAAACTCTTTTCTCTCTTTTCTACAGACTTGTAATGTGAGACCTTGGAATGGGTTTTATCATTGGAATGTCTCAATGGAACGGCTTAGTGGACTGGTATCTCAATTGGCCTTGTGGAATGGTATTTGTCAATTGAACTGTCTACTGTCTATGCTACTTGTGAGATCTTGATATGGGTTTTGTCATTGGAATGGCTCAGTGGACTGTAATATACTTTTTTAATTACTTCCATTACATGCTAACATCGCTCACTCCTTCCAACAACGTCATATCTCAAAAATCATCAATTTTCAGTTGTGCATGTTTTCGGAATGCCCAGAAAACGTACTATATCCCAGCAAAAGCAGCATATTTTTAATTTAATA
Organism: Brachycentrus maculatus; assembly: GCF_059751285.1. Lineage (NCBI taxonomy): Eukaryota > Metazoa > Arthropoda > Insecta > Trichoptera > Brachycentridae > Brachycentrus > Brachycentrus maculatus. Next base: position 64,087 of record NW_028281589.1, on the reverse strand, counting down.
TTTACCCGCTACAGGGCAGAAAGTGTTGTTTTTGCATTTTTAATAAAAGGTATTGTTTAATTATTTTTTTAAATATACTAAATATTTTTCAAATGGAGAAATAACATTCAGGTTTTACATAAAAATATCTGTTGCACAGTGAAAAGTTCAAAAGGTGACTTGATATTTATATTTAATACATTTTATTATATTTTTAAACTTTAAAAACGATCTACTGAAAAATCAAGATTTTTTTTATATGACGTTTTTGAAAGGAGTGAGCGATATGATCCTTTCATTAAGTTGATTTTAAATTTAATACTTTTATCAGTAAAAAAACCAAAGCATATTTTCATACCGGTCTTCAGAATTATATAAAAATATAAATAAGTAAGTCAAATTATGCCAAATTTATTTTTAGATCATTTTAATAATAAATAATTCTAGTCGATAAATTATTTTGATACATCATAGACGTCTCAAAACAGGCTAAGTTTTTTTATAAATGACTTTGTTGAAAGGAGTGAGCGACATATACATCTACTGTGTGAATTAAAACAACAATTTAACATTGAATCAGACCTTATTGGGCGCCTGCTGGAGTCCGTGAAATGGGAGATTCTCATACACTCCGGGATTATCTATTCCCGCTGCCTCATTATCAGCAACACCATTCAGCGGAGCTGTAAAAAAAGGAAAAAACAAAAATTCAGTACAAAAAGTGATAATTTTCAAACCCAGATAGTTCAACTTCCTAAGAGTAACAAATCCATTTTAACCATTTTAGTAAATAATAATTTGGATAATTTTGTGGCAACCCACTCTACCATGGCAACCCAAATCGAGTGAAATAACGAACACCCTACACGAAGCCCGCAACGAACGGAAACGAGCCCGTTACACTTCGCCGCCGCCCGTCCTCAGATCGACACGTATTTCAACTGTTCTCATATTAGAATCACGCGATTATTCTTAAGTATTTTCTTGATTGTAATTTTATAGAACTGAATAAATTTGTGTTAAAAGTAATCCGCTTTCATCTTGCTTCCCTTCTGATAAATTAAAGTGGTATTCAACTAGAAACCACAATTTATATAGCGCCATTTTCGTAAAATACTACCTCAAGGGCGCTTCGTGAATACACGTAGTTATATAAAACTATATGGGTGTTTTATTATATAAAATGCAGTTCCACCTTTAAATATCAGTACAAAACTTAAATTTTAAATACTAAAATTTAGCTTCAAAACAGAATTCTTACCATCTCCGGGTTTTTTTCGTTTTCTCGAGTTGGAGCTACTCCGTGATTGGTTAGAATTATCTAGATTTCCAGAGTTTGAGTGGGAGTTGTTTGACTCGTGGTTATTATTATCATTAATGGTGTTATTCTGAGTGTCAACGGTTTTAGGGGGGCGTCTAAAGGTTACAACTAAAATAAAACAACAACAAAACACAACATTAAACAAATAAGACAAAACAAAAGTAATTAGCTGCCATGCAAAGCGGGAGTACTAAAAAACAACAAAGCTTGCCAAAATTCTTTGTATTTTTAGCAGCATGTAATATGAAATACTTGTATCTTAGACTCAGTTATAAAAACCATAAAATATCTTATCATTATCATTGTATTATTTTCAAATCTTTGTATTTTTAGGTCTTATTTTCAAATCTTTGTTTTTTTTGTCCGCCTCCGTGGTGTAACGGTCAGCGTGTTTAGCTTCCGTGTTGGAGGTCCCGGGTTTGATTCCCAGGGGAGGGTGAAAATAAATATTGGTGATTTTACACTGTAATATTTATTTAATATTACCCTGGACTGTTCCTGAAGCGCAAGAGTGATCACCTTGCCTTCATGTAAGTAATGATCAAGATAACATTGTGTCAATTCGATGCAGTGCCCTATGCACCATTGGGTGCGGATAAGGGTTATAAGTAAGTAAGTAAGTATTTTTAGAACCATAAAATTTGAAATGACCGTATCTTAGACGTAGATACAAAATTCATGCGATATTATCATTATCATTGTTTTTTTTTTCAAATCTTTATATTTTTAGCAGTACCGTAGAACAATACTAATACTTAATGCATTACTTGAGCCCAGTACAAAAAAAATCTGTATTTGGTCCATAATAATGTACGTATCGTGACAATAAGTGTCACCTGCCAGGGACACAGTAAATCATGTAAATTTTTTTACTGGGCTCAAGTAACACATCAAAGATTTAGATCTGCATATCTACAATAATGAATGTATTGACATAATTCATTGTTTTCCTGACAGGTGACACTTATTGTCACGACACGTTTATTATTGTAGACCAAATACAGATTTTAAATCTCTTTTTTGTACTGGGTTCAAGTAACACATCAAAGTTCAAGTAGCCCCGTTCTACGGTACTAAAAAATAAAAAAAGAAGCATGTTTAAAGGAAGAAAATGAGAACATATAACTATTCTTAAAAAAAAGTGTGCTGAAATATAAATAAGTAAATTACGACCGATCGATCGATGAAATTATAAAAAAAAAACTAAATACCTCCTTCCGATGGGATAATGACGGGTGAGTTGGCTTGGAAAATCGATCTTAATTTGTTTTTCTGACCCCCTTTTTTGTCTACTCTTCCTTCCTTCAACGAAAACCCAACAAGGCTCAAGGCTCTCCGGTTGGACTTGGTTCTGTTGGCACTCCTGCAGCTATCTCTTGCCCCATCACTGTCGCTGATACATTCATCCTCATCGCTCTTCAAATTCTTCCCGGACCTCAAAATGTCCATTCTACTGAACATTTTGAATATCTTACACCTCTTCCGCTTAGGTTTTTCCTTCTTCATCAGATTCTTACACTTTTCCTTGTCGAATTTTATGTTCTGATTTGCGTCTTTTATTTCGGCATCGTCAGCTACGATCGCGTCTGTTTCTTTGCGCTCCAAAATGCCAATTTTGGCGAAATCTTTTTGGCCAACTTCATCTGTGACGCATATTTCTTCGATATCCGTATCCAAGTCATTTTTATTTATCTTGGATACATCTCTCCCGAGTTTTTTCGGACTCAATGAATGGTTTGAGTTTACATGAACTAAAACGCCTGGTTTTAACGGCCATTTATTACCAGCTCTTCCCATGTTTCTATTTGCAACTGTACTATCCGATTCATCTTTTGTTTGACTCATTTCATTATCGTTAACCGATACGTCGTTGTTATTATCAGCGTGGATTGAAGAATTTGAGTTTTTAGTTACAGAATCCTGCAACTGTCTCGAAATTGTATTAGTTTTTTCATTCATTTCATTACAAATTGTTACATTTGTACCAGAAACGAGGTGTAAACTCATGTTGGACCTTGCATTTTGCCTTGCCTGCAATCCAGCCTGATAACTGGCTTCCAACTGACTCAAATCAGCTTGCAGCCTTCCAGAATTTGCCGAATTCGCTAACGGGTTTAGATTCCCCGCGAATTTTCCTTGCGGGATGATGAATTGCCCTTGCATCGGGACCAGCCGGGACTTTTCGTTGTACTGCACGGGGTTTGCGGGATGGCAGATTCTGGGAGATATTCCCGGAATGCCCTGAGACACGATCGCTTGGACTATCGAAGACTCGTGTTGAGCTTCGTAAGCGGTACTGATAGCGCAAACACATGCCAAACAAAAGCGCAAGCCAGGAAAATAAACATGAAAAGAAAAAGAAACAATAAAACATCAAATTGAAAAACAAACTAAAATAACCCATCACTTAATGAGTTCAATGATATGTTCTGATAGTGATATTGATTTCATTAAATGAACTTTTAACGTATTCATCAAAAATACATATATGTACATAGAAGTGAAGCATGGAGTTGGCAAAATTAGGATGAAAATATGAAAGAATGCACTCAAAATGCCATCTCTCAGTGCGGCAAAACTATGTATGGTAGATGTTCCAATGGTGATATAAGGAACGAATGCAATTTCATTAATTGATTTGGCAATCACTTTGAGGTAATATTTATCAATTTTCAATTTAAATTTACTTGGTAAACACTGCCATTTCTTAAAATCTATTGAGACACGTGTTTCAATGCATACTGCCTCATTTTCAAGCACCGCATTGTTGAAAATTGTGTTTGAAAATGATGCGGAATGCATTGAAAAACGTGTCACAATAGATTTAAAGAAATAGTGGTATTTACCAAGCAAAATTTAAATTAAAAATACTGCTTATCCTTAAAGAGAAATTGCCACAGGCCTATTTTTTTTAGTTCTCACTTTAATTAATTTTTTGCTACATACATTTTAATCTAGTTTTGATAAAAATATCAAGTTCATGCAGAAAATTTAGGTTTTTTTTTATTTCTCTTACCTTTCTTCCAACGGAACTGGACTATTGTCTGTTGGTCCATAAGCATGTTAGAGTGAAACAGAGGTCAGATTATTCATTGTTAGAGCATGCGCATGACAGAGATGCACGGTGTTATCGTCCAATATGAAAAAAAGAGTTAAGTCAAAATTAATAAAGCGATTATCATGCCAAATAAAAATTTCTCGTATTGATCATTATAAAAAAAATACCAAAGTACCAAAAGACCCCGGTTCATATTTGTTTGGAAATCGTATTACGCAGCTCGCTGCTAGTTGAGTCATAGACGGCACGTCTTTTCGAATGTGCAACCAAGCGCCGACCGAGCGAGAGCAAGATAATAAGCGAAAGACCAGAAATCAGATCAAACAAAAGAGTCTAATTGTCTCGCTTTCTCCATGTTGTAATACCACATTTATTAGAGTGTAAGAGATAATCTGTCGCTGGCAGACAAAAAATCCCTTATCCACACCCAATGGTACATAGGGCACTGTATCATATTGATGCAGTATCTTGATCGTTACTTAAGTGAAGGCAAGGTGATCACTCTTGCGCTTCAGGGACCATATAAAATAAATTAATTTTCACCCCCCCCCCCCCCCCCCGTGGGAATCGACCCCGGGACCTCCAGCAGACAAAAAATTAACGTGATGATCTTGTGATGACGTCTCATCACATTCACAAGTAGTTTTGTCTAATTTTAAAACAAAAGAGGTATTGATTTTTCGGGAATTGCACAGTTTTACATTTAAAAAAGTATATAAACATAAAATAGTTACATTAACAATAAAAAACATTACATTACATTTTGTCCGCCTCTGTAGTGTAATGGTCAGCACGCTCGGCTACCGTTCTGGAGGTCCCGGGTTCGATTCCCAGGGGGGTCAAATAAATATAAGTGATTTTTTCACTGTAATATTTATTCAATATTACCCTGGACTGGTACCTGAAGCGGAGGGCTGATCACCTTTCCTTCGTGTGTAAACGATCAAGATAACACTGTGTTCATATGAAGCAGTGCCCTATGCACCATTGGGGTGCAGATAAGGGTTTTATTATATTATTATTACATTACATTAACAAAAATAGTTACATTAATAAAAATAAAGCCAATTAAACAATTCCAGAATGCAAATATTCGAGAAATGCTCCATGACCCGTGAAAAGAGTCAATGCATAGTTGAATTTGCGTGTTTTTTAATGAAAATTCAAACAATTAAGGTGTTAGGTTAGGAGCACTTACACTTGGAGGCTTTCCTCTTCCTCCGGCAGACGCAGAGTATGATGATGCACAGCAGCAGAACCAGGAGTAGAAGGATGCCTATTCCCGCAGCTACCAAGAAGGCAGTTCTGCTCCACCAACGCCACCAAGGAAGGCTTCCTGGAATTCCAACAAAATGTTAAATTATCCAATTTCTATTGATGTCTTAACCAAGATGAGGAAAAATTTTTATCGATTGTTGCGCGGTATGATCGATAATCCTGAAATTATCCGGAACATTGGTCTGTATGTTCCCGATAGTTACCTAAGACAGCGTCGGCATAGATTGTTTCACATTCCTATACACAGGACCAACCTGCCGATGGTTATGCCTGTAGGAAGAGCTACCGCTATGCTGAACAATATCACATTGGATATTGATCTGTTCCATGTGTCCGAAGGAGTTTTCCGAAGCGGGATTCTTCTACACCTTTAAGTCTTCTTGCTTACTTTTAATATATACGCCTTGAATATTGTTTGTTATGTATTTATTAATTTTTTATTGTTGAATAAATTGAATTGAAATATGAAATTCTGACAGCGTTGGCCAGTGCCAATTTTCTAAATTCCCCAAAAATCTAATTCAATTTCCCCTATTTGGGGCAAAACAAAGTCCCGATACCCCACAAATTCCCCGCATAATAATCCCATGGAAAAAAACAGTTTTCATTAAAAAATCAACTACTTACTATTTTTAATTTTAAATATTAACACCCTAATTAGGCCTGTCCGCCTCCGTGGTGTAATGGTCAGCGTGTTTAGCTACCGTGCTGGAGGTCCCGGGTTCGATTCCCAGGGGGGGAGGTGAAAATAAATATTAGTGATTTAACACTGTAATATTTATTTAATATTACCCTGGACTAGTTCCTGAAGCACAAGAGTGATCACCTTGCCTTCATGTAAGTAATGATCAAGATAACACTGCGTCAATTTGATGCAGTGCCCTGGGAATCGAACCCGGGACCTCCAGCACGGTAGCTAAACACGCTGACCATTACACCGCGGAGGCAGACAAGTACATAATAAGCAAGGTAAATAATAAATAAAAAATAAATAATAATAAGAATAATAATAAACCCTTATCCGCACCCCAATGGTGCATAGGGCACTGCTTCATACATATGAACACAGTGTTGATCTTGATCGTTTACACACGAAGGAAAGGTGATCAGCCCTCTGCTTCAGGTACCAGTCCAGGGTAATATTGAATAAATATTACAGTGAAAAAATCACTTATATTTATTTGACCCCCCGGGGAATCGAACCCAGGACCTCCAGAACGGTAGCCGAGCGTGCTGACCATTACACTACAGAGGCGGACAAAAATAAATAAGGCACACGAAAAAGAAAAAAATAGATCCCTCACCTTGTACAACAAGCATGCAAGGATCCGATATGCCAACAGTGTTGTTGGCAGTGCAGACAAATGTCCTGGGTCCGTCCACTTCCGAGTTGATGCGGTCCAGCTTGAGGGTGCTCTGCGATCCACGCACATAGTATGCGCTCTCCTCAATAGTGTCGTTCTCATCCTTTATTGACCACTCAAACAAAACCTGTAAAAAAAATCAAGTGCAAATAACCTCACAACATTTTGAGTGTGTCCAAATACTTTTATTAGTATTTTTTTTTTTTTTTTTTTTTTTATTTATTTCTTAAGTTAGCTTATATTAAAACTAATATAAACTATTATATACATTTACATCATCTTTATATATTTACATTTCCTTACAGTAACTTAGACATTTATTTTTAAATTCTTTCAGACACTTTTCATTCTTCATACATTCAGGCATCTCATCATACATTTTTAAACCCTTATACATCAAGCAATTTTGCGACTCAGCTCTTTTCAATAATGGTAGTCTTATTTTATCCTTTTGTCTAGTAGCATATTCATGACAATTTTTGTTTAAGACAACTGAGTATGTGAGGTCCGAATCCTGGATTATAATCACACACATGAGAAACGCCGGCAAATATCATTTTAATTTTTATTATTTAAGCTTATAATTTGACCAGATAATTTGTTCACAACATTTTGTGTGTGTCCAAATACGTGTTCACAAAATCTGGATTATCTTCAATTACAGGAGCTATTTTCATTTTATTTTTTGACATCTCATCAAAGATGAAGAAGAGTATGGAAGTCTGGGCATTTATGTCTTCATCTTTGATGAGATGTCAAAAAATAATATGAAAATAACTCCTGTAATTAGAGATAATCCAGATTTTGAGAACAAGTATTTGGACACACTTAAAATGTTGTAAATAAATTATCTGGTCGAATTATAAGCATAAATAATAAAAATTAAAATGATATTTTCTGGCGTTTCTCATGTGTGTGATTATAATCCAGGATTCGGACCCCACATACTAATAAAAGAGTTTCTGCTCAATAAAAAGCTTCTTTTCATTTCACCAATAGTCTCTAGTGAAGTTCTAGTAATTCAAAAACAAGGTTTCAAAATTGATTCATATATATATATATATATATATATATATATATATATATATATATATATATATATATATATATATATATATATATATATATATATAGAACTTCCACGAATTTGAGTAGTGTGGTTGTCAACAATGGGTAGAATTGGTAAAGTTAGACATGTATAAAGTGATCACTTAAACCAGCCTATGATGTTGTCAGCCCCGTAAATGCCAAGACTTCCATATTCTTCTTCATCTTTGATGAGATGTCAATAAATAATTTGCAAATAACCTCACTTATTTAGCGGGTTCGCTGCCACGAGCGCGTTACCGCGCTCTCCAATTTATTTATACAATATATCTTCAGAACAAAATCTCGACTTGGAACCTCCGAGATGAAGACTCTCCGATCCATAACCGGAAACACATTGCGAGACCGAGTAAGAAATACCGACATCCGGAGCATGTGTAAGACGGAGGATATCGTGAGGTGGGGACGACAACGAAGGCGATACTGGAAGGAACACATAAACAGAATGTCAGAAGACAGACTTCCACGTATTGCCCTCCAAGGCAACCCTGAAGGATGCAGACCCCCAGGCAGACATCCGAAAAGATGGAAAGACAGCTGGGAGTCAACATCCCAAGAGCGACATGCGGAGGCACAAACAGATCCCTAGGATCTACAAAAAGAACAAGAAGAAGAAGAACATATCTTCACATATAAGATACTTATACAAATTTAAACTTACATCTGTTGGGTTGGAGTTGGCCGTACAAATGAGAACTTTGGAATCTTCCACTTCAGCCAACGTTATAACACACTGCGGTTTATCTGAAAATGGAAAATAAAACATGACAGAACATCTACAGATAGTATGGGCGGAAAGTACCTGATCCAAGCATAATTAATAGTTAATATGTAACTACTCGACTGCAATCAGTGTTAAACGCAGCAGTGAGACTGATTTTTGGAATTTCTAAATTCAGCCACACACCCCGCTGCTGCACAAACTGCACTGGTTACGCTTTCCCGAAAGGGTTGAGTATAAACTCTGCCTACTCATACAATACTTTACTTTTAAAACCACATAAATATGAAATTTCAAACTACTTAGTGTATTTTTCCAGTTTAGAGAACGTTGATCTTTATAATACAGCATCGTGCTGACTATTACGCTACGGGGGCGGCCGTAGCGTAATAGTCAGCGGCTACCGTTCTGGAGGTCCCGGGTCGATTCCCAGGGGGGGTCAAATAAATATAGGTGATTTTTTCACTGCAATATTTATTCAATATTACCCTGAAGCGGAGGGCTGATGACCTTTCCTTCATGTGTAAACGATCAAGATAACTCTGCGTTTATATGATGCAGTGCCCTATGCGCCATCGGGGTGCGGATAAGGGTTTTATTATTATTATATATTCATTCATCGCGATTCAGTTGGCTTGGCCATGTACTCCGCATGCCTCCTGAGAGCCTTAATCAGGCTTGCCTCTTTTACAAGGCATCAGGTTCACAACCACTGCTGACAATTCGTCGGCAGTTCTCGTCAGAACTTCGGGACGGGATCTGACTTGGGAGGATGCAAGGGAGCTGGCAGCCGACAGAAAAGCCTGGAGACAGTTTGTGGACTCGATATGCTCCACCTAGGTAGCGGATATGGTTTAATTAATTATTATTACAAAGTCAAAATTCAATATTTTTGAGTCAACGTTTTTTACCAGTACATCCACAATTCACTTCAAACCCTTATCCGCACCTCAATGGTGCATAGGGCACTGCATCATATAAGTGCAGTGTTATATTGATCGTTAACACATGAAGGAAAGGTAATCAGCCCTCCGCTTCGGGTACCAGTCCAGGGTAATATTGAAAAAATGTTACAGTGAAAAAATCTCTTATATGTATAAAATCTCTTATATCGCTCACTCCTTTCAAGAACGTCATAAATCAAAAATCTTCAATTTTCAGTTGTGCATGTTTTCGGAATTGCCAGAAAATGTACTATATCCCAGCAAAAGGGGCATATTTTTAACTTAATATTTACCCGCTACAGGGCATAAAGTGTTGTTTTTGCATTTGGAGAAAAGTTTTTGTTTAATTATTTTTTTTAAATATACTAAATATTTTTCAAATGGAGAAAAATGCTTCAGGTTTTACCTAAAAATATCTGCACAGTTGAAAGTTCAGTGAGTGTTTTGAAATATATTTTTAATACATTGTATTATATTTTTAAACTTTAAAACCGTTCTCCTGAAAAATCAAGTTTTTTGATTTATGACGTTTTTGAAAGGAGTGAGTGATATGTAAACCCACAATATATGTATTTATTAAACAATTAAATACTCACACATGACGTTGAGGTATGTAGTTATTTGTACAGTGCCGTGTTCATTAGTAGCTTCGCAGACCAAGTCTCCGCTCTCCGTTCTGTGGACACCTTTTTTTAGCACCAGAGCGTAGCTGTTGCTGAGTACCTCCCTCGTGCGCTCTTCCACTTCCTTTCCTTCCACTTTCTTGGGGGCGTCATCACTGTTCTTGACCTTGGTGCTGTTGTAACGGACCCACACGTACGTCGGATCAGGTTTACTCCTGAAAAAACCATGAGTTCAGAAAAACTAATCGATTTTTGTACTAAAACCTCAAGATAGATGACTCCCGGGTAGACCACTAAAGAGATGGATTGACAGCTGGGAATCGACATTGCAGGAGGCTAATCCCACTTGAAAACAGGCCACAAGGCCTACACCAAAAAGAAAAAGAAGACTAAAAATCAAAAATAAATATTTTGTATACATATTAAAACATTGTTAACTTTTTGATATGGTAATTGCATAACACTCTCCTTATCATTCATCGTTTACTTTGTGTAATACCACTTTAATAAACACTAATTTGTGACTACCGGTGTCGGAATAATCATTCCATCATCAGGTCATTAAAATAAAATTACTACGGTCTAATATTTATACAAAAAAAATACATATATATTGCTCACTCCTTTCAGGAACGTCATAAATCAAAAAACTTGATTTTTCAGGAGAACGTTTTTAAAGTTTAAAAATATAATCAAATGTATTAAAAATATATATCAAGCCACTTATTGAACTTTTTACTGTGCAAAAGATCTTTTAAGGTAAAACCTGAAGGTTTTTCTCCATTTGAAAAATATTTAGCATATTTAAAAAAATAATTAAACAATACCTTTTTTTCAAAATGCAAAAACAACACTTTCTGCCCTGTAGCGGGTAAATATTAATTTAAAAATATGCCTCTTTTTCTGGGATATAGTACATTTTCTGGGCATTCCGAAAACATGCACAACTGAAAATTGTCAATTTTTTATTTATGACGTTCTTGAAAGGAGTGAGCGATATATATCAAGGTTTTTATTGAGATCTCAATATACATAGACGAAGAAGAACGTTATTTATAGTTTTGGCATTAACTTTATAGTAAAACATGCTTAAATTAAAAATAAAACACTTGTTTTTTACCGCTTTAGTATTATATTATAACGACTAGTTGCGGAAGCTACAGACGGTTCCATCTACGGGTTTGAGTATAAACTAAAGCTTTAGTCACATTGTGATAACATATCGTAGTCATACAGGAAAGTGACTAACCGACAAAATGCAAAATGTTCAGGAGGGCCATTTAAGTCACTTTTGCTTGGCAATAAAATAAACACCAATGCAGTTAGTCATTTTTTAAACTTCTAATATATTATGTTTAAAATCCTTTGGGATTTTTTTAGGGCAATATTAAGCTAGTAAGATATCAAATAGTCAATAATCACGTTTTTGCACAAAATGCGCTTGGTCACTTTCTCCTGTGTGACTACGATATATTCATTTTTAATTTAAATTTTACTTGGTAAATACCACTATTTACTTACTTGGCAGAGCAGAGGACTTTTTCCGGGATATGATCTTCGTTGACAGAAACAACTTTATTGGATACGGTCATATTTTCCGGAGGATCTAGAACAAAACTCATTTGTGAATCTGTTTTTTTATATTATTTCGAGAAATAAAAATACTTTGTGTTCTGATCCACTCACATTTTTATTAGCCAACTAGTTTCGGCAACAACCTGTTGCCCTCTTCAGGATTACATTTATTACTGAAACCTTGAAGAGGGCAACAGGTTGTTGCCGAAATTAGTTGGTTATTAAAAATGTGAGTGGATCAGAACACAAAGTATTTTTATTTCTCGAAATAATATATCAATATGATCCACAAAGTTAATGCTTTCAATATTCAAAACACTGTTTTTTTATGATCATATTTTGGGGTCAACTGATTATGAAAACACAAAACATGCCCCATACGCGGCTGACATAAGCGTATGTGTTTTTACTTTGCTCCAAGTTTCGAACCTCAGTTCAAATTGGAGGGATTTTTTCATGGTGTGGAACTTTGGATAAAATAATACGTCAATCCTTGGCCTTATGACATCTGTTGAAATATCTGACTAATAATTTGTAACATCACAAGGATAAATAAAAGAACAGATCCCTGATTTTTCTCGAGGTCGGTTATTAGTCCGCACCATAATCATGCCCTATATCTGTCTCACTCTCGACGCTACGCATCGCCAGTGCGTAAGAGTGACACACGATGCGTGCTTCGATTTATTTATGTTACGATCTTATTTGTTTATATTACGATATATTTCAAGAATAATGTGACACACGTGTATTATAGAGTACCAAAAAGTCACAATGAATCCCATTGAACGTTTTTGTTTAGGAAAATAACTCGTTTCTTAACTAAATACATGATAAAAGTAATTATTTAAAAAACGGCAAAAAACCGCCGCGCACGAGCGTTTCTCAGGAACAAAGTTAACGCGGTTAAAATGTTAAATTAATCTGTTCAATACTGTTTATATGTTATAACTATATGTTTATATTTTTACTCACATTCTACTCCAAAATTCGTCGAGGAATTGATAGGTGGGCCGATTCCATTCCCTTGAGCAATGCAGGTGTAATTTGCATTATCCAATAGTCTGTCCAGAATTTGGTCCGGCCAATTCGTCATATTGAACATCTGAAACAAAACATTGATTTATTAACATTATAATAATAATAATAATAATAAAACCCTTATCCGCACCCCAATGGTGCATAGGGCACTGAAAACTAGCTACGGCTTGTACAACACCGCTTATCATGACTCTACTCAGGCTTCAAATTTAAAAGTTTTATAGCCTGCGCCTACTCGTGAGTGGATTTACTCTTTATGTTTAAAGTTACTATAATTTCATGCAATTCGTGAGTGAAAATTCCAGGCAAAAACACTCGCCAACTCCAAGCTACACTTCCATATAAATATATATATATAAATTTATATATATGTAAATATATATATAAATATATATATATATATATATATATATATATATATATATATATATATATATATATATATATATATATATATATATATATAAATATATATTTATATATATATATATATATATATATATATATATATATATATATATATATATATATATATATATATATATATATATATATATATATATATATATATATATATATATATATATATATATATATATATATATATATATATATATATATATATATATATATATATATATATATATATATATATATATATATATATATATATGTATATATATATATATATATATATATATATATTATATATATATATATATATATATATATATATATATATATATATATATATATATATATATATATATATATATATATATTTAAATGTACATATTTTTTTTTAAGTTAGAAATTCCTTATTAATTACCAATTCTGACAGCATAGATTCGAAGAAATTGTTGCTAGATTCCGGATCCATTGGTGTATTGACAACACTGTAGAGAGCCGAGTTTGTTGTATCCAGTATTTTCCCGTTCTTCAACCAGACCACTCCGCAAAGCGGGGAACACTCCACCCGGCAAGACAATGAAATATCCTGGAAAAATCATTTAATTATTTAAAAAATAAGTGAGTACGAGGTAGCACTTCACCATTCTCATTTAGTTGTTTGAAAGACACATTTTGACTGACGTGGGCTCTTCGGTCAAGTGCTTTTTTGTCCTTTGGTGCTTGACTGGAGGCTTAGAAGCGTGGGTAGGCCTCAGACAAGATGGTCCAATGATATTAGGAATGTGACGGGCCTGCACTGGAAGAGAGTCGCGTCCAACAGACAACTCGCTCACTCCTTTCAAGAACGTCATAAATAAAAAAACTTGATTTTTCAGGAGATCGATTTTAAAGCTTAAGAATATAATGAAATGTATTAAAAATAAATATAAAGCCACTTATTGAACTTTTTACTGTGCAACAGATCTTTTTAGGTAAAACTTGAAGGTTTTTTCTCCATTTGAAAAAATATTTAGTTTATTAAAAAAAAAAAATTAAACAATACCTTTTCTACAAAATGCAAAAACAACACTTTCTGCCCTGTAGCGGGTAAATATTAAATTAAAAATATGCCTCTTTTTCTGGGATATAGTACATTTTCTGGACATTCCGAAAACATGCACAACCGAAAATTAACGATTTTTGATTTATGACGTTCTTGAAAGGAGTGAGCGAACTGTGGAAGTCCAAGAGAGAGGAGTTTGTTCAATACTGGACACAAGAAGAAGGCTGAAGTAAGTAAGTGCTCTTCGGACAGACCATCAGTGCATGTGATAAGCATCTATGTAAGTATGTGTATAGTCTGCCTCCATAGCGTAGTGGTTAGTGTGCTAGGCTACCATACTGGAGGTCCTGGGTTCGATTCTCGGAGGGGGAGGTCAAATACGAGAAGACATAAGTGATTTTTTCATTCTAATATTTATTCGATATTACCCTGGACCGGTCCCTGAAGTGCATGAGTGATCACCTTGCCTTCGTGTTTTAACCTTCAGTGCCCTATGCACCATTGGGTACGGATAAGGGTTAGAAGAAGAAGGTTAGTAAATAAAATGAACTTACAGATCTATTGTATAGAACGCCAGTGTATGGTGGAAGATTTTTGATGAACGCCGGTGGAGCTGAAAAAAATACAAAAAATAATTTCATGTAGTATTAATATATACGAAGGCGATACTGGAATGATCATGTAAACAGAATGTCAGATGACAGACTTTCACGTATCGCCCTTCAAGGAATCCCTGAAGGACGCAGACCCCCAGGCAGACCTCCAAAAAGGTGGAAAGACAGCTGGGAGTCAACATCCCAAGAGCTACAAGCGGAGGTATAAACAGATCCTTAAGACCTAGAAAAAAAAGAAGAAGAAGAAGATTAAAATATATTGGCACAAAAAACGCACTTAGAGTGTCAGAAATGAAGACTCTAAGAAGCATATCTGGCGAGAGTCTATGAGATAGAATAAGGAACGCCAGGATAAGGGAAATATGCGAGATGGAAGATGCCGTTAGGTGGGAAGGCAACGAAGGAGACAATGGTATGCGCATGTGAGGACAATGGAACCATCCAGACTCCCCCACATCGCACTGCACGGCCAACCCCTAGGTAGAACACCAAAGAGATGGATCGACTGGAAATCCACATCGCAGGAGGCTAACCTCTTTTAAAAACAGGCCACAAGCCAAAAAGAAGAAGTAGATATATATCATAGCTGTCTAAACTGAGGCTGAGGTCATATTATTATCTTTCATTTAAAAAACGATAGATGCCTCATCTCAGTTCGTTCTTAATTCATTATTTTCACACGCCCAAACCATATCAACACACCTTTCTTAATTTTAATGATAATCCATCACTCAGCCTTGCATTCTTTCCTTATATAACCATTTTAACATCTATCATACATGGTTTTGCTGCACTGAGAGATTGCATTCTGTTTACTTTCATCCTTCTTTTGCCAACTCCATGCTCCACTTCTATTGGGAAATACTAAGGTGGCAATTGCTCAGTGTTTTGACTGAGAACTCTCAATCAAATCTTAGTCATACAGGAGAATGTGACCAACTGTGATCAGGTATATCAAATACTTGAAAGCAGTAAGGTCAGGAGTTGGAATAATCGGTGGGTATGTATGTGGACATGCATGAATTTGTAATAGGAGAAGAATATTTGCAAAGACAGGGTGGTGTGGTGTTCTATTCTCTCTGCCTACCCCTGCGGAGAAGCGGCACAATAGTTAGTTAGTTTTATATATTCAGTTCAAATGGCATAAGTCAAAAGGTCGTACCTGAGTTGCTAAGAGTCTCCAAGTTACCCCACCTCTTGTCCATAGTATCGATATATTTAACCCTTCGTTTTTCTTGATCATTCTATCAAACGCGCTTCCTTTGAGTGATGATACATCAAACTGTCTCTGTCGGGGTAGGCAGTGAAGCGTGACACTCGATTCAGACGGAAGGTATAAGTATTTCGTCCCGATAGTCATTGACATATCGTAGTCGTACAGGAGAAAGTGACCAACTACCAAAACGTAAAATGTTCAGGAGAGCCATTTAACTCACTTTTGCTTGGCAAAAAAATAAATATCAATGCAGTTAGTCATTTTTATCAAGTCAATATATTATACTTCCAAGTTTAAAATCGCTTTGGGATTTTTTTCAGGGCAATATTAAGCTAGTAAGAAATCAAATAGTCAATGATCACGTTTTTGTAAAAAATGCACTTGGTCATTTTCTCCTGTATGACTACGATATACATTCCAGAAATTCCGGCAAGTCAATGTTGTTTTATTTTTTCACAAGCATTGTTGAGAGAACTACGCTTGGATGGCTTGACTCTGGCCAATATCTGTACCCGACGGATTCTCCAGTTCTTTGGACACGTTACGCGTGGCAACGAGGAAAGCCTGGAACGACTAGTTGTGATCGGTAGCCTGGAGGGAAAGAGATGGAGAGGAAGATCCCCTACACGATGGACCAATCAAATTAAGGCAGCAGCAGGCACCTCAGTGGTTGGAGCGCTACGTACAGCGCAGTCAAGGGATAACTGGAGAAGAGTCATTGCTTCTGCAAGGGTCACAACCCTCAGCAATGAGGAATAAGACGGAGAAGAATTGTTGAGAGTTACAAATGTGTTCGTTCTATTATCTCTCTTTTCCATTGACTCGGACCGAGCCACAGCAACGCATGGCCGTGTGTATCTAGTAAATGAATAAATAAATAGCAACTTACACATGACATCTATGTAGACGATAGCAGGTTTTCCGATGCCGGCTTCGTTGACCCCGCGGCAAGTGAAGTTAGTCTCAGTTTCCAAATTTACCGGGTTTATTTCCCAACTGGGCGTGATCACGTCGGATATCAACTGAGAGCCGCGGTGCCATTGGAATCTGAAAACAAAGTCATTTCTCCATAAGCCAGATATTCTTAATCTATCCCAAGTTTTCCTCGGACTTACTGCGCCTGTATTTCCCATATTCGATAAAAAAATCGTAAATAAAATACACATTCCTTCTAGTCTCTCAACTATTGTAGCCAAGCATACCCTGGAGAAACTGGGTCGGGTAGAGCCAAGGATAATAGCCGTACTCTCTCATGTAGAGATACCTCAGATTCATAAGACAGAAGAAATTCATAAGACATACCTTGTGACTGGAGGTCTTCCCAAATCTTCCACAGAACATGTCAATACAACGCGTTGTCCTTTTATAACAGTCGAAGGAGAATATTGCATTTTGGCTGGCCCCGGTTCATCTAGAATATTATTTTAAAAACCCATGTGTAAACCATAAAAAAAAATAAAAAGTATAACTTATAATAAATATGTTACGGCGTAATATTTGTAGCAACATGAACTATGACCCCAAGCGCCCGCTAGGGGCAGGGCGGGGTGTACGCGGGGAATGTTTACGTTATATCCCTTATGAGACGAATGCAGGGGATGCTGCACACACTTGTCATTGTACTGTCATGGCGACCTGTTGAATAAACCGATTGCATCCTAATTACGAGTTATTATTACCTATACCCGAGCCCCGTAATAAATATAAATGTTTAACTCTTGAGGAACAAACACACAAGAAAAGAAAGTAAAATGAAAATATACAAAACATGTGTTTGACCAATAGCCACTTATGGGATTGAGGCAAGAGCAGAACAAAATCTCGACTTGGAACCTCCGAGATGAAGACTCTCCGATCCATAACCGGAAACACATTGCGAGACCGAGTAAGAAATACCGACATCCGGAGCATGTGTAAGTCGGAGGATATCGTGAGGTGGGGACAACAACGAAGGCGATACTGGAATGATCATGTAAACAGAATGTCATATGACAGACTTCCACGTATCGCCTTCAAGGAATCCCTGAAGGACGCAGACCACCATGCAGACCTCCAAAAAGGTGGAAAGACAGCTGGGAGTCAACATCCCAAGAGCTACAAGCGGAGGCACAAACAGATCCTTAGATCTAGAAAAAGAAGAAGAAGAAGTTTAACTCTGCATTCACAAATGCTGAATTACACTCCGCGTAACGATTGTTACTAACATTTTGTTTCTTTTCCGTCTTATTCCTCATAACTGTGGGTTGTGGAAGCAATGTCTCTTCTCCTTTATTCGGAAGACACACTGGTCTTCGGGTCGAACAAAAATTGCTTGTGATAACATTTTGTATAGTTTTAAGTGTGTAAATAGTGCTATGGTAATGAAGGGTAGTATTGTTTGCATGCTGTGGTAGTGATTGTCCTGACGAAGAGACGGGTATGTCTCGAAACCGGTAGACATAAAAATCTCGGTGAGTGGTTATATACTAAAATTACTTTATGATAACGATCGTCAGCCCCGTAAATGCCCAGACTTATATATTATCCATATTCTTCTTCATTTTTGATGAGATATAAAAAAATTATAACAAAAAGCATCACTATCAGCGAGCAGGGAGGGACAGTGAAACACAAAGTTTAAATTATCCATTATAACATGGTGAAGAAACTGAAACTGACTGCAAGCAGCAACCAACCAAAGGAAATGGAAAGAAGGTGAAGGAACTATATCCAGCAGTGGAGGACAGAGGGCTCGTAAAGAGGATATATATATATATATATATATATATATATATATATATATATATATATATATATATATATATATATATATATATATATTTATATATATATATATATATATATATATATATATATATATATATATATATATATATATATATATATATATATATATATATGTATATATATATATATATATATATATATATATATATATATATATATGTATATATATATATATATATATATATATATATATATTATATATATATATATATATATATATATATATATATATATATATATATGTATATATATATATATATATATATATATATATATATATATATATATATATATATATATATATATATATATATATATATATATATATATATATATATGTATATATATATATATATATATATATATATATATATATATATATATATATATATATATATATATATATATATATATATATATATATATATATATATATATATATATATATATATATATATATATATATACATATATATATATATATATATATATATATATATATATATATATATGAAACTATAAAAATTGGACTTACAATAGACAATCAGCTCTGTGTCGTTGCTCTTTGGTCCCCATCCGGCTAAAGTTCTTCCCTGGCAGGAATAGTTCCCATGGAACGTACGACCAACCTCTTCCAGCAGCATTTTTGTCGGCTCAATATCAGAGCACATGTCTCCTGCAAAATCAAACAAACATGTATCAAACTATATAAAAGAGATGGATTGACGGCTGGGAATCGACATTGCAGGAGGCTAATCCATCTTTAAAACAGGCCACAAGGCCTACACCAAGCAGAAGAAGAAGAAAAAGAAGTATAAACCTATCCAGGAGTGTGGCCAAACGTGATCATCCAAAGAAAACTATCATCAAAGGAGTCAGGCGTACAGGGCTAATAACTAAAGCCTGGTCACATATATTTCTAAAATGGCATTTATACTGCCATCTGTGGATTTTTTTTAAACCCTCATCCGCACCCGATTCTGCGCTGCATCATATAAACTTAGTGTTAACTTGATCGTTAGCACATGAAGGAAGGGTGATCAGCCCTCCACTTCAGGTACTAATTCAGGGTAATATTGAATAAATATTCAAGTAAAAAGCCCCTTATATTTATTTGTCCCCTTGTCCTTGGAATTGAACCTGGGACCTTCAACAGGGTAGCTGAGTTTACTAACCATTACACTATGGAGGCGGACACACTTAAACTATACTTATTTTTCTGTTTTAACCACAATATTTTACTTAAAACAATCCAGGCGATCCCCACAGATCTTTCTCGAAAGACATCTAAAGGAATACTAAAGAATTCATGGATGCTACAGAAAGATAACATGATTGAAAGGCATGACCTATGTGACGTTGTCCATGATAGAAGGACCTACAACCTGAGTACGAGGAGAGCTGACCTCAACAGTCTACAAAGACAACAAGTCAGATAGAAGATTAAAATAAAGTTAAATAAATAAATATATATATATATACCTGAACCGTCACCACTGGTATTACAGTACGGCAGTTCTTGTAGCAACTCTCCATCCAAGAACCAATAAACTGATAGAAGTTGGGTTGGGTTTCCCTTGACCACGCTGCATTCCAGGGTTACATTCTGGCCTGCGGACTCCACAGCATGCTCCTCAATGTCCATGGTCAGCTGGACTTCCGGCTTAACTGAAAACGATTCATTAATTTATTTTCATTTTATTTATCCTGGATGAATATCATAGATAAGCAACTAGCTAGTAGAATACAGAAATAATTATAGGTGTCTCAACTCAACACACTTCGAACGGGAAAGGTATTTCTACCCTTTCGGTCGATTGATGCTTAAGGACGGGAAGGGTTTTTTTAACTTCCGCTTTGGCCTCATTTCAAAGGCAGAAAAGAAGAAATTATCCAATGTTTTTATATGAATATTATATACTAATCTCTTTTTAAGGTCTCAACTATATGTACACAATTCGCTCACTCCTTTCAAGAACGTCATAAATCAAAAATCGACAATTTTGAGTTGTGCATGTTTTCGGAATGTCCAGAAAATGTACTATATCCCAGCAAAAGAGGCATATTTTTAACTTAACATTTACCCGCTACAGGGCAGAAAATGTTGTTTTTGCATTTTGAAGAAAACATATTGTTTATTTTTTTTTTTTCATACTAAATATTTTTCAAATGGAGAAAAAACATCCAGGTTTTACCTAAAAAGATATGTTGCACAATAAAAAGTTCATTAAGTGGCTTGATATTTATTTTTAATACATTGTGTTATATTTTTAAACTTTAAAAACGTTCTTCTGAAAAATCAAGTTTTTTGATTTATGACGTTCTTGAAAGGAGTGGGCGAATTATCAAATCCCTTCGCCAGCAGTCCGCAGGCGTAAAAAATATCCACATGAAGTGCGTTAAGATAAAACATCCCTGATTTTTTATTTACGAAGGAAAAAGTCTGAGCATCCCAGGGCTTATGACCTAGCACTTGAATGATTTAAGTAATCACTTTATCATTTGTCCATAAAAACAACAGTAGTTTTCGAAACTAGTCGTGTGTAATGAAATAAAACTCAGTAAGTGATATTATACGAGTGTTTGATTTTGTAACCGTTTCACTGCGGACCGTCGATATATCGACGCTTTATTACTGCGCAAAAACTACGTACCGTAATAATTTGGGCATAATATCGCTCACTCCTTTCAAGAACGTCATAAATCAAAAATCTTTTTTTCAGGACAATATTTTTAAAGTTTAAAAATATAATACAATGTATTAAAAATAAATATAAAAGCCACTTATTGAACTTTTTACTGTGCAGCAGATCTTTTTAGGTAAAACCTGAATGTTTTATTTCCATTTAAAAAATATTATAAATTATAAATATTATATATTTAATATATAGTATATTTAACAAAATAATTAAGCAATACCTTTTCTTCAAAATGCAAAAACAACACTTTCTGCCCTGCAGCAGGTAAATAAGTTAAAAATATCCCGCTTTTGCTGGAATATAGTACATTTTCTGGGCATTCCGAAAACATGCACAACTGAAAATTGTCGATTTTTGATTTATGACGTTCTTGAAAGGAGTGAGCGATATGTGAAAAAAGGCTCAACAGTAAAATGAAAATATTAAAAAATAGCCAGACTTACAATGAATGTCCACGTAAATGGAACTGGGACTCTGAGAGCTTCCGACAGCATTCTCTAGAGTGCAGGTATAATTTCCTATATCGTCCTCAGATGAGTTTTTGATCAACAGACCTTGTTGTTCCAAATTTCCTCCTTCGTAATGCTCAGAATTGGCTTTGAGGTCAATCTCAACATCATTTTGAAGCCTGCAAAATTGGTAAAATAATAAAAAATAAATATAAATTAAATCAGTGGTTCTTACCCTAGGTTCTATCGAACCCCAAGGTAGGTATCTTTTTAAGATACCTACCTCCAACGGTTGGCGGCTGATATGCCGATGGGTAAAAATAAAAATAAGACTTACCAAGTTACTTTCAGCAGTTCAGTAGGATTGGCGTCATACTCGCAAAACAGGAGTACATCGGTCGTTTCATTCACGGTTATCAGCTCCGGACGCACAGTCACCACTGGAGGATCTAGAAAGGAAAGTTTGACACTCTTGTGATCCCAAAATAATGACGCGGAAAAAAATAGGACCAAGAGACACGACCCTATCTTCACTAGCACACAATCAACATCCATTTTAAACCTTTGGTGGGCAAATTTTATTCCTTATAATTATTTCAAATTACTTACGTGAAATTATTAACAAGCCATTTTATAAAATAAATAATAATAAATAATTAAACCCCTCTCCGCACCCCAATGGTGCATAGGGCACTGCTTCATACAAACACAGTGTTATCTTGATCGTTTTACACATGAAGGAAAGGTGATCAGCCCTCCGCTTCAGGTACCAGTCCAGGGTAATATTGAATAAATATGACAGTGAAAAAATCACTTATATTTATTTTACCCCCCTTGGGAATCGAACCCGGGACCTCCAGAACGGTAGCCGAGCGTGCTGACCATTACACTACGGAGGCGGACGAAATATATAATATAAATGTAAATAAAAATATTTAAAAAATACTCTAGGTAAAAAGATAATCGTGGTGGGAAGCATATATCCCACAGAACCATTTCAGACACCTTTAATTTTAGTCGGGATTAAAATCATCATATTTTAAAATATATTAACAATGCGTAAAAAATATAGAAAACACACAATTATAGTAGGTTAAAATTAAATAAACAAAAAGGACAGAATATTTTAATATTTTTCCATGAAAATTTTTGAAACATGGGTCCACGCAAAGCGGCACCTCCCACCCGCTGCAAATATACAAGTATTTGGTACGTTTCTCGATTTCTTTGGTACTGCAGCACCCACACCTTTTATAAGTGCCTCTAAGTGTTGAGAGATGCTGCCCAACCCCTGTTTGCTTGCACGTAAAGCGGCACCTTGCACCCGCTGCAAATATACAAGTATTTGGTACGTTTTTCGATTTCTTTGGTACTGCAGCACCTACACCTTTTATAAGTGCCTCTAAGTGTTGGGAGATGCTGCCCAACCCCTGTTTGCTTGGAAATTTAGCATTAAGTTGGTCCATCACTCGACGCACTTTATGCAATTTACGATAATGTAGTTCCACCTTTACGTTGTTTTTTATTGTCATTCAATAAAGTACTGATTTTTCGTAGAAATAACTTAGGCGTTCTGTTATATGTTTAATGGTTAATAGTTTCATTTAAAAAAGGCACTTAATAATAATAATAATAAATTTGGATAATTTATATAGCGCCATTTTCGTAAAATACTACCTCAAGGGCGCCTAGCCACTTATCACATTTTACTTAAAATGATTGAATTGTTTAATAATAATGATAATTTAGATAATTTTTATAGCGCCACTTTCATAAAATACTACCTCAAGGGCGCTTATAAAACTAACTAACTAACCTTCACGCCTTTTAATGAGTGTCTGTCCAATAAAAAAGCTTCTTAATCTCACCAATAGATGTCTCAAGTGAAAATTCTAGTGATTCAAGTAAAATGTTTCGAAGTTGGATCATATACATAGAACATTCAAGAATTTGAGTAGTGTGGTTTTCAATTATGGGTAGAATGTGTGAATGATACACTTAAATCAGCCTATGACGGTCTTAATCCCCATAAATGCCCATTCTTCTTCATCTTACTACATACTATCACGCCATTCTGCTACATCCCGTCT
Organism: Brachycentrus maculatus; assembly: GCF_059751285.1. NCBI lineage: Eukaryota > Metazoa > Arthropoda > Insecta > Trichoptera > Brachycentridae > Brachycentrus > Brachycentrus maculatus. The sequence continues at coordinate 39,768 of NW_028281589.1, read as the reverse complement.
TACGTGCTCTCCTGTTAGGTAAACTTTACAAGATATTTCAATATTAAAAGATTAGTATTTCATTCAAAGGCTTACAGTGCACATCCAAAATTTGTGAAGCGTTGAGCATAGAATCGGGTTGTTCCGTCGGAGCAGCGAGTTGTCTGGCTTCACAGCCAAAAGAGTGGCCATGTTCCCAACGAGTGGCCCAAAATGACAAACGAGACAGAGTCGTATAGGTTCCGTCGTCCTAAAACATAAAAACATTTAATAATACAGTCGAACCTTAGTATACGTCCTTAACCCTTCACTGCATAGTGTGTCAAATTTGTTACATACCCAAAAGTTAGTGTTAAAACGTTCTTTAAAAATGTAAGCAACTTATAAAATATAAGGAGTCCTGGTTCCAACTCTAATGTATGGAAGTGAAACATGGAGTTGGCAAAAGAAGGATGAAAGTAGACTGAATGCAGTCGAAATGCGATCTCTCAGAAGAATGTGCGACAAAACGATGTATGATAGATGTGCGAATAGTGAAATAAGGAAGGAATGCAAAGCTGAGATAAGCATTATCGATAAAATTAAGAAAGGTGTGTTGAGATGGTTTGGACATGTAGAACGAATGAGTGAGGAAAGAACGATAAAACGGATTTATGGGGCGAATGTTAGTGGGAAAAGAAGCAGAGGAAGACCGAGAAAAACATGGCATGATCAGGTATGCCAAATACTTGAAAGTGGTCAGGTTAGGAGTCGTAACTATCGGCGGGTATGTATGAGGAGATGCATGAACGTGGAAGAGGCGAAGAATGTTTGCAAGGACAGAGTGGTGTGGCGCTCTATTCTCTCTGCCTACCCCTGCGGTGAAGCGGCGTGATGGTTAGTTAGTTTTTTTTTTAGTTGGTCACTTTCTCCTGTATGACTACGATATAACTAAATAAAGATATGTCCACCTCCGCGGTGCAATGGTCACCACGCTTGACTACCGTACTGGAAGTCCCGGGTTTGACTCCCCGGTGGGGGTAAATAAATATCAGTAATTTTTCACTATAATATTTACTCCATATTAACCTGGACGGGTGCCTAAGGCGGAGGGCTGATACTGTCCACAGGACATAATTTAGATTTCTTCCTTGTGTTACATGTGTGTTACGATCGGGATTCATTCCACGTTTTCATTTTCATATGAATGTAGATATATTCTATTTTCACGTATCGCTCACTCCTTTCAAGAACGTCATAAATCAAAAAACTTGATTTTTCAGGAGAACATTTTTAAAGTTTAAAAATACAATACAATGTATTAAATATAAATATCAAGCCACTTATTGAACTTTTTACTGTGCAACAGATCTTTTAAGGTAAAACCTGAAGGTTTTTTCTCCATTTGAAAAATGTTGAGTAAATTTAAAAAAATAATTATACAAGACCTTTTCTTTAAAATGGAAAAACAACACTTTCTGCCCTGTAGCGGGTAAATATTAAGTTAAAAATATGCCGCTTTTGCTGGGATATAGTACATTTTCTGGCATTCCGAAAACATGCACAACTGAAAATTTACCATTTTTGATATTTGACGTTGTTGAAAGGAATGAGCGACATGATTGGTCACGTTTTGTCGCAACTTTAATTAAGATTTCGATAGAACACATTAAACAGCTTTGCATTTTAAGGATTTTCGTGCAATATTGGAAATGTAACATTTTGGTGAGGACCTCCACATATATGTATAGATACCTTCAAGTCCGTGGTTGTTAGGGCCTGATCGGCCGGCAGGGGTTCGGAACCATTGGTCCATGACACGGCGGCTGGAGGGCGAGATCCTGAGGATTTACACTCCAGAGTCACCTTACTTCCTTGGACCACATGGTGCTCCACCCCTGATATGCTGATGTCAACGGGAAGCACTGAAAACATTCAATTCAATTCAATTCAATTTATTTTTATTTATAGACTTGGCGTCAATTTGTAGAACTCCATTTTTATTTGTGTATTAAATCGACGTGCCCTACGTAAAGTGCTCCAACTACATTTTTGTCAATTTTGAGATAGTTGGTGTATGTTATCAACTGACCGTTATCTACAAAAAGTTACAAGCAAAAAATATATAAAATAAATTACGCCTAGTTTTCAGGCGTATAAGACGCTATCTACATCGAATTTTCGAAACGACCTGAACTCCTAAATGCTAACTACTTAATTTTGACAAAGCATAAAGTTTTAAAACGATTAAATACATTATTTTATCGTGTTTTTGAATGAATAATACTAGATTAGAATTTCAGATAAAACCGCTAATTAATAAAAAAAATACATTGAAAAAATCTTCTAAGCTCTCTCCTGTAAAGTAACAGATTTGCAGATAGAGTACTTTACGTAAGGGCCGTCAAAATTTCAAATCAAACACTGAATTTTTGAGTCTAATAAGATGTATTTTATTGTTAAAAAATCAATTTTGTGACAATTGTTTCGTCCAATGACATTTTCGTGTCTTTTTTTAAACAATAAAATACAATAACAAAAAAACAACTATGTAACTTTTACCATAATAATTTTATTTAACCAGCAACTAGGTTTTGTTGTAACCGACATCATCAGACATCAGACTCATCAGAGATGAAATAATGCTGCTCAAATAAAATTATTTTGGAAAAAGTTACATAGTTATTATTTTATTCTATAAATGTCAGTACAAAACTTCAATCTAATATATCGCTCACTCCTTTCAAGAACGTCATAAATCAAAAAACTTGATTTTTCAGGAGAACGTTTTTAAAGTTTAAAAATATTATACAATGTATTAAAAATAAATATCAAGCCACTTATTGAACTTTTTACTGTGCAACAGATCTTTTTAGGTAAAACCTGAATGTTTTTCTCCATTTGAAAAATATTTAGTATATTTAAAAAAAATAATTAAACAATACATTTTCTTCAAAATTAAAAAAACAACACTTTCTTCCCTGTAGCGAATAAATATGAAGTTAAAAATATTCTTCTTTTGCTGGAATATAGTACGTTTTCTGGGCATTCCGAAAACATGCACAACTGAAAATGGACCATATTTGATATATGACGTTCTTGAAAGGAGTGAGCGATATGTCTACATAAATGAAATAAACATGATCAAATAAGGGAAGGAGAAACCAGCCCTTTGAGGGTTGATTTTATCCCCAAACATACTCACATATGAGATCTAGTTGTATGTCTAACATCATAGGTTGCTTCAAGGCTTCGGAGGTGGCTGAACACTTGAGCGGCTTGCCCTGGAACTGTCTTTCCACTTCTAGCAGAAGGCGACTCTTGGTGACAGCATCAACACCCTCTCCAGCCGTTGAAACATCACCTGAAATCATTACAAATTATTTAAATGGTGTAATAACAAATTAGACAAAATATTTATTGACTTGGCGTTTAATTTGTAGAACTCCATTTTAATTTATGTATAATTTTAAATCAAACACAGATTTTTTGAGTCTACTAAGTTGTATTTTATTAACAAAAAACACATAAAAAATTATATTGTGACAATTGTTTCGCCTTGTTAGGGCATTATCAAACGAATGTGAAGATCAAATGGACTACGGTCCTTATGTAGCTATACAATTCTAAGTGACAGTTTTGACACGTGCAGCAATAATTTATGGGAGACAACATTAGCTAATGGGGGATGTAGGTATGTACCCTTATATTTGTTTTCTGGGAAAGGAAGGATTTATTGACATGGCCATATTTTAGAGATTTTAATACAATTGTTGGTAATATTATTTTTAAGAAATTTTATATGTAGATGTAATTATTAGTTTATCAATAACGCTTGCATGATGCGTAATCCACTTGCAAACTAAGTTCTTTTTCTTCCTGGCTATATCCCAGCTTATTGTCTTTGTAGACTGCTGGGGTCAGCTCTCCTCGTTCTCAGGTTGTAGGTCCTTCTGTCCTGGACAACATCACCTAGCTTACTGCAGCACCCATAGATTTTTTGGCCTTCTTTAGATAACTTGTAAACAACGTTATATTAAAAAAAGTTTTTTTAGAAAATGGCTCCAATCGGTAGAAAATTTAAAATATTAAAACTAACTAACTAACTAACCATCACGCCGCTTCCCCGCAGGGGTAGGCAAAGAGAATCAAACGCCACACCACTCTGTCTTTGCAAACATTCTTTGCCTCTTCTACATTCATGCATCTCCTCATACATACCCGACGATTATTACGACTCCTGACCCGGCCACTTTCAAGTATTTGACATACCTGATTGTGCCAAGTTTTCCTCGGTCGTCCTCTGCTTCTCTTTCCAACTACATTCGCCTCATAAATTTGTTTAACCGTTCTTTCTTCACTCATACGCTCCACATGTCCAAACCATCTCAACACACCTTTCTTAATTTTATCGATAATGCTTATCTCAGCCTTACATTCTTTCCTTATTTCATCATTCGAACATCTATCAAACATCGTTTTGCCACACATTCGTCTGAGCGATCGCATTTCGACTGCATTCATTCTGCTTTCGTCCTTCTTTTGCCAACTCCATGCTTCGCTTCCATACATAAAGGGTTGGAACCAGAACTCCATTGTGTACTGCCAGTTTAGCTTCCGCTGATTGATTTAAAATATTAACGTCCATATTTAACATAATCTGCCAAAACTCGTTGAGTTAGGAATAAAATACAATAGAAAAATCAACACTCTTGCAAAACTCGCTATGCTGATCGACAGTTCAACCGGTGGAAGATTTAATAATCGACTAAAATATTAAAAGATCTAGCCAAAGATTGAATAGTTTACTAGAAATCCCCTTTTGCAAATCCAGACTCGCGCAAAGACACTTATTTTTTATTTTTCTTGCTCCAAAACTGTTTAATTTATTCCATAAATACTATATGATAGACACTAATTTTTTTAATGCGTATCCATTTTAAGATTTGGCTGAAATTATTTATAAAAAATAAAAACAAAATAGATCAATGTACCTTTTCCTTTTAATTTATAACTCATATCGTAGTCGTACAAGAGAAAGTGACCAACTACCAAAACGTAAAATGTTCAGGAGGGCCATGTAAGTCACTTTTGCTTGGCAAGAAAATAAACATCAATGCAGTTAGTCATTTTTACTAAGTCAATATATTATACTTCAAAGTTTAAAATCCTTTGGGATTTTTTCAGGGCAATATTAAGCTAGTAAGATATCAAATAGTCAATGATAACGTTTTTGTAAAACAATGTACTTGGTCACTTTCTCCTGTATGACTACGATATAGTATATATATATTTTTTTTAAAACTTTTTTCATATTCATTTTTTGTTTAATTTTGTTTTCAGATCACATATTTGTAGTTTATTTAAGCACTTTTAAACTGTTTTTTGTTAATGTTTTTAATATCTATTGTATCCTTTCCAGTACCATTTATTATTATTTAAAAAAAAAAATTATGTGGAAATTTTACAGAAAAGTTACATATAAATCGCTCAATCCTTTCAAGAACGTCATAAATCAAAAATCGTCAATTTTCAGTTGTGCATGTTTTCGGAATGCCCAGAAAATGTACTATATCTTAGCAAAAGAGGCATATTTTTATTACAGGGCAGAAAGTGTTATTTTTGCATATTGAAGAAAATGTGTTTAATTATTTTTTTTAAATATACTGAATATTTTTCAAATGGAGAAAAAACCTTCAGATTTTACCTAAAAAGATCTGTTGCGCCGTTAAAAGTTCAATAAGTGGCTTGATATTTATTTTTAATACATTGTATTATATTTTTAAACTTTAAAAACGTTCTCCTGAAAAATCAAGTTTTTTGATTTATGATGTTCTTGAAAGGAGTGAGCGATATGTGTACATTAATGAGTAACAAAAAACAGTTTTTACTATTCCAGTTACAAAACATCACATCTGTAATTCAATATAAATACCTGGAAGAGGGACGGCAGGGAGGAAAAGGGGAAAAAGGAAGATCAAAGCTCAAGTCCAGGACAAATTATGTGAAAATAGTCCCGCACCACGGTATGAATATCGATTTACTATGTAAGCGATCTAACTTAAAACAAAATGTATACCCACACATAGGCCATGCCTTTGTGAGATCTTATTAATAAAATATAATATTTTTGTACTTATAATTATATTATATTTTCGTGTGTAATGCAAAACAATGCATGCTTGTCAATGTTTTCACCTGCTATCTCTTCGTCTCCTACAGTCCACACCAGCTGAGGAGTTGGTCTTCCGCCCTTTACCAGGCACTCCACGGCTACTTGACTCCCTTCCAGGAGACCTCCCAGGGCGGATCCTCTTGTCACCTCGTTCCCAGCTTGATCGAAGACATTCAGCGCTGTAGGCTTCACTGTTAAAAAAAAAACATACATATTAATTTTTAGCACCTACAACTCGGCTGTCCAAATTTAAAACACAGTAAAGGACATTTTTTTTGTAGTACGTTTTTTTGCATTTATGGACTAAGTAGACTCTACTTAGTCCGAAAATGCAAAAAAAACGTACTACAAAGAAAATGTCTCTTACTGTGTTTTAAATTTGGACAGCCGAACTGCCCTTGATACAATTATGTAAATAATAACATAGATGAAGGATGATGTGGATCAGGTTTACTCCTGAAATTCATCAGTTTATAAAAACAAATTGATTTTGGCACTGTAAAGTCAAAAATAAAACTTATATCAAGGTTTTTGTTGACATCTTAATATGGATGAAGAACATTTTTTTTTGATATCTCGACAAAGTTGATGAAGAATAAGGAAGTCTGGGTTATTGCAAGGCTTATGACCTATCATAGGCTGGTTAAGTGATCACATATATATATATATATATATATATATATATATATATATATATATATATATATATATATATATATATATATATATATATATATATATATATATATATATATATATATATATATATATATATATATATATATATATATATATATATATATATATATATATATATATATATATATATATATATATATATATATATATATATATATATATATATATATATATATATATATATATATATATATATATATATATATATATATATATATATATATATATATATATATATATATATATATATATATATATGTATATTCATCCGCCTCCATAGAGGTCCCGGGTTCGATTCCTAGGGGGGGAGGTCAAATAAATATGAGTGATTTTTTCACTCTAATATTTATTCAATATTACCCTGGATGGGTACCTGAAGCGGAGGGCTGATCACCTTTCCTTTATGTGTTAACGATCAAGATAACACTGCGTTTGTATGATGCAGTGCCCTATGCACCATTAGGTGTGGATAAGGGTTTGAGATGACAGATCATAAGCTCTTTTTATGTATTTATTAGTTGCCTTAAAAAATGTTCCTTGGCTATTATGATCAGGATTTTCTAGCATATTTAGTTTATATGTATTAAAAATGATAGTGGGTGTGCATAGTTCACAATAAATTAATAAAGTAAGTTTAATAAGCCCAGACTTCCACGCTCTTCTTCATCTATGTTGAGATGCCAAAATGTTTTATAAAATGTGCCACAAAGTATATGCAAAAAACATCAAAGAAAATAAAATATGGATAAAATGCCAAAAATTACGAAAATTTAATGTACGATGATAGATCAAATATCAACGATGTAACAAAATCACCTTTTTCCATTTTCTTTACATCAAAAATAATCATTAACAAGTTTCCTACCATTCAAAGTGTATTATATTAATGTCATTTTTGACGTTTTCGAACAAAAAATACAGATGGCGCCCTAAGTTTTTCCATCACTGAGAAAAATCTGGAATATCCAGGAAAGATAGCACTTAGCGGAAATTCGATAAATCTGTATGCCCGTCAATCACATTTCAATCCTAAGTGGTCCCTTACTGCACTTAGTTTCAATTGACAGTAAAAATAATAAAAATGGATTTTATCATTTTAAGCTTTGTCTTATCTTGTTATGATCATTTTTGTCGTGGATAGGTCATTTGGCTGACGTATTAAAGCTCTCGGGTTCGATTCCCTTATTGTCAGAATAAATATGAAGAATTTATTATCATTTATTGTTAAAATCAAAACTGTCAAATTTGACGCCTGATATACAAACAGGATAGCACTGATGTTATGCTGATTGCCTACTAACAGGCGTACTGAAAAAAGTCATAGTTTTTTTTTTATTTTTAGCATTTTATTTATTTATTTCTATCCGACACTAGATTGTTCACCCCACATATCCCCCCGTTTACATTATCCCTCCGTTGAGCTCCTTTCGGTCCCTTAAAAAACGTAAAATAGGGGTTTCGTTGTAATATATTACAAGGCAAAGTGGAAGGTAAACGCATCGTAGGAAGAAGGCTTATATACTACCATGGCAACTTGAGACGGTTGTTTCACTGTAGCACTGAGTCCCTGTTTAGAGCGGTTGCAGTCAAAGTAAAAATTAGGTACGCTTTTTCAATTCAAATTGGACGTTTCATAAAATTATACGTTATACATAAAAAAAAATATTCAAAAGTAAAAGAACTGATGATTCAAAGTTGTATTGAAAATCTTATCTGAAAACTTGAGTACACATCGCGTGCACAGACTATGACAGCGCGCCGCGTAGGCTTCCCAACTTGATGAATAACACACTTGGTAGTCTTAAGAATAAAAGATGTGGGCAGGTATTCACACTGACGGTAAATATAGAACTAATATATTTAAAAAAATATATTTCATGAATGTATTTTTAAAAATCCTATTTTTTTATAAAATACAATATCACGTCCAATTTGATTAGTAAATCGTACAATTTGATTTTTTAAACGTCCAATTTAGTATGTTGAATGTCCAGTTAGATTTGTAAGCATCTAATTTGTTCTGTAAAACGTCCAATTTGTTCTGTAAAACGTACAATTTGATTTGTGAAACATCCAATTATTTTGTAAGGCGTTAGATTTGATTTGTAAGCTTCCAATTTGTTCTTTAAAACATCCAATTCGTTTTGTAAAACGTATAATTTGTTTTGTAAAACGTACAATTTGTTTTGTAAAGCGTACAATTACATTTTTGGAACGTCCAATTCATTTTGTAAGGCGTCGGATTTGATTTGTAAGCATCTAATTTGTTTTTCAAAACGCCCGATTTGTTTTGTAAAACGTACAATTTGATTTGTGAAGCATCCAATTTATTTTGTAAGGCTTCCAATTTGGTTTGAAAAGGGTCCATCTAATTTTTAAAACGTAAAATTTGATTTTTGGAAAGTCCAATTCTATTTAGCTTGTAAAACGTCTAATTTGGAGTAAAAAAAATATAGACCTCAATATAAATAAATAAAATTAGCAAAATGACTTACTCAATGTCTTCAGTTGTATTGTGGTAACAGGATCGCAGGAGTCTGAAGGTTGCATATAGGTCAGTTCGCATCTGTAGCTGTTCTCGTCTTCAAGCTGCGTCGGAAATATCCTCAGCTCGCCTGGAACTGTCAGGGACACCTGCATCCTAAACAGGGACAAAGTACCATTACAATTTACGTTCACCATTCTGCCCATTATTTAACATTTTAGGAACTTGTATATCGTAGTCATACAGGAGAAAGTGACCAAGTGCATTTTTTTACAAAACCGTGATCATTAACTATTTGATATCTTACTAGCTTAATATTGCTTTGAAAAAAATCCTAAAGGTTTTTAAACTTGGAAGTATAAGTATTCATTTGTTATAAAATGACTAACTGTGCCCGTGACACTAACCACGTGACCACAACCCGACACTTAATATTTCATTAGGCTTACAATGTAAATTATATGGCGTTTAATATATTAAACTATTTTTTATTAAATTACCGGTAAAAGTCGTTCCATTTGGTAAGGATAAACGGAAATTAGGTTCAAATAACAAATATTTTATATTTATGTATTAATTATAAATCAAACACAGATGTTTTGAGTCTACTGAGTTGTATTTTACTAACAAAAACACATAAAAATTATATTGTGACAATTGTTTCGCCTTGTCAAACAACTGCATTATCATTTGCATTATCAAACAACTCACAATATAATTTGTGCGAAACAATTGTCACAATATAATTTTTATGTGTTTTTGTTAATAAAATACAACTTGGTAGACTCAAAAAATCTGTGTTTGATTTATAATTAATACATAAATTAAAATGGAGTTCTACAAATTAAACGCCAAATCAATAAATAATATTTTATATTTCATTAAATTACAATGTTACATGTAACACTGCTTTAAAATACAAAACAAAACAAAGAAACAACTTTAAAACAACAACAAAAAACCGCCAAACATGCAATTTAGTGTTTAAAACATTAATAATTTATTATTAGATTAAAACCAATATTTTTAGCTTTTCCACTTTTTTATTTGACCAGCGACCGGGTTTCGTCGTTACCGACATCATCAGACTGGTGAGAGGCTTTACAAATTTGTATGTTATATATAAAAGAAGGCAGGAGTTGATAACCATGATTTGATATAATTTTATGAGAAATTAATTTAATTTTAGTGAATTTAAGTATTGTATGATATTTTAAATATTTTTTTTATAAAGGTTTTTTGTATTGAAAGCACGATTTTATATAAAGTTAAAATAGATTTGTATTTTTTGTAAATGAATTTAAATTATGTAACGAGGTATCAGGAAATGCTGGTTGACGGCTCCTTCCACTAAGCTGTGGTTGTCCGGGGGGAGTCCGAAGTTCTCTGAAATGTAAATTTCCCGGCAGTCATTTCTTATCGACAAGACATTAAGGCATCTATTGTTTCTTTTCTAATGGGTAAAGTAAGGGAGAATGAATGTGTGTTACTTGATCATTTAATATGTCTTTATTATGACAATTTTTTAATCTATTTATTTCCAAAATTTCGAGCCTATCTAATTTTTTTTTTTTTTTTTTTTTTTTTTTTTTTTTTTTTTTTTTTTTTTTTTTTTTTTTTTTTTTACAAAATTAGATAGGCTCGAAATTTTGGAAATAAATAGATTAAAAAATTGTCATAATAAAGACATATTAAATGATCAAGTAACACACATTCATTCTCCCTTACTTTACCCATTAGAAAAGAAACAATAGATGCCTTAATGTCTTGTCGATAAGAAATGACTGCCGGGAAATTTACATTTCAGAGAACTTCGGACTCCCCCCGGACAACCACAGCTTAGTGGAAGGAGCCGTCAACCAGCATTTCCTGATACCTCGTTACATAATTTAAATTCATTTACAAAAAATACAAATCTATTTTAACTTTATATAAAATCGTGCTTTCAATACAAAAAACCTTTATAAAAAAAATATTTAAAATATCATACAATACTTAAATTCACTAAAATTAAATTAATTTCTCATAAAATTATATCAAATCATGGTTATCAACTCCTGCCTTCTTTTATATATAACATACAAATTTGTAAAGCCTCTCACCAGTCTGATGATGTCGGTAACGACGAAACCCGGTCGCTGGTCAAATAAAAAAGTGGAAAAGCTAAAAATATTGGTTTTAATCTAATAATAAATTAAAAATGCAATTCCATCACGAAGTGTCAGTGGATAATATAAATCTATTAAAACATTAATCATTCATAAAACACAATTAGTTTGAAAGTTAATTCAACATGGACGGCATGACTTCTGAAAAACAGCTCGTGTGATCAAAATAACGTTATTTTTCTCGACGTTAAATAATAACCGTTATTAATAACGCCTAAGAAAGTGTGAATCGATAACGTAACGTATTAATCAAGGTATAAAGTCAAAAGATGGCGACCAAAGATAAACCACAGAGTGTAGGTAAAGTTTTCTTCACAACATTTTGAGTGTGTCCAAATCTTCTTTTTCTTTCTTCATCTTCTTGCTCAATGCTGAGCGTCGTGGTCTTCTGGAATGTCAGGCACTTGGTGCACAAGTCCTCTCCATTCTTCCCGGTCCTGGGCCAACTTGATGGCAGCGTTTAGCGAGGATCCGGTTAATTCCTTTATTTGGTCTGTCCATCTTGTTGGAGACCGTCCTCTTGCCCGCTTGCCTTCAACTGTACCTGTTACTACCAGTTTTTCAAGACTCTTCTCGTTCTTTCTGGCGATATGCCCAAAGTAGGACAGAATCCTTTTCCTGCAAGTCGTGGAGAGTCTTTCTGTCACTGACAGTTCGCGGAGAATGGAGACGTTTGTGCGTCTTGCAGTCCAAGGAATGCGCAGCATCCTCCTCCAGCACCACATTTCAAACACATCCAGCATATGCCTTTCCTTGTGTCCAAATACTTGTTAACAAAATCTGGATTATCTCCAATTACATGAGTTATTTTCATATTATTTTTTGACATCTCATCAAAGATGAAGAAGAATATGGAAGTCTGGGCCTTTACGGGGCTGATGACCGTCATAGGCTGGTTTCATAAGTGATCACTTTACACACGTGTAACAGTTCACCAATTCTACCCATTATTGGCAACCACACTACTCAAATGCTTGAAAGTTCAATATATGTTAACCAATTTGGATACCTTGTTCTTGAATCGCTAGAACTTCACTAGAGACATCTATTGGTGAGATGTAAAGAAGCTTTTTATTAAGCAGAAACTCTTTTATTAGTATGTGAGGTCCGAATCCTGGAGTTCTAGTTATTCAAGAACAAGGTTTCTAAATTGGTTCATATATAATATATAGAACTTCCAAAAATTTGAGTAGTGTGGTTGTCAATAATGGGTAGAATTGGTAAATGTTACACGTGTATAAAGTGACCACTTAAACCAGACTATGACGGTCGTCAGCCCCGTAAATGCCCAGACTTCCATATTCTTCTTCATCTTTGATGAGATGTCAAAAAATAAAGTTTTCTTTCTTTTAACCACTATCCGCACCTAATGGTACATAGGGCACTGCATCGTAGCGACGCAGTGTTATCTTGATAGTTAATTGTATGAAGCCAAGGTGAATATCCGATAGCCTGCAACTTAGTTTTCTGTACACCTAGGTATATTTTAATGTAAATGATTTTTTTACAACACCGTTTTTGTATTGAAAAATAAGTTTTTCTCTCGAAATAAATATATGGTTTTGATAAGAAAATAGCTATCGAAAGGTAGGGAGTTTAAAAAAATAAATAAATATACTTTTTCAATATATATTCTATTATTGCAAGTAAAATTTTAATAGAAGTATTAAAACATTAATAGTTCTATTAAAATTTTACGTATTTTTAAAATAATAGGAGTTAAATAATATTTTTAATGTGGTGTTTACCGAGAAAAATGTGGAAAATATTTACGAGTTAAATTTTAGTAACCTATTGACCGAGTAATATTCGAAAAGTGGTATTTACGAAGCAATATTTGAAAAGTGGTATTTACCAAGTAATATTAAAAAAGTGGTATTTTTAAACCATTGTTCGCACCCAACGGAGCATAGGACACCACTTGTAGCGACGAATTGATTGCACGAAGGCAAGGTAATCAGCCCTGCGCTTCTTGTACCAGTCCAGGGTGACGTTAAATAAATATGAGAGTGAAAATTACCCGTATTTATTTTGAACCCCCCTGGGATCGAACGTCCAGCACGTCTGGTAGTATTTATAGTGATATTTACCGAATAAAATTTAAAAAGTAATAATTACCGATTAAAATTTCAAAAGTGGTAATTATCGAATAAATTGTGAAAAGTGGTAATTACCGAATAAAATTGTAAAAGTGGTAAATACCAAATAAATTAGTAAAAGTGGTAATTACCGAATAAAATTAGAAAAGCGGTAATTACCGAATAAAATATTTTATTATTCTATTTATAAATTGAGATTACCTGTCCCCTTCGGCCTTGGCCAGTTTGGCATCCTCCGCCAGCAGAGCGACCCTCTTGCCGTCTCGATACCACCTCACAGAGTGCAGGGGACCGCACGACGAGCTGGTAGAGCATATGAGAATCGCCTCCTCACCGACCACCACCGACAAGGAGCCTAGAACAAAATACAAAAAAAACTGTTAAAATATTGATAGATAAGTAAGCAAAAATTGGGAGAATGAGAAAATAAGGTATTATTTATTATAACTGCAGACAGTTGGTAGAATTCCATATTGAATTGTTGGGTATACCATATCGCTCACTCCTTTCAAGAACGTCATAAATCAAAAATCGTCAATTTTCAGTTGTGCATGTTTTCGGAATGCCCAGAAAATGTACTATAACCCAGCAAAAGAGGCATATTTTTAACTTAATATTTACAGGGCAGAAAGTGTTGTTTTTACATTTTGAAAAAAATGTATTGTTTAATTTTTTTTAACGTACTAAATATTTTTCAAATGGAGAAAAAACCTTCAGGTTTTACCTAAGAAGATCTGTTGCACAGTAAAAAGTTCAATAAGCGGCTTGATATTTATTTTTAATACATTGTATTATATTTTTAAACTTTAAAAACGTTCTCCTGAAAAATCAAGTTTTTTGATTTATGACGTTCTTGAAAGGAGTGAGCGATATCCAAAATTAAACACGGTTATTGGATTGAATTCTACTTTTATTTACATATACAGTGGAGTCTCGATTATCCGACCTAAATGGGCGCGGCAAGGTCGGATAACACGGAAAATTATAAAAACAACATTGAAAATGTGTTAATTATATTTGCACATCGAAAATTTTCAAATATGTATGAAACATGTGGCAAATAAATGTTTAAATTTTATATTATAATTAGAATGTAGGCTTTCCCATTTGTTTTTTTCACTTAACCAGACTGAACCACAGCAACGCGCGACGAGTACAGCCATTATAAAGATATTTTATTATAATATAAAGATATTTTAGTGGTGTTTTTTTATGTAAGTACTTAGTATTTTAAGTACTTACTATTTGGTATTTAGTAACCAAAATTTAAATTAAAAATTGATAGATTTTACCACAAAGTGACTGCCGAATCAATTAATGAAAAAATATTTTATACCAAGGATTTGCACACCCAAAATTCCTGTAGTGCACAAGCGCCCTTATAGTTATAGCATATTATTACGTTTTAAGTCATATTTATGTTCATAAAGAACGACAGACCTGCACTGTACGTATAAACGAAGAAATGTGGATATTTTTTTTACAATGAGTCGAGTGTGTCCAAATACTTACAAATCTGGATTATCTTCAACTAGGAGTTATTTTTCTTCTTTTTTTTTGACATCTCAACATAGGTGAAGAAGAATATGGAAGTCTGGGCATTTACGGGGCTGACGACCGCCATAAGAGCTGGTTTAAGTGATCACTTTACACACGTATAACATCCACCAATTCTACCCATTATTGACAACCACACTACTCAAATTCTTGGAAGTTCTATATATATGAACCAATTTAGAAACCTTGTTCTTGAATCACTAGAACTTCACTAGAGACATCTATTGGTGAGATGTAAAGAAGCTTTTTATTAAGCAGAAACTCTTGTATTAGTGTGTGAGATCCGAATCCTGGATTATAATCACACACATGAGAAACGCCTGTAATTGGAGATAATCCAGATTTTGTGAACAAGTATTTGGACACACTCAGACTGTTGTTAGGATATGTATTTATTATTCCTTGTAGTATGGGGTGACAAAAGATGGAAAAATTGGATATAGGGTGAGGAATAGGAAGTGTTTTACGCTTCAGTTTGTTCTAAGCAGGAAATTTCGGTTATTCAATTATGGGCTGAATTAGATGGCTTCCCATATCTTATACTATTCAACCATATTTTCTAAAGCACAGGTAACTGTCGTTTAACGCCGGGATTCCATTTCGAGACACCATCGTAAAAACGGCGTAAATTGAACACAAATATAATGGACGATATAAGGTTTAAATAATACACGAGACCATACGCCTGTTCTTAGGCAATCTGCACAACCTTATGCTATCTTATTTGTATACCAGGCGTACAATTTAACCATTTTGTTTTTAAGTAATACCTGAGTCTTCTCTTCTTCTTCTTCTTATTATAGGCCTTGCGGCCTGTTTTTAAGATGGATTAGCCTCCTGCGACGTCGATTCCCATCTATCGGCCCATCTCTTTGGTGGTCTGCCCGGGAGTCGTCTACCATGGGGTTGGCCGTACAATGCGATGTGGGGGAGTCTGGATGGTTCCATTCTCCTCACATGCGCATACCATTGTCTTCTTCGTTGCCTTCCCCACCTAACGACATCTTCGATCTCGCATATTTCCCTGATCTTGGCATTTCTCAGTCTATCTCGAAGACTCTTGCCTGTTATGCTTCTCAGAGTCTTCATTTCTGACACTCTAAGCGCGCTTTTTGTGGCAGCGGTGTCTGCTCTACTTTGGATTCCATACGTCGTGATGGGTCGGACACAAGTTTTGTATATCTTGATCTTGCTGCCGATCTTCATCTCAGGGTTTTTCCATATAGCATTTTTCAGGCATCCTGAGATGGGTGCAGCTTTGTTCACTTGCCCCATCACTTCGCATCGCAGATCCGTCTGAGCACATAGGTCCACACCCAGGTATTTAAACTTTTCCACCTACTCTACCAGACGCCGTCCACAGTCACGCTACATCCCACTGGGGTAACCTGTAACGCCTTAGTACCTGAGTAACGCCAGAAAATATCCTTATAATTTGACCAGATAATTTACTTACAACATTTTGAGTGTGTCCAAATACTTGTTCACAAATCTGGATTATCTCCAATTATTAGAGTTATTTATCATATTATTTTTTGACATCTCAATAAACATGGAATATATATTTTTTAAATTCCACACTTGTAATAAACCACTTAATTAGTTTTATTTTTATTACAGATGTTTTCATCTACAGGTAAAAATGAAAACTATCGAGCAAAAATATTTAGGGGTATATATACAGGTTGATAGGGTAATAAATTAAACTTTCTACCTGATTCCCTTTTCCCATGCCTTCCTTACTCTATCGTCATTTTGTTTTTCTATTCATGTTACCCTGTTTAAATTCTTAATTTGTAATTATGATCTCTTATATTTCTTTGTTTTTCTTTTTTCTTATCCTTGTCTTAACCTGTTCAAGCATTATCTCCCCACTAATTTCTAACAGACATCAAAAGGTACAAGCCTAGATCGTTCACACTAGTCTGTTGGTTCACACTGGTTGGTTGGAAGATATTGCTTTACAGCAATAAGCCCGCCAATGTACACACATATTGTACAAAAGTTAAAATAAATAAATAAATATAGGGGAGAGGGGGTTTTCGAAACTAGTCGTGTATAATAAAAATAAAACTCATTAAGTGGTTTATAATAAGTCGCTCACTCCTTTCAACAACGTCATATATCAAAAATCCTCAATTTTTAGTTGTGCATGTTTTTGGAATGCCCAGAAAATGTACTTTATCCCAGCAAAAGTGGCATATTTTTTAACATAATATTTACCCGCTACAGGGTAGAAAGTGCTGTTTTTTTCATTTTGAAGAAAAGGTATTGTTTAATTATTTCTTTTTAAATACACTAAATATTTTTCAAATGGAGAAAAAACCTTCAGGTTTTACCTAAAAAGATCTGTTGCATAGTTAAAAGTACAATAAGTGGCTTGATATTTATTTTTGATACAATTGATTATATTTTTAGTTCGCCTCCGTAGTGTAATGGTCAGCACGCTCGGCTACCGTTCTAGAGGTCACGGGTTCGATTCCCAAGGGGGTTAAAATAAATATAAGTGTTTTTTTCACTGTAATATTCATTCAATATTACCCTGGACTGGTACCTGAAGCGGAGGGCTGATCACCTTTCCTTCATGTGTAAAACGATCAAGATACGCATATGACGCTGTGACGATATGACGCAGTGCCCTATGCACCACTGGGGTGCGGATAAGGGTTTTATTATTATATTTTTAAACTTTGAAAACGATCTCCTGAAAAATCTTTTTTTTTATATATGACGTTGTTGAAAGGAGTGAGGGAAGTGTTTTTTAAATAATTAACATGTCATTCCACAAAATTAATGCCGAATCAATAAGTAATGTAGATGGAATATCATCTCGGCTATTTAAATTTAAAACACAGTAAGGGACATTTTTTTGTAGTATGTTTTTTTTTTGCATTTTTGGACTAAGTTTGGAGTCTACTTAGTCCATAAATGCAAAAAAACTACTACGAAAAAATGTCCCTTACTGTGTTTTAAATTTGGACAGCCGATCTATGTTGAGATGTTAAAAAATTATATGATAATATATAATAAATCCTCAAAAGTTATACTTATTTCTACGTAACATCCGCATGCAATTGACGCACTGCTAATTCTAAGAACAGAAGATGATGGCGTAGTTAAGGTAGGAAGGAAGATATGTATTATATCGCTCACTCCTTTCAAGAACGTCATAAATCAAAAATCGTAAATTTCCAGTTGTGCATGTTTTCGGAATGCCCAGAAAATGTACTATATCCCAGCAAAAGAGGCATATTTTTAACTTAATATTTACCCGCTACAGGGCAGAAAGTGTTGTTTTTTCATTTGAAGAAAAGGTATTGTTTAATTTTTTTTTTAAACATACCAAATATTTTTCAAATGGAGAAAAAACCTTCAGGTTTTACCTTAAAAGATCTTTTGCACAGTAAAAAGTTTAATAAGTGGATTGATGTTTATTTTTAATACATTGTATTGTATTTTTAAACTTTAAAAACGTTCTCCTGAAAAATCAAGTTTTTTGATTTATGACGTTCTTGAAAAGAGTGAGCGATATTAGGAAATGGTTGCTACATATTATATGTTGTAGTATACTGCGCGTAACAATGAAAATTTTCTAAAAATCTCCCACGATTTCTGAAGGAAGGCGGTCGAATAACTGTGCGTTTATTTCACTGCCTTAGGCCGTTTGTACACTACGCGGAATTTCACCGTCCGGCAGTCCGGTTTTGAAAAATGAAACCGACTACGACAGTTTCTTCTTCTCCTTCTAACCCTTATCCGCACCCCAATGGTGCATAGGGCACTGCATCGTATAGAAGCAGTGTTATCTTGATCGTTAAATACACGAAGGAAAGGTGATCAGCCTTCCGCTTCAGGTACCCGTCCAGGGTCATATTAAATAAATATTACACTGAAAAATCGCTAATATTTATTTTGACCCTCTTGGGAATCGCACCCGGGACCTCCAGCCTGGTAGCCTAGCGCGCTAACCACTACACCATGGAAGCGGAGTGTAGCGTGATCGAATTTACGCGTAAAGTGTTCACGCACCGATCGAGAGCACCGATCCGAAGAAAGATGGACAAAAGCACAAGCCAATCCAAGCCAATCATCGTTTTAAAACGCTAACTGACGTGCCGGACGGTAAAATTACATGGAATTCCGGGTAGTTGACAAGCGCCCTTATAGCCTTTGTGCACTACACGGAATTTTACCGTCCGGCAGTCCGGTTTTTAAAATAAAAGCGACTACATCAGTTTAGCGTGATCGAATTTACGCGCACCGTGATCACGCACCAATCAAGCGCATCCGAAGTATGACGGCCAAAAGAACAAGCCAATCCAAGGTAATTAATAATCCGTTTTATCATGCAAACGACTGCCGGACGGTAAAATTCCTGTAGTGCACCAGCGCCCTTATAGTTATAGCATATTATTACGTTTTAAGTCATATTTATGTTCATAAAGAACGACAGACCTGCACTGTACGTATAAACGAAGAAATGTGGATATTTTTTTTACAATGAGTCGAGTGTGTCCAAATACTTACAAATCTGGATTATCTTCAACTAGGAGTTATTTTTCTTCTTTTTTTTGACATCTCAACATAGGTGAAGAAGAATATGGAAGTCTGGGTATTTGCGGGGCTTACGACCGTCATAGGATGGTTTAAGTGATCACTTTACACACTTGCAACATTCACCAATTCTACCCATTATTGACAACCACACTACTCAAATTCTTGGAAGATCTATATATATGAACCAATTTAGAAACCTTGTTCTTGAATCACTAGAACTTCACTAGAGACATTTATTGGTGAGATGAAAAGAAGCTTTTTACTGAGCAGAAACTCTTATATCAGTATATGAGGTCCGAATCCTGGATTATAATCACATATGTACATGAGAAACGCCAGAAAATATCATTTTCATTTTTATTATTTTAGCTTATAATTTGACCAGATAATTTATTTACAACATTTTTCGGATTATTTGACATACCTACTAGAAAACGCCTAAAAATATATAATTTTAATTTTCTATGCAGCTTATTGACCAGATTTGTGAACAAGGATTTGGACACACTCAAAGTGCTGTGAAAAAGTAACAGTTACCCCTTTATTTCTTAGCATATGTTATATTTAGTTTTTTTTAGTTTTTAGTATATGTTTTTAACAGAAAGATTAAGTTCTGTTTGAAGATCGTTAAATATATTACGCGTGATTTACTTCATAATGCTTAGTTTTTTGTGTATTTTAAACTTAACTAAAAGTTTGAGTTCAGTATTTATTGCTAAATGACATGAAGTGTCGATTAAGCTATGGCTATACGAAGCCTATATATAAGAACATAACAAAACCTATATTTTGTGTACACGGATTTATGAAAAATTATACAAAGCAAATAATAAAACAAAGTTTTTTCAAAATATCAAATACGTTTTAAAAGTTTCTGTAAAAATCTGAAAATAGAATTAAATTTTATATATATTTTTAAATGCAATTTCAGCAAAACTTCAAATATTTGGCAATCAAACATTTCAATAAACTCCCTAAAGAAATAAAAAAAATAGATGGTATAAAAATCTTTAAGAAAAAAATTAAAGCTCTTTACATTTAAATCTTAAAAAATATATTAAAAAAATAACTATTATATCTTTTATTATATAACATTGTCCGCCTCCGTAGTATAATGGTCAGCACGCTCGGCTACCGTTCTGGAGGTCCCGGGTTCGATTCCCAAGGGGGGTAAAATAAATATAAGTGATTTTTTCACTGAAATATTTATTCAATACACTGGACTGGTACCTGAAGCGGAGGGCTGATCACCTTTCCTTCATGTGTAAAAACTATCAAGATAACACTGCGTTTATATGACACAGTGCCCTATGCACCATTGGGGTGCGGATAAGGGTTTTATTATTATTATTATATAACATTAAACCACGAGTGTAAGTCCCTCTCCAAGCACAAAAGTTCAGACTCTTTTATGGAGAGGCACAGCGAATCGAAATATAAAAGTTCTCCATATGTATAAATGATTCAAATGTTATTATGTTATAAATAAAAATGTAAATATATTAAATGAATAAAAATAAATAAAAATAAATATTATAACATAATATTTTGTATACATTTATTTCAATAACAATTTTAAACATATTTAAAACAATTTTTTGCAGAGACCCACCAAGTCACCTTGTGTGTCTTGTCGGTGGAGTTTTTTTTAAATACATTTTTACTGTTAACGATTTTAGCCTAATATACACACAAAAAGAGAGAAAAATTAAGAATATAAACATTTTACAATTTTCATAAAATTAACTCTTGACCATTCACCCATTCCTTTATTTTGCCTTTGTTCCATATTTTATTTTGACCTCTAACATAAGTCGGCAACAAATTAAAAATGTAATTTATATTTGAAGCACTAACTTTGTGATTTTCCATTTTATAATTACTGATTATCAGTCTTGATAAAGAAGCTGTTTGCTTCGAAACCGGTAGACATTATAATTAAGATATAATAAAACATTTGTAGTGATTTTAAAACAAAGTTACATTTTAATTATAAAATTAAAATGCTCGGAACTATGTATGTATTGAAGTGTTCTACTCCCATATTTATTATTAATTCTTTTTTATTATTTATTTCTTTAATTAGCTTATATTACACTAATATAAACTATTATTTACAATTAATTTACATCATATATATTTACATCTTTTTACAGTAAACAAATCATTTATTTTTAAACTCTTTCAGACTCTTTTCATTCTTCATACATTCAGGCATCTCATCATACATTTTCTAACCCTTATACATTAAACAATTTTGTGACTCGGTTTTTTTTTAACAATGGCAGTCTTATACTATCCTTATTACTAGTAATATGTTCATGAAAATTTTTGTTTAACACTATTTTATCCTTAAAATATTTGGGTAATTTATTGTTTAAAAATTTATATATAAAGATCAGCATATTTCGTTTTAATAATAATAATAAAACCCTTATCCGCACCCCAGTGGTGCATAGGGCACTGCGTCATATAAACGCAGTGTTATCTTGATCGTTTACACATGAAGGAAAGGTGATCAGCCCTCCGCTTCAGGTATCAGTCCAGGGTAATATTGAATAAATATGACAGTGAAAACATCACTTCTATTTATTTTACCCCCCTTGGGAATCGAACCCGGGACCTCCAGAACGGTAGCCGAGCGTGCTGACCATTACACTACGGAGACGGATACCTATATGAAGATCAACATATTTAATTTTAGTCTCTTTTAACTTTAGTAATTCTTGGGACCGTCAACCCTTCGTTGTGTGTAAATCGTGTATCATAATTGTGTACTAGAAGATTTTTATATTTTTTCTAGTTTGTTGTTCAACAATGATACTCATCCACAATATTCCACGTACCGGAAGCGACTTTATATGCAACTTATAGACTTGTGTCCAAAGGCTAATCAGTTATCACCTGTGAATTTGCGAGCGTCCACAGAGAATAATTTCCGGACGAAAATTGAAAACACAATCCAATGCCCTTTCTAGAAGCGAAGCTTGCATTTAGTCAAAGAGTATTTTTTTTTACTATCATTTAGTTTTAGTTTTTCATTATCGTTTTTTTATATAGACCATACGTAAAACATTTCGGAAAATTCACAAAAGTGAAAATATCTGGAAAACTTAGGCACTTTTACTGAGGTCATATTTTCATTGTTTGGAGAGTCATAAGCTGGCCTCACACCCCTCAATAGGAATACGTTGGATTATGGGATACCTGTAATAACGTAATATATCAAAAATCGCAAATTTTCAGTTGTGCGTGTTTTCGGAATGCCCATAAAATGTACTATATCCCAGCAAAAGCGGCATATTTTAAACTTAATATTTACCCGCTACAGGGCAGAAAGCGTTGTTTTAGCATTTTGAAGAAAAGGTAATTGTTTAATTATTGTTTTTAATAAACTAAATATTTTTCAAATGGAGAAATAACCTTCAGGTTTTACCTAAAAAGATCTGTTGCACAGTAAAAAGTTTAATAAGTGGCTTGACATTTATTTTAAATACATTGTATTATATTTTTAAACTTTTCAAACGATCTCCTGAAAAATCAATTTTTTTTATATTTCGCTCAATCCTTTCAAGAACGTCATAAATCAAAAAACTTGATTTTTCAGGAGAACGTTTTTAAAGTTTTAAAATATAATACAATGTATTAAAAATAAATATCAAGACACTTATTGAACTTTTTACTGTGCAACAGATCTTTTTAGGAAAACCTGAAGGTTTTTTCTCCATTTGAAAAATATTTAGGATATTAAAAAAAATAATCAAACAATACCTTTTCTTCAAAATTCAAAAACAACACTTTCTGCCCTGTAGCGGGTAAATATTAAGTTTAAAATATGCCTCTTTTGCTGGGATATAGTACATTTTCTGGGCAATTTGAAAACATGCACAACTGAAAATTGTCGATTTTTGATTTATGACGTTCTTGAAAGGAGTGAGCAATATGTCGTTGATGAAAGGAGTGAGTGATATCTGTAGAGTGAATAATCCAGTATCTAATGAATAAATAATAATAAAAGTAATAGATTCAAGTGATTTTGAGGTTAAGCATGCAACCCGCAAGGACAGTTGAAGAACCTCTAGATGGTTTTCGAAAAAGAACGGTGGGAACATCCATTCCCGCCAAACAATGACAGGCGGCCGCCATGTTGGCACGGATTCTCACGGACGCTGTCTGCTGAGAACCGAATTGCAAATGCCGCCTTGGATTACTTAACAAAGAGTCTAAACACGGGAGATACTTGGAAACAAGCATTCGAGTTCAGCGATCAGTTAGAAAAACGTTGCTCAAACATTCTCGTAGCGTAGCAATAGCTGCCTTCACACTTGCGGACGACATCGCACGGAAAACCGCGGGCAAAAATCGTAGGGGTAATATAGGCAAAGGGAGTTTGTCAACTACGCGGAATTACACAGAATTTTGCCGTCCGGCGCGTCAGTCAACAATAAATAATGTATTATTATAAAATACTAGATTATTTATTGATCATTACAAAATAATAATTGGGACATATTGTCCCAATAGTATTGGTGAGTGGGTCGTATGTCCCAACAGTATTTCATACTAAAATAGTAGTTTTATATTATCCACTGACACTTCGTGATGGAATCGCATTTTTAATTTATTATTAGATTAAAACCAATATTTTTAGCTTTTCCACTTTTTTGATGATGATGTCCTTCATCATCAAAATGTCCTTCGTCATCATTTTCGTCCAAAATGTCCTTCGCCATCATTTTGATGATGATGTTTTGATGATGATGATTCCACCAGTCTGATGATGTCGGTAACGACGAAACCCGGTCGCTGGTCAAATAAAAAAGTGGAAAAGCTAAAAATATTGGTTTTAATCTAATAATAAATTAAACTAGTAGTGATTATAGTAAGATATGTAGTGAAGCATATAAAGTATTGATGAGTGGGTCGTATGTGTCCCAACAGTATTTCATACTAAAATAGTAGTGATTATAGTAAAATAGTGAAGCATATAAAGTATTGGTGAGTGGGTCGTATGTGTCCCAACAGTATTTCATACTAAAATAGTAGTGATTATAGTAAAATAGTGGTGCATATAAAATATATGTTGCACTAAAAAGAAAAAAAGACATGTTTGGACTTGTTTACGAGCTTATGACCGGATGCCAATGCATTTGTAAGCATTTAAATTATCTTAGTAATTATTAGAAATTCTCTGGGACAATACGTCCCTACAGTATTGAAAAGGTTAATTCCACTTAGGAGTTATTTTTACATTTTGAAATCTCGACATAGATGAAGAAGAATATAGTCTGAGTATAAATATGGTATAATAAAAAAATATAAAAAAACCCTTATCCGCACCCCAATGGTGCATAGGGCACTGCTTCATATAAACGCAGTGTTATCTTGATCGTTTACACATGAAGGAAAGGTGATCAGCCCTCCGCTGCAGGTACCAGTCCAGGGTAATATTGAATAAATATTACAGTGAAAAAATCACTTATATTTATTCGACCCCCCCCCTGGGAATCGAACCCGGGACCTCCAGAACGGTAGCCGAGCGTGCTGACCATTACACTACGGAGGCGGACAAATATGGTATAAGTCTGATTAAAATCGCACGGTAAAGGACGCACGTTTAAAGGCAGCAAAAATGCCAGTAATCTCCATATATTTTTTTCACATTTAATGTTAATTTTCCTACAAAACATGTACCATGAAAAAAGGAATCATAATTGACAAATTGAGTGTCCTTCCTTTTTGTCTGTGCATGTACGTATATCCGTGTGAAATCAGAAAGGACTGAAGGACGAACCGCAGCATTTCTTGAAGGAGCGAGTAGGATACAGTAGGACGAGACGCAGGAAGTGAAACCGAATCCTTAAGAAAATGCACGGTGGTTTAAGGAATAAAGACGCACTGGATATTGATACGGGCGATTGCGACATGCGGGTTCGATACCGCATAACACAAGAGGTATAATGTTACCAGATACAAGCAGATAAACAACAGAACTATAACAACATTTTCAATGTGTCCAATACTTGTTCACAAATATGGATTATCTCCAATTACAGAAGTTATTTATCATATTATTTTCAAGTCAATTCCAATCAACTCCTATAATTGGATATAATCCAGATTTGTGAACGAAGTATTTGGACAAATTTAAAATGTTGTCAATAAATTATCTGGTCAAATTATAAGCTAAAATGATTTATTTAATATATTATTATCTTCCTTGAAATCTGTACTTTCTCAGCATTTCTTCTCCATGTTATAATGGATAAATTTAAACGTATCTATACTTCCTCAGCATTTCTTCTCCATGTTATAGAGGATAAGTTTAAACGTATCTATACTTTCTCAGCATTTCTTCTCCATGTTATAGTGGATAAATTTAAACAAATCTATACTTTCTCAGCATTTCTTCTCCATGTTATAATGGATAAATTTAAACGTATCTATACTTTCTCAGCATTTCTTCTCCATGTTATAATGGATAAATTTAAACGTATCTATACTTTCTCAGCATTTCTTCTTCATGTTATAATGGATAAATTTAAACGTATCCATACTTTCTCAGCATTTCTTCTCCATGTTATAGTGGATAAATTTAAACAAATCTATACTTTCTCAGCATTTCTTCTCCATGTTATAATGGATAAATTTAAACGTATCTATACTTTCTCAGCATTTCTTCTCCATGTTATAATGGATAAATTTAAACGTATCTATACTTTCTCAGCATTTCTTCTTCATGTTATAATGGATAAATTTAAACGTATCTATACTTTCTCAGCATTTCTTCTCCATGTTATAGAGGATAAGTTTAAACGTATCTATACTTTCTCAGCATTTCTTCTCCATGTTATATTGGATAAATTTAAACGTATCTATACTTTCTCAGCATTTCTTCTCCATGTTATATTGGATAAATTTAAACGTATCTATACTTTCTCAGCATTTCTTTTCCACGTTATAATGGATAAATTTAAACGTATCTATACTTTCTCAGCATTTCTTCTCCATGTTATAATGGATAAATTTAAACGTTGTGTTTCACTCTCTCTCGCTGCTCGCTGATAGTGTGTGAAGGAGACGTGTATTGACCAGTGCTTACTATTTGTTATTTTATTATGATTTTATGTTATAAGACTATTTGTTTTAAGACTTTTTGCTTCTCTATTAGTTAATTTTTATTTTATATTAGATACTGTTTTATGTATTATATGTTTTATCTTAAAGGCTTCAGCCGTTCAATAAATAAATAAATAAAAAAAAAAATAAAAAAAAAGATAATAATAATAAAATAAAAGGATATTTTCTGGCGTTTCTCATGTATGTGATTATAATCCAGATTTGTGAACAATTATGTTTGGTATTGCATTTTGGTATTGTAAAGTCATGTTGGTATCTCGAAGATGAACTTATATTTAGATTTTAGTATTTTTCACTCTTAAACAGTTGGAGAATTTCTGTTTTTTTTATTGTTTCTTTTTTATACTTATATTATATTCAAACTCTCGTAATCGTACTAGTCCTATATCGTTAGAATTTGAAACTAGACGATCAAGGATTAATAAGATGAAAGAACGGGTTTCTTCAAGGACCAAATCCTTTGACAGAAAGGACATGGGGAATCCTTTCATTTACAAAAGAAATTTGGGTTAAAGCAACAGGTATAAAGGGCAAAGGATGGAGATAATTCGTCCAGTCACCGGAACATCCTTCCGGTCAAAAAATACCCGACCATGGATTGGGTAATTTAATTTCTAATCAATATCAAACGTGGTGGGATGAGTCATATTTTTAAGGCATTGTTAGAAATAATGATAATAAATAAAACAGTAAAGATCGATTATAGCTGTTTATTAGCTTTTAATAATTATTCTTCTTCTAACCCTTATCCGCACCAAATGGCGCATAGGGCACTGCATCGTATTGACGCAATGTTATCTTGATTGTTAATTATATGAAGGCAAGGTGATCACTCCCGCGCTTACGGGACCAGTCCAGAGTAATATTAAATAAATATTAGAGTGTATAATCACTATTATTTATTCTCACCCCCCCTGGGAATCGAACCTGGGACCTCCAGCACGGTAGCTAAACGCGCTTACCATAACACCACGGAGGTGGAATAATTATAGAATACAGTAAATCCCCGATAAACGGACCTCTATTGAACGAATTTCCGTTATAACGAAAATTTCCAACGAATGTAAAAAAAAAATAAAAAACGTCCTGTTAATATTATACATGCTTAAATTCAAGATTCGCCGCATTTATACAATTTTTAGCGGCCATGATAACCACGTCAAACGTCTAGCACTAGATTTTTTTTTATTATTATTTATTTCTTAAGTTAGCTTATATTAAAACTAATATAAACTATTATATACATTTACATCATCTTTATATATTTACATTTCCTTACAGTAACTTAGACATTTATTTTTAAATTCTTTCAGACATTTTTCATTCTTCATACATTCAGGCATCTCATCATACATTTTTAAACCCTTATACATCAAGCAATTTTGCGACTCAGCTCTTTTCAATAATGGTAGTCTTATTTTATCCTTTTGTCTAGTAGCATATTCATGACAATTTTTGTTTAAGACAACTTTATCCTTAAAATATTTTGGTAATTTATCGTGAAAAAATTTATGTATAAATATCAACATATTAAATTTAAGTCTTCTTCTTACAGATAACCATTTTAGTTCATCTCTCATTTTTTTTACATTGCTATATTTATTTTTCTTAAGAACTATTCTCATCGCTTTATTTTGTATAATAGTTTATTTAAATTTCCTTCGTTTGCTAAAAATAATATTGTTGAGAATTAATATTATTGAAAATAATATAAATAATATTTGGGACAAAATGTCGTCCTGTTCGTAGACTGCACCTAGCCGGAGCGACAACAACACTGCCAAAAGTGAAGTTATCAGTGGTAAGATCACATCTCGACAATCTAATAACATTTACCTACTATTCGACGGATAACGAAGTTCATCTATATCATACGCATTTTCGTAATTTTAGAGAGTTGATTATATAAAAAAAAAAACATTTTGAGTTTGTCCAAATACTTGTTCACAAAATCTGGATTATCTCCAATTACAGGAGTTATTTTTATATTATTTTTTGACATCTCATCAAAGAATGATCTTTGATGAGATGTCAAAAAATAAAATAAAAATAACTCCTGTAATTGGAGATAATCCAGATTTTGTGAACAAGTATTTGGACACACTCAAAATGTTGTAAATAAATTATCTGGTCAAATTATAAGCTTAAATAATAAAAATGAAAATGGTATTTTCTGGCGTTTCTTATGTGTGTGATTATAATCCAGGATTCGGACCACACATACTAATATAAGAGTTTCTGCTTGATAATAAGCTTCTTTGCATCTTACCAATAGATGTCTCTAGTGAAGTTCTAGTGATTCAAGAACAAGGTTTCTAAATTGGTTCATATATATACAAATATCTTCCAAGAATTTGAGTAGTGTGGTTGTCAATAATGGGTATAATTGGTGAATGTTACACGTTTGTAAAGTGATCACTCAAACCAGCCTGTGACGGTCGTCAGCCCCGTAAATGCCCAGACTTCCATATTCTTCTTCATCTTTGATGAGATGTCAAAAAATTTAAAAAAAACAGCAAACTTCAAAAGTTCAATCAAAACATGATTCTTTTTTAAAAGCAGGATTACCGAAAGCAAGCGCGTCGATATCAAACAGCAACGTCACTTCACGACGAGTGTCCAAGACAATCAATTGAATTTTGTATGTGTTTTGTATTGTTGATTTTTTCTTTATTTATTTTTTTACAAAAATGTTAATAAAATTAGTATATAACCACTCACCGAGATTTTTACGTCTACCGGTTTCGAGACGTACCCGTCTCTTCGTCAGGACAATCACTAACACAGCATGCAAACAATACTACCCTTCACCACCATAGCACCATTTACACACTCAAAACTACACAAAATGTCTAACACATGCGATTTTTGGCCGACCCGAAGACCAACGTGCACTATAGTTTTCAATACAGACATGCGTTACGAGCCGAGGTTAAACGTATATTAATATACAAAGTAAATGCTTTAAATATTAATAATATTGAGAATATGTTGATTTTTTATCTAAAAACAGTGTTCAGTTTTTCAAAAATAGGTTTTTAGATATATTTTAAACCTGTTTTTATAAAACGGATTTTCGGCTTCAACTTACACCCCCTCCCCCAAATAAGTCCGTTATATCGAGGTTTTACTGTACAGTTACGTTATATACAGTTTACTGTACAAAACGGTTGCTTATATTATTTATTTTTTTAATTATGATGTTATAAGACTATTTGTTACAAGACTTTTTGTTTCTCTATTAGTGTATTCATTAGTGTATTTTTTATTTTTGTATTAGATACTGTATATATGTATTACTTATATGTATTACTTTAAAGGCTTCAGCCGTTAAATAAATAAATAAATAAATAAATATTTGAGAGTACGTCCTTAATACAATAAGAAGTTAAGTGCAAAGACGATTTGACTAATTTTCTTCACGGTTCAGTTGCAATGATTTGCATATTTGCATAATTATGCACCCATGCCTAAATTAAGCAACCGCTCCTGCCTCAGGTAGATTTAAAAACAGATTACTTGAATTCTTAATCAGGTTCAATTTGGTTTTAATTGTGTTTTCATTAGCAAATATATCTGTCTATTATTCACAGCGTTTCTTGTGTGTCCCAATTCTTGTTCATAAATCTAGATATACCCAATTAAAAGTTATTTCCAGATTGTATTTTATAAAAAAGTAATGATTTTTTTCAAATATTTAAAGCAGTACTCGTGATTTAAATAAGTATCGAAAATCTCGTCTGAAAACTTGAGTAAACATCGTGCGCACAGACTATTACAGCGCGCCGCGCAGGCTTGCCAACTTGACGACTAACGCACTGGCTAGTCTTAAGATTAAAAAATATAGGCAGCTGTTCACACTGACAGTATATGTAGTACTAACATGAAATTTTTTTTGAAAATATGTAGGTACAAACTTTTTTTATTAAAAAAAATAATGTCCGATTTGTTTTGTAATTCATCCAATATGATTTGAAAGGAGTCCAATTTGGTTTGAAAAACGTTTGATTTGATTGAAAAGAGTCCAATTTGATTTGAAAGGATTCCAATTTGGTTATTAAACGTTCAATTTGATTGGAAAGAGTCGAATTTGATTTGAAAGGAGTCCAATTTGGTTTTTATAACGTCCAATTTGATTGGAAAGAGTTCTATTTGATTTGATAGGAGTCCAATTTGGTTTTTAAAACGTCTATTTTTATTTGAAAGGAGTCCAATTTGGTTTGTAAAACGTTTAATTTGATTGGAAAGAGTCCAATTTGATTTGAAAGGAGACCAATTTGGTTTGCAAACGTCAAATTTGATGGAAAGAGTCATATTTGATAAGAAAAGAGTCCAATTTGTTTTTTAAAACGTCCAATTTGATTGGAAAGAGTCATATTTGATTTGAAAGGAGTCCAATTTGGTTTTTAAACGTCCAATTAGATTGGAATGAGTCATATTTGATTTGAAAGGAGTCCAATTTGGTTTCTAAAACGTCCAATTTGAACAGAAGACCTGTATTCAAGATATAGCATTATCATTCTACAAATGAACCAAACTACACAAATTTCGAAAACTGTATTAAGCGTGGTTGTCAATCACGGGTAGAACGGTGAATGTTACACGTGTATAAAGTGATCACCTAAACTAGCCTATGATAGGTAGGAAGCCCTGTGAATACTTAGACTTATATTCTTATAATGCTGAATGCATCGAAACACGTTAGCTGTCAAATTTAAAACACAGTAAGGGACATTTTTTTTTGTAGTAGGTTTTTTTGCATTTTTGGACTAAGTAGAGTCTACTTAGTCCATAAATGCAATAAAAAACCTACTACAAAAAAATGTCCCTTACTGTGTTTTAAATTTGGACAGCCGACGTGTCAATATAAATTTTAAGAAATAGTGATATTTACCAATAAAATTCAAATTAAAAATGGATAAGATATTAACTGAAAGGTAATGCAGAATCAATTATTGCATTTTTTTTTTCTTTACTGATGTCCAGACTCTCAAATTAATATATTCCAAGGTTATGCGGAACATTGTAAAAACTGCGTTTTATTGAAATCTCTGTCATAAAAAAACTAGATTATTTAAAAATTACGCAATTAACTAAGTCTGTGGTGGGAATATACCCTTCATCAGTGGTCCTCAACCTTTTTGTCGCCATAGATCGGTCAAAGTTAGATATTTTTGATTCATTGTTAAAAACATTTAAGTGTGTCCAAATACTTGTCCACAAGTCTGGGTTTTCTCGGCTTTTTGCATTGAAAAAATGATTTTTTTTTAAATAGTTATATGGCTTTGAAAAGAAAAGAGATATTTAGAGGTAAGGAGTTAAAAAAATAACTTTTCTATACATATTCTGAAAAACAAAGAAAAACAATACAAAAAAGTATTAATTTTTTTTGCATTTCACAATATATTATAGTTCCAAGTACACAAAATTATATGAAATTAATATAAAAAAGGATCTTACAAAGGCATGGCCTGTGTGTGAGTATACATTATATTTAAGGTTATAATAAAGCGCACTGACAAGAATACCTACAAGATATCGCTCACTTCTTTCAAGAACGTCATAAATCAAAAAACTTGATTTTTCAGGAGAACGTTTTTAAAGTATAAAAATATAACACAATGTTTTAAAAATAAATATCAAGCCACTTATTGAATTTTTCACTGTGCAACAGATATTTTTAGGTAAAACCTGAAGGTTTTTTTTCTCCATTTGAAAAATATTTAGTATATTAAAAAAAATTCAACAATCCGTTTTCTTCAAAATGCAAAAACAACATTTCCTGCCCTGTAGCAGGTAAATATTAAGCTAAAAATATGCCTCTTTTCTGGGATAGCGTACATTTTCTGGGCATGCCGAAAACATGCACAACTGAATATTGACGATTTTTGATTTATGACGTTCTTGAAAGGAGTGAGCGATATACAGTATATACGAAATATAAATAGATTAACTGTTCATATTTATTTTACCTATGATTTATTTTTATTCATATTTGTTTTACTTTACACATATTTATACTATACATATTTATTTTACCTCTGATTTATATTTAGTCAGCCAACATAACAACTAGAGGTAAAATAATTCACTGAAAAATGCTAATATGAACTACAAACATTTGATTCAAACAGAAAACAAAAAATCAAAAAGATGAAAATGAAAAAAATTAACTAATAAGTATGTTTTTTGACATCTCAAAATAGATTAAGAAGAATATGGAAGTCTGGACATTAAAAATAATATGAAAAATAACTCCTATAATCGGATATCATCCAGATTGGTGAATAAGTATTTGGACACACTCAAAATGTTGTAAATACGTATGTACTATGTGAGTTTTAAGTTTAAAAGAAGAAGCTACATTATTTTTAAAAATCGGTCGAGAACGGACATATCGTAGTCGTAGAGGAGAAAGTGACCAACTACCAAAACGTAAAATGTTCAGGATGGCCATTTAAGTCACTTTTGCTTGCTAAGAAAATAAACATCAATGCAGTTTGTCATTTATATCAAGTCAATATATTATACTTCCAAGTTAAAAAAAAATTGGGATTTTTTCAGGGCAATATTAAGCTAGTAAGATATCAAATCCGATATTGTCCGCCTCCGTAGTGTAATGGTCAGCACGCTCGGCTACCGTTCTGGAGGTCCCGGGTTCGATTCCCAAGGGGGGTAAAATAAATATAAGTGATTTTTTCACTGTCATATTTATTCAATATTACCCTGGACTGGTACCTGAAGCGGAGGGCTGATCACCTTTCCTTTATATGTAAACGATCAAGATAACACTGCGTTTATATGACGCAGTGCCCTATGCACCATTGGGGTGCGGATAAGGGTTTTATTATTATTAAGATATCAAATAGTCGATGATCACGTTTTTGTAAAACAATGCACTTGGTCACTTTCTCCTGTATGACTACGATATGACCCCTCCGGTGTTCTCCGGTAGAATGAATCATGTGTTAGCGAATATCCCTAAAATCGCGGATTCGCGAAAACTTCTGATGATCGCGTAGTATTAGGACGCCTCTTTAGGTGGTCAGGTGCCAATTAATTAGCGTCCCTGCGTTTGAGTACCACTGCCCTATCCAGAACACACCCCATATCCACAGGTCCCCAAACGTTCCGCACCGCTGCGCTGCGGAATGGAGTCCTAGCTCCAGTCCGATCGGGTCTCACGGACCGCAGGCAGTGAAGCGAGCTTCCGGGGTCTGTTGTTTCACGGTGGACGAACTGGGGGTTAACTTAATGAAGGGGTCTTCCTCGACTTGAGACAGAGATAAGGAAGAGACAATACCATCTATATTCCTTGACTTGAAACACAGTTAAGGAAGAGACATTATAAAAAGACATTCTGTCCCAGTTTTTAGTAGTTTTTACCGTTCGGTTTTTGCGGTCTTTAGACGAGAACAGCTACATATGAGAAAAGGTTTCCAGATCTAACTTAACATATCTTGTTGGGTTATATATCCAAAATTGATTACGTTTATTGGATTGAATTCTACCTTTGTTTATATATATATATATATATATATATATATATATATATATATATATATATATATATATATATATATATATATATATATATATATATATATATATATATATATATATATATATATATATATATATATATTATATATATATATATATATATATATATATATATATATATATATATATATATATATATATATACATATATATATATATATAT
Organism: Brachycentrus maculatus; assembly: GCF_059751285.1. Lineage (NCBI taxonomy): Eukaryota > Metazoa > Arthropoda > Insecta > Trichoptera > Brachycentridae > Brachycentrus > Brachycentrus maculatus. The sequence goes on along the minus strand of NW_028281589.1, from coordinate 5,204 downwards.
ATATATATATATATATGTATATATATATATATATATATATATATATATATATATATATATATATATATGTATATATATATATATATATATATATATATATATATATATATATATCTATATATATATATATATATATATATATATCACTCACTCCTTTCAACAACGTCATATATCAAAAAACAGGATTTTTCAGAAGATCGTTTTTAATGTTTAAGAATATAATAAAATGTATTAAAAATAAATATCAAGCCACTTATTGAACTTTTTTACTATCACAGATCTTTTTAGGTAAAACCTGAATGTTTTTTCTCCATTTGAAAAATATTTAGTATTTAAAAAAAAAAAAATAATCAATACCTTTTCTTCAAAATGTAACAAAACTTTCTGCCCTGTAGCGGGTAAATATTATGTTAAAAATATGCCGTTTTTGCTGGGATATAGTACATTATCTGGGCATTCCAAAAACATGCACAACTGAAAATAGACGATTTTGATATATGACGTTGTTGAAAGGAGTGAGCGATTTGTGATAATATGTGACACATTTCGTCTTATTAAGACATTATCAAACACTGACGAAAAATATTTACAAAATGTCATTATATTTATATTTAATACAAAATTAGGTTACATATACATAATAATTTTATGTAATTACATATACGTTCTTCAGTATTTGTCTATTTTTTAAAATGTTTTCCTTCAAATTCTTGTCAGACTTCCCGTGATTTCGGATTTCCGGGGTCCCACTGTATTTCTAATTGGTCTTCTCGGATAACACTGACTTTGTAACGAATGATTCACTCGTGAGATTGATCTAGTGCCTAAACGCAGTGCAGTAAGTCATTGTTGGATGCAGATCGCTGACCGCGAAGATCAAAATCGGATATCTCCATTTTCCTGTTACACGGCGACCTAACTGACATAGCGTGGATTACATTAATTTTGCAGCGTGCTAACGGCAATGTACGAGTGATATCGGATTAACCATACATACGTGTGTGTATATATGTATATATATATACATATGTATATATATATATTTATATATATATATATATATATATATATATATATATATATATATATATATATATATATATATATATATATATATATATATTTAAATATATATATATATATATATATATATATATATATATATATATATATATATATTTAAATATATATATATATATATATATATATATATATATATATATATATATATATATATATATATAAATATATATATATATATATATATATATATATATATATATATATATATATATATATATATATAAATATATATATTATATATATATATATATATATATATATATATATATATATATATATATATATATATATAAGTATATATATATGTGTATATATTATATATATAATATATATATATATATATATATATATATATATATATATATATATATATATATATATATATATATATATATATATATTTATATAAATATATTTTTTTAAACTTAATATTTACCCGCTACAGGGCAGAAAGTGTTGTTTTTGCATTTTGAAGAAAAGATATTGACTATTTTTTTTTAAATAAACTTAATATTTTTCAAATGGAATAAAACCTTCAACTTTTGAAAAAGTGGCTTGATATTTATTTTTAATACATTTAATTATATTCTTAAACTTTAAAAACGATCTCCTGAATAATCATGATATGTTTTTATTAAAGACGTTGTTGAAAGGAGTGAGCGATGAGTCGAAAGAGAATTTTTTAGTACAAATTAGAAACAGACTTATTTTATTACATATTTTTTAATTGAAATTCACTGCCAGTAATAAATTCCAATCACTGGCCACCTAAATTATATAAAGAAATTGTATGAAAATTTATCTTTTCCAATATATCGCTCACTCCTTTCAAGAACGTCATAAATCAAAAAACTTGATTTTTCAGGAAAACGTTTTTAAAGTTTAAAAATATAAAACAATGTATTAAAAATAAATATCAATCCACTTATTGAACTTTTTACTGTGCAACAGATCTATAATTAAGGGTTTTATTATTATTATTAAGTTGTATTTTATTGTTTAAAAAAAACATAAAAGGACATGGAAGGAAAACACATATCGCTCACTCCTTTCAACAACGTCATATATTAAAAAAAAAGATTTTTTAGGAGATTGTTTTTAAAATTTAAAAATATAATACAATGTATTAAAAATAAATTTCAAGCCACTTATTGAACTTTTTACTGTGCAACAGATCTTTTCAGATAAAACCTGAAGGTTTTTTCTCCATTTGAAAAATATTAAGTATATTTAATAAAATAATTAAACAATACCTTTTCTTCAAAATGCAAAAACAACACTTTCTGCCTTGTAGCGGGTAAATATTAATTTAAAAATATGCCACTTTTGCTGGGATGTAGTACATTTTTTGGGCATTCCGAAAACATGCACAACTGAAAATTGACGATTTTTGATTTATGACGTTCTTGAAAGGAGTGAGCGATATGTGGGATCTCTAAATGTCTCCGGTTTTATTGCATTCAATTCTCCGTGCATTATACTGTTTTACGAAAGAAAGAAAGGGTTCTTTCTTTGGATTTCTTTTCACGTTCCTTTTAGTATAGATAATGATTCGGGATAGGAAATTGGTTTCTGCCACAATAGACTTTAATGCATCTCTCTTCAGTGATGAAATTCGTCTGAAGATAGTCACAGTGACATTGCCATCTCGAAATATTTTCAAGTATTTTGATAAGATGCTCCAATTCCAAGATGTCTTATTTAAATATATAAAGTAACTAACTAACTAACCATCGCGACTCTCCATAAGGGTAGGCAAAGAGAATAGAACGCCTATTTCCACATTCATGCATGTCCTCATACATAACCCCCGATTATTCAGGCTCCTGATTTGATTCCATGCCCAATTATTTGAGTTGGCAAAAGAAGAATGAAAGTAGACCGAATCCAGTAAAAAATGCGTTCTCTCAGACGAATTTGCGGCTAAACTATGCATGATAGGAGTTCGAATGGTGATATAAGAAAAGAATGCAAGGCTGAGATAAGCATTATCGACAAAATTAAGAAAGGTGTGTTGAGATGGTTTCAGCATGTGAATCTAACGATCGAAAGAAGAACTATAAAACAAATTCATGAGGTGAATGTGTTCGGTAATTGAAGCAGATAAAAACCGAGGAAAACTTGGCATGATCAAGTATTTCAAATACTTGAGCGTGGTCAGGCAAGGAGTCGGAACAATCGGCGGATATGTACGAAGATATACATGAATATGGAAGGGGCGAATTTGCTTGCAAGGACAGATTGGGGTGGCATTCTACTCTCTCTGCCTACCCATGCTAGCGGCGTCGTATTTTTTTTGTTCTATTTTATTTGTTTAGTTAAATAAATTAATAAAATATATATTTATTTAATTTCCCCGACTACACCCGTAAGCTACTTAGAGGGTGACAGACGTTGTAAGATTTCCATGCGGCGTCCCTCTCGCACTCGCCGCAGGGGTGTAGCCGGGGCCCATATTGGCGTCGCACGAAAATCTAATTTTCCCAAGGCGAAATGTGACGTATTTATATAAGTGCTCTCCCTAATATATCATATTAGCATCGTGTACTTTGGCGACGGTCGCCGAAGGGCGTTTTACAATTTCGTTTGATGAAATTGGGAATTTGCTAGCTCTGAATTAAATGTAGGCAATAATAAAATTGGGTCCAATTATTTACATTACATATTTTTTGAACATATTACATTAGTCACATATATAATATTCCCGATGAGTAATTTCCATTTCTCGTTTTGGGACGTGGGATTAAGGCTAACAAGACTGAAAAACAGATAAGAAAGTGACGAACAAAAAAACACGAGGCAAAATGGAAAATATAAAATATATGGAAAATGTAACGGTATATACACGGGTCTACCAAACAATAAAATGACTCGACTGCAATCAGTGTTAAACGCAGCAGCGAGACTAATTTTCGGAATTTCTAAATTCAGTCACATCACCCCACTACTTCACAAACTCCACTGGTTACGCTTTCCCGAAAGGGTTGAGTATAAACTCTGCCTACTCATGTATAAATCAATACACAATATGGCTCCAGAGTATCTTAAGGAGCTGTGTATTCCAGATGAATTGGTTGATAGACGTCTCACGCTTCGATCGGCTACAACATCTGCAATGGGCAAAGTTATCTTACCAGCTCGCAACCAACGCACTAAATTTGGCGAGCGTGCCTTTGCTATTGCAGGACCGACGGCGTGGAATGCTCTTCCACCAATGGTTAGAAATAGTGAGAGTGAGATGATCTTTAGAAAAAGACTAAAAACACATTTGTTTGCTAAATCATTTCCACCATAATATTTTCCCCAATTCATTCACAGTGAAGCGCCTTTGAGGTTTTTCTTTACGAAAATGGCGCTATATAAGTTATCCAAATTTATTATTATTATTATTATAAAGCAATAAACAGTACAGTAATAAATAGGCGTATGAAAAGGTAAGAAGCTTTTAAAGGAAAAAAGAGGTATAAATTTTTCAGCTAAATTCGGTATTTAGAGGGCTAATGACCTATCATAGACTGGTTTATAAAACTCAATCAAATGCCCCGTAAATTACCCAGAATTCTATGTAGGAATGTCAAAGAAAAAGATATTATAACCTTCGCATAATTGATTGCGTGAATATATTTCTTAAAAAAATAAGAAATAAAACTATTAAAAAATAAATTGTTGAGAGAAAATAAAAAAATAAAAAAATAAAAAAGACCAATAGAGATATGTGTGTTTTAATTTGTGTGTTTATTTGTGTTTTCATATGTCGCTCACTCCTTTCAACAACGTCATAATATATCAAAAAACTTGATTTTTCAGGAGATCGTTTTTAAAGTTTAAAAATATAATAAAATGTATTAAAAATAAACATCAAGCCACTTATTGAACTTTTTACTTTGCAACAGATCTTTTTAGGTAAAATCTGAATGTTTTCTTCTCCATTTGAAAAATATTTAAAATGTTTTTAAAAAAATAATTAAACAATACATTTTCATATTATTTTTTGACATCTCATCAAAGATGAAGAAGAATATGGAAGTCTGGGCATTTACGGGGCTGAAGACCGTCATAGGCTGGTTTAAGTGATCACTTTACACACGTGTAACATTCACCAATTCTACCCATTATTGACA